>NC_056739.1:1366213206-1366585706 GCF_019279795.1 Protopterus annectens
CATTCGTATAAGAGGTCTGTTAGTGAGAGAAAGCGCATGTTCCGCCGACTACCTTAGAAAGTTGATAGAAAAATAGGTTTGGGGCTACCACCTGTCCACCTTTGCGAGGGACACTCCCCTGTGGGCAGTTGTGTCCTGCATAATAACTGTAATTAAGGCAAATGTCCTGTGATTTAGGGCAAAGACTACCTACATTGTCTGTAGTAGTAGCATAAAACAATTATGTTCCTCTGAAACACCTAAATGTTATAGGTAACAGTATAAGCAACTTTAATGCTACAAGAGTAACCTTTTATTTAGGTGAAACAGTGAAGTACACCCCTTTCTACTGGCTGTGGGTGTGTTGCCCTGCAAAGTCTGACGTCTCTACATACAGGTCCTATAGGGTTGCCACCTTTCCAAATGGCCAGAGTGGGGTATGTTCTGTAGAAATGTCAGACATTCCAGGACTAAACATACCTACAGCCATGCATAGTACAGGATTACACTTATTTGCACAAATAAAAGCTTAGTCTAGTTGCATTTGAATTGTTTCTGCTACCTCACATAACATAAAGAACTGTCATATATAAAATAACTGTTGTATGCAGTTATTAATGAAACGTAGAATATAATAATGTCCTGTAATCTGGACATGTGCTATGTCTTGATTATTTTCACACTGTCCCTCGCAAAGTGGGACAGGTGGTAACCCTAAAGTCCTACCTTGGCCAGTTGAGAAGGTGACAAACCTATAGTAGCATGACCCATCTGACGGATATGGCTACCACAACCCAACTACTCATTTGTAAAGCAGGGTCTCGGTTCCCATGTATCAGCCAGATGGGAGCAGAATGCATGCAGAACACACACATATGATTAATTCAGTGGACAGGCCACTGATTCCATACAGTTGAATGCCATGCCGTCACCTAATGAGCAGCCATTCCCGATACTGTAGTCATGTAGTCTGATGTGATAGGCATAACAAGATGGGAACAGATTGTAAGAGGAACACACAATTATGAATGATTCGCAGACAGGCCACTGATTCCGTACAGTCGAATGCCATGCAGTCACCTAAAGGGCAGCCATTCCTGATACTGTAGTCAGGAGTGGCCTTAGGTCAACTGGTGCCCTAGGCAGATGGCACAATGGCACCCCCCCACCACACCACCCAGTGCCCCCATCCTGGTCTACCTACACCAAATAAATACTGGTAAAGTGCCCCCACTAAAGTGGTGCCCTAGGCGGCCGCTTAGTTGGCCTATGCCTAAGGCCGGCTATGACTGTAGTCATGTAGTCCGATGTGATAGGCATCACAAGGTATGCCTAAGAGGAACACACGAATATGAATGATTCTCTGGACAGGCCGCTGATTCCGTACAGTCGAACACCATGCCGTCGCCTAATAGGCAGCCGTTTCCGATACTGTATTCATGTATTCCGATGTAATAGGCATCACAAAGTGGGATTACATTGTATGAGGTACACACAAATATGATTGTGTCACCAGACAGGCCGCTGATTCCATACAGTCAAACGCGATGCCATCGCCTAATGGGTGGCCAATCCTGATACTGGAGTCATGTAGTACGATGTAATAGGCATCACAAGGTAATATTGTGGTCCTCGCTCACCCCCAGGGGTGTGAGTGACAGATGCAAGCACCAATGCCGGTGCATTAGCAAGTATGGGATCAAGCGGGTGTAAGCGTGTTTGGCTACCAGTATGCTAGTAGTGCATTGGTTAAGCAATGTAGAGACTAATCGAGCATAAGAGGCTGTAACCAGAGGATATCATACAGTGCAGTCATTCAACAGTACAGGAATGTATCCCATCATGTAGATGTACATGTGAGTGTTTATGTCCAGCATATAGGTACATACATATATAGAGATGTATCAGGGACATACCATGTGGCAACAAAGCATTACAAACGAATGAAACGGGAAACACCAGCGATGGCTGTATTATGTAGTGGTGTTGCTCTATGTGATCACAAGACTCCCTCAGACAGACATGTGTCAGTCATACACTCAAATAGTTGTACACTGACTGTATACATCACTCTGTGCATGTAATGTACATTAACACAACAGTACCTGTCCAATCATTATGTGTGAACAGTACTCCTGCAATGTGCTGTGTGCAACATCATCATCATGATAAAGTTAAATGGGGTAACCATAGAGTAGTGTTTTGTGTACAATGGGGTCATCCTCCTCACGTGTACCTGGACCATGTAGGAGTGATGTGCATACCAGGATCGTGTGCCTGAGGGACAGTGGTAAGGAAAACAGAAGTATGTTCTGATGCATATTACAAGGGTTTCATGTGCCCAGTGGGCACGTGTGTGGAATGGACAGCTATGTATAGGGCAGCTGTTGTCCTAGGAGCCGAATGGCCTTATGTGTCCATAGGTGAGGGTCAGATGTTGGGGAAGGAGTGTAGGTATGGCCGTGGAGGATAGGTAGGAGTACAGAAATTACAGCATACAGGGTTGGTATATGATGCATGTCGGGGGATACACCCTGGATGGGGATGGGTCTTTGGCATTCAAAAGCCCATGGGAGCAGTGGGATGGAGGTCTCCAGCCATGGGCAAATGCCACTGCACCTACACAGCTGTAAAGGAGACAGTGCTGGGGGCTGTCCAGGAGGGGCGGCATCACCCTGTAAATGTGACACTCCACCCTTGAAATGGTGTATCTGGCTTCATAACCTCTTAGGGAGCTACCTACGCAACATGTCTAGGACCGCACAACAGCAGTAATGTACCTGTCTGGTCCCGCTTCCAAGGGAGACATGCTCCATCCTCAGTAGTGGGACTAGCAGAAGGTGGTGCAGAGCCAACAGAGGTTGATGTTAATGGCTGGGCCCCAGATGTTCTAGTGCCCGGTGCCATAGTCAGCTGAAGTGGGACAGGAGGATCTGCTGGGACCTACCAACCCATTCAGCCTATGGTGTTGAGTTTTAAACCCACATATGGCTTAGTGATAGACAACAGCATACAGGATTACCTATGACAGTATGCATAGATATCACCAGCAACCCAACACAACAGATGGTATACATTTGCAGAGGGAGCACAACACATGCATATATACCGCATGTCAACTGTACAATGTGCAGTAGACATGCGGCCACAGCTATGAACAGTTGCCCATCATTGGCTTGTCACTGGGAATCCAAAACAGTGTCAGTCATACCACTGTCTCATGTGACACATGTCTAGTCAGGGATGCGATGGCAGTAACACATCCCTATCATCATGTACTGTCTGCAATCCCCACACTATGCTTCTGCTGTGCACAGAAGTGTGTTCAGTGTGTAATACAGGAAACAAATGGCTGCACACACTGACCTGTTCACAGATGGCCCTACAGATGGGGTTCCCTCATGAACAGAGTACTGTCATGTCTGTATTTTAACATGCCGAATAGCCATTACCACACACATGTTAAACAGGCAGTAGTCTCAATGCATCATAGCTACACTTACATGCTGTAGTTGTGGGGCACATCACCCTCCTGTCATTAGGCTATTTTCCACTGTGGAAAATGATTGAGGTACATCCTGATATCATCTGTGATGCCGTGTCAGAACACCACATCCGGGTACCACTCACAGCGACTGTCATGGCCAGATAATAATATGTTTCCCTAGATAGTGTACTGTGTTTATCATGCGGATGGCTATGGGAACACCATCACAGCTGTCCCACATGCAATGAGCTAGAGAAGGACTGTAATAGGTGCAGAGGCCATACCCTGACCATTTCCATCTGTTACAATACACATGCTGCTGCTGTGCAGGTGTTCACCTTCACATCCACCAGAGAGTGTGTGTGCAGGACAGGCAATGTACACCAGGGAAGGGCTTGGAGACTAAACCATAAGCATCATCTGCCACATGCTGAATAGTACAGGAGCAAACCCCTGACTACTCATTACTATTACATGTGCATGACGTTACAACATGCGCCACAGAGGCAGCATGTTACAGTGCTGTAAGTACATGTGTGTAGGTGAGTGAGTGCCATCTGCAACAGATATAGTAGACATACATTAGGTGTGGCACACATGTCTGTCCACGGGAATGGATGCCATTGTCACCACACCCACACTCTAATGGATACGCACTGACACCTTTGCCAGGACGGCAAATACACAATGTAACTACTTAGTTTACCACACCGCAGTAATGCACAGGACCACATGCACCACAGGTGATATCTGGAGGTTCTATGGATTAGGGCATGTGAAAGTGCTTGACAACTGTTGGTATGTTGATGAGGTTTATACTGGGAGTGTCTGTGGTTGGGAGCATCACAACCCACATGCAGACACAGGGTGCGAGTACTGTCATGCAGGCATTGCTCCATGGGTGTGTAGTATTTGCCTGTGCAAGATGGCTGTACAAGGCTGGGTGAGGGGTAATCCTTGCCATTGCATCACCTGACAATGGTGTGCAGTGCAGGGGTGTAGTGTCTGCAATGTCCCACACAGATGGGTACTGCATTATCTGGTCTGACATCCTGGTCACCAATGTGTAGGGCCATAGTTTTGCAATGCATGCCATGTCTGCATTTGATAGTCCTTCACATGGACATTGCCTGGGATGTGCATGTACCACAATACTGTACAGTGACATGTACAGGTGCACCTGGTTTGGCAGACACATGTAGTGTACACAGCTTGTTATACCCCGATATGCCAATACTGGCCTGGTGTGGCAAAACCTGCTTATAGTGAGCAGGTCAGCCCTGCACCTGCATGGATAGAATGGACAGATATTCCATGGTGTCATTGGCATGGGTTTATACAGGGCACATGTGTACAGCATTGTCTGGCCTTAGTGGATCACATATGATGGCACCACATATGTTGCAGCCATTCAGTGTGGAACATAGTGAAGGCACAATGTCTGCATATATGTGCCTATTGTGCTGCTGTACAGGGTGCCATGTCCTCTGCAGGCCACTGCGGTCACACCATGCCTAATATTTGTCCTCAATGTGCATGTTACTAGCAATATAGTGGGATAACCTTGACAAGGTTGTATGTGCATGGCACATGGGTGCGGGAAATATACCAGATACTAGTAGGGCTGCATATATAGTTCACCAGCCCTTTTGCCAGATGTATGGGTATGGCTTGCCAACACATTGCCATGGCTGACTGACAGCTGTACTCCTCGTGAGGCGGCCAATGTGTCATAATATGGATACTATATAGAAAAACTACAAAACCTGCTTCCAGACATGTCCAATGGTAAGACCATCACAGCCACCTCTACACAGGCTCTGACAGACAAACACACACTTGCCATGTCCTGTATACAAACCCCTACCATATGACACTGCAGCAACACGCATTTAGGGCATGCACTACAGTGAATACTACAAAGCACTGTACTTGTCTCATGCAGGCAGATACACACACACAAACACACAGTTGGCATGTCTGGGATTAGAACACTGACCTAACTATTTTACTACATTACAGCATTACGCAGTTACAGAACACGCTACTGAGATTACTGTGACACAGCACTCCCAGAGGAGTATTTGTAGATGGGTGACATCATCGGCCTAGATAATGGTGGGTATAAGAAATGTATGGAGCGTGAGCAGTATAAAAGCATTACTCAGTCCTCAGGCAAATGGGAACACACACATACACACACACATGACAAGCATGAGACTAGAACACTGACCTAACTACTTTATTACACTACAACACTACGCAGTTACAGAATGCGCTACCGAGATTACTGGGACACAGCACTCCCAGAGGTATATTTGTAGATTGGTGACATTATCGGCCTTGCTAACGGTGGGTATCAGAAATGTATGGAGTGTGAGCAGTATAAAAGAATTATTCAGTCCTTGGGGACACACACGGCAACTGTGGGACTAGAACATCAACCTAATTACTTTATTACACTACAGCATTACGCAGTTACAGAACGTGCTACTGAGATTACTGGGACACAGCACTCCCAGAGGTGTATTTGTAGATGGGTGACATCATCTGCCTTACTAACGGTGGGGATAAGAAATGTATGGAGTGTGAGCAGTATAAAAGCATTACTCAGTCCTCAGGCAAACGGACACACACACACACACACACACACACACACACACACACATCAAGTGTGGGACTAGAACACCAACCTAACTACTTTATTACACTACAGCATTACGCAGTTACAGAACACGCTACCGAGATTACTTGAGCACAGCACTCCCAGAGGTGTATTTGCGGATGGGTGACAGCATCAGCCTTGCTAACGGTGTGTATAAGAAATGTATGGAGTGTGAGCAGTATAAAAGTATTACTCAGTCCTCAGGCAAATGGGGACACACACACGGCAAGTGTGGGACTAGAACACCTGCCTAATTACTTCGTTACACTACAGCATTACGCATTTACAGAATGCACTACTGAGATTACTAGGACACAGCACTCCCAGAGGTGTATTTGTAGATGGGTGACATCATCGGCTTGCTAATGGTGGGGATAAGAAATGTATGGAGTGTGAGCATTATAAAGGTATTACTCAGTCTTCAGGCAAATGGGTACACACACACACACACACACACACACACACACACACACACACACCAAGTGTGGGACTAGAACACTGACCTAACTACTTTATTACACTTCAGCATTACGCAGTTACAAAACGCGCTACCGAGATTACTAGGACACAGCACTCCCAGAGGTGTATTTGTAGATGGGTGACATCATCGTCCTTGCAACCAGTGGGTATAAGAAATGTATGGAGTGTGGGAAGTCTAAAAGAAATTTAGAGTCCACCGGCAAATGGGGACAGACACACACACACACACACACACACACACACACACACACACACACACACACACACACACACACACACACACACACACACACACGCACACACACACACACACACTCCAGTGGCAGGTACGGAACACCTGCCTATTTACAGATTACTATTACAATACTACATACTTACGAATCGCGCCACACAGACTACACATGTCAAGGCTGTCATTATGACCGTCTGGGAATGCGGACATCAACAAGGATGCTGGCAGTTAAGATGTACATACCTGTGAACCTCTGTGTTTAAAGTAGGAATCCATCCTGACCTGGAGTATGCCCATCTGTGGAATGGACGACTACTACCACTATACAGGGTTACAATGGCCATGCCCATACACAGAGGTACATAACCGACACAAGGTGTCACTGGGCATGCTCACACAGTAGCACAAGTCTGTTCGGAATGCACTATGTGTCCTTCTACACAAGGATATACTGGGCATGCTCATACACTTAGCACAATGGGGCATGCTCACACACTTAGTAGCACAGGACTGGTCGGAATGCACTACTATGTGCCCATCTACACAAGGATATACTGGGCATGCTCATACTCCTAGTAGCACAGGGCTGAATGGGATGCATTCTGATGCTAAACACGGAAGGCCACAGTGGCCATACTATTACAGGTAGATGCAAAGAACACATTGTAATGGGCTCTGGTGTTAGTAGTTGTCATTGCTAGTGGGAACGCTGCTCTACATATACTTGACACCAGTCTTTTACACAACATCAGCTGTCATTCTGGGATGACATGGCTGACAGTAGGCAGGCCTTTGTCACATATCACATGCATCCATTATACAAGGGAGTGTGGATATTACCCAAGTTTCATCTGCCCACACAGTGCCATTCCAAGGCAAACGTCTTAAACACAGGTTAACTCCCATACACCTACAGGACAACTGCATTATTTTCTTATGCAAACCAATGCTAGATATGTAGCGTCCATATTCACAACTGGTCACTGTAGATCCAACGATGGGAAGTACTGACATCTGTGCAGTGAGGATCACCTGGCTGATGTCTCTGTAGTGCACAATAACACTACCACCATATACTTCAGAACCTAGCACTACCACCATATATCTCAGAACCAGACATGTGGGACATAACACAAGTACGGACCGCTCTAGTTGGTGTACCCACATACATAAAGGCCACTCACATGTACTGACCGGTCCCCCTATGAAAGACATCACAGATGAGCCATGTGCAGGACACCGTGTCACATGCTGCATTCTAGGATGTAAACTGCAGACACCACCATGCCCTCAGACCACCAACACGCAACCATACATGTTGTATGACATAGACGAGTACACCACCATATGACCCTTGACCTGTGTACTGTACTAAGCTCTACCTCAACTGTAGACAGTACACATGTACTGACACAGTTGCAGCATGTGTTATGCAATGCAATGATACCACTGTCTGTGGCCATGTCAGCTGTACACATACCAGGGACCCTCAGTACTTTCCACCATTAGCAGATGTCTATTGCTGTACACCAGTACACACCCTCATGTATGGATATGATATACATGTACCTTCCCTGGGTATGTAAATGCCACACACACAACATACCTGTAAATAGCATAGCTTTTGTAGTCCTTTGTGCAAACAGGTGGCTACAGCCATTACACACATGCACATGGCTGCTGAATGCTAACAGTACATAAGGTATGATATCAATGTTGACAGAGGTAACATTCCCTCTGTACTGGTCACCCATCATATCATAAAGCAGTCCATGTGTCATGTATGTCATTACACATATCCACCAATTGCTATGCCTACAAACATGACCAAATGTCAGGATTGTAGGACCTACACACCTGTACACTTAGTGTTGTGCATTCAGATAACATGCGTGTGCAGTTCCTGATGTATGCAGGTGGCATGTATCCTAATACATCATGCAGCTGCAATGCAGCCTCAACATTGCCAATTGTATATGGTGATATGCTGAATGTACAGAAAGATGTACCACAGGTATGGACAGATGTGTTGAAATAAGTAAGTAGTGGGGCATCTTTGCAGATGGATGTTTGCTGTGGACAGCTCACAGGTGTGCCACAAGTGGTCCTACAATAACCTGTGTAACCGGTAAGCAATGGTTTTATTAATTGAAGGACATAACACACATCTTAGACAGCGGTCATGGTGACAGCGAAGGTAAATCACTTGACACCTGTTAATAGATATGACGTCCCTAGTGCATATATCAGCACTGTTGGCACAGGAAGCATCAGTACAGTTTGTAATGCATGCAATACTGCTGTACATCTGACATACATAACATGAGCTAGGCAGGTCTGAGATTCACAGTACTGGCATGTGTGGTTGCGTGTGTGTCCATATATGTCATGTATTGTGGGGAATACATCTCAATTGTTACTCACTCTCCTGTAAACTAGTGTACACATCTATACAGACTGCAATGTATTAAGCAGGACATAGGCAGGGGCGTGTGTCTCACATGTGAGGTATCAGTATGTGCATGACATAGGTGTATTAATTACTGAATGCCACAGTGTGTGTATGTAGGGCTGACTGGTCCCTGAGGTGAGAGATGTATGCTACCATACTGAACTGATAAGACCCCTCCCACCATCCAGGCAATGCGTTCTACTATCCGTGTTGATGTCCCCGATGTTAGGCCGTACTAACTACCTGTATATGTGTATTCTCTGTGGCATGTCATGTAGGTGCACAGTACTGTAATGATGATTTGCACATAGGCAGGGGTCCTCATCCCACCAGTAGCAACTGTGTGCGAGTGTGTGTTACTGTGTCGGTGAAGCCGTGAGTGTGTGTGTGTGTGTGTGTGTGTGTGTGTGTGTGTGTGTGTGTGTGTGTGTGTGTGTGTGTGTGTTACAGTGTCACTGAATATATGTGTGTCAATACCTGAGTGTGTGGGTGCAGTTGTGTGTTGGCATCCTGTCATGGGAATGTGTATTACTGATTCCCATTGAGGCATCACACTTCCCACTGGTGGTACATCTTTCTGTACATCAGCATATCACCATATACAATTGGCAATGTTGAGGCTGCATTGCAGCTGCATGATTGCAGCTAGACCACTCTCTTACCTCACCACTCCATGTAACTGTCCCTGTGATGTCACCCTTTATTGGTGTCACGTCTGTGGCCACAGTAGCTTAATACACAGCTATCATGCTCTTGGAATGGTAGATGTGCTTGTAACGTGGGACATTCTCACTGGTATATGGCAGCTACACAGTGCATGCTGGTATATTCATACATACATGTGAGTAGTCCACATTGACACATGGGACACTTAACTGCAAACACTGACATCCACCGGCACGTGTAATTAGACCTGAAGAAGGACAGCAGAACATCATGACCAACATGCATTTACTGTTGTTACACAAGATACATACTGTTAACAGTATTGTACACCTGCACTACATGGTATATCTGCTGCCTGTCAACAGACCTCAACATATGTAAACTACACATATCACCCTGTGCATCAGACCATATGAGCATGTCCCTGCACTGATGGTGTGGATGTCAGGGATGCGGCACAGGCATCATCATATGCACAGGTTGTTCATGTTTGCCAGAGGCTTAGGCTGCACCATTGGATGACATCATATGTGTGGGTTTGGGCCTTTGATCTAACTGGGCATGTGTGGATGTTATGCATGTGTGTGTTGTGGTGCCCTACATATGTGTCCAGTGTGTGCGTGTATGTATGTACACAGTTCTCCCATGTGTCTGGCCTACACAGGGGTATTATTGACAGCTGCAGACTGTACAGGGGAGGTTTTACAGTTCACGGTATCTGGCCATGGACATGTGACCTGTGCCTGCCAGGGGTTGCACGGGGACTACCAGACAGAGGTGCAGATTGGGTACTGTCTGATGTCACTTGTCCACTGGAACCATGTCCCTGTTGGGACCGTCCCGGGCCACGTGAACATGGCCTGATGTGCCATGGTGTGGACAGCACAGCACCAGATGCACTGCTGCTGCTACTGCCACTATGGGAGCAGGCATGTGAGGTAGCTTGTACATGTAGACCTGACACAGGTGATGTAGCAGGCCTACGCCCATGTTCCCGATGCCTCACTCCTACCAGATGTTCCAACACAGACAGCTCACGCTCGTGGATTGTCATGCCATGGTCAAGGACGCCAACCTTGTCACCCAACCATCTGTCCAAAGCATCAGCAATCTGCTGTTGAGCATTTACCATTGCCTGGATGCTGCTGTTTAAAGAACGGACAGCAGCCTTCTGTAGCCTCTGATCTTCTCTGTTGTGCCACTCAGCATGTGCTTGTGCCTCCATTACAGCCTGAAACATGCATCTGGTGACACGAGCTGCTGTGCTTTGTTGTGCAGGAGCATGTAGGCCAGAGGTCCTCCTACGAGCAGCACTGGCCACGTGCCTGTGTGGGGTACCACCAGTAGTTTGGCTGACACCATGTGTCTGCGGGGATGAGGTGGATATAGATGGAATAGCAACCAATGGCACAGTTTCAGTCCCTGACAACTCTGCCTGTGTCCCAATCATACATTCATCATCACTGCTAGAGTCTGTGAGGACACTAACATCTGATGTACCGCAGGAGAGCAATGCACCTACATCACCTGTGAGGGCAGACAAGAACTGTACATTACAATCTTTACAATAGAAACACACACATGTGATATGATAGAAGGCATGTAGCATGCATGTGATACAGCAGACGGCATGCAGCGTAGACAATATTAGTGGTAGTTATCATACATCCCTAGGTTGCACACAACAGCATGCATGTGTCATAGCAGATGGCATGCAAATTACACAATCATAGTAGTGGTTAGCATACATCCCTGTGTTACACCATGTGGACCAGCACAGGTTAACAGTACACCTGCCTGATGTGTGGCATATGACCTTGATAATCACATGTAGTATGACATGTGATCTGCTGACATGTACAATGACATGCATACATGTTTAACACAACAGTGTCCTGTCAAATATACAGTGGGGCAATGGTGTACCAATTCAGTGTTGTCTGTCCGCCCTACAGATATACTGCAAATTTAGCTGATGTGCATGGCCATTGCAGGGAATCATGAGGCGTCTCTAGTGCGATACAGTGTGAGTTACAGATAGGGTTCATAGCCATGACTGTGTTCAGATACAATAAATATATACTGTGGAATGTGACCCACATCACTGAGGTGTATACACACTAAACCATGACGTGGAAGTTGTGACACAGGTCACTGATGGGTATACGGATGACACCCCTGCACATCTGCAACCATATTGCTGTAGCCTGGCAACTATGTCCAGACATGGTGAACACGTCAGTACACCATGTCCCACATGACATCTGTGTACCACACACACACACACACACACACACATGAGGAGCTAGTATGGCATTTATGTCCAACATCAGCAACGGGAATGTACTGTATCTGTGGCCTTAAGTGGATACTGTACAGGTGAATGCTGTCATGTTGCAACACCCTCAAGATGTTCAACACATCTTTTGTGGTGGATTGATGTTACGCCTACACAAGATATGCACAGGCCTGTAGGATGTCTAGTGTTCCACATCTACATTATGACCATTATACAAAGACCATGGTTGAACCATGTGTAGCCATTGTACGACAGGGTGTACACACAAGCACAACACGTCTACTGTGTGTGTTGCTCCATGTCTCTGGCCATCCTCCATGGCCATGTGTGTACATGTGTTGCCAAATTATTGTGATGGGCATCTATTTCACATGTCTGTGTTGTCCCATATGACATATATGCTCCACTAACAACAGGATTATGCAGATAAAGGGTGGTATGTGGGATATGTTTTCAGGTTAGGTAGGCAGTGTAGCAGCCAGGCCAATAGATGCCATGGACATGTCAAAATAACACATCACATTGTGTGACATTCATAGCAGGGCTATGATCCACACCGGTGAAACCTGTGTGCTGGCCATACTCCAGCCCACTGTGTAGTACTGTTTGTATTCACCACATGTGTAAATCAGATCTGTTGTACATTCCTAAAGTGAACAGCACCTCCACCATTGTATGCGCAGCTGTCAACACATCTGGCAATAAAGTTTGTGAGGATTCATGTCGGTGAGATGATTAACATAGTTTGTAAGTGTTGCACATGGGTAGTCATTGTGATGCATTGCAGGTCCGACCTGTATATTGTGACAGGAAAATACAATATGTGTACATGTTATGAATGGCCACATGGCAGATAGATTTGTGCATTACAGTTCCTGTTAAATAATAACACTCTCACCTGCAATGGGCTGCTGTCACAGCGGAACACCAGAGGCACATAAATAGGAGTAACACAGCAGTATGAGCATAATCCACCCCTGTATAAAGGCTACAGGGAGCAATGTGCATAACACATACACCAGTACATTAGACTATACTATGCTGCATATGCACATGTGTGCATACACAGAGTAGCATACTATAGTATGCGGCATGTGTGTGTACATGCCTTGCATATGATGTTACATTACATATTGTACAGTGACACATGTGACTATATGGAATATAGTTGTTATAGGTGTAGTACTGACTTACCAGGCAACTCCAGGCTCAGTGGTTGAGAGACATCTACCTCCACAATATCAACTAAGGCTTGTGGATGTGGTTCTTCAGGTGTCCCCAGGTTGGCCAGTAGCTCCTCGGTACGTGTGAGTGGGGGCTGGGTTGGTGGTCCACCACCTGTTGCACCTTGTTCCCTGGTGATTGCATTCGCACACTGTTTCACCCATCTAATGAAGTCTGTACAGTGTCTGTGCACTTGCTGGTATGTGCGGTTGTGGCTACCCACATCATTAACCCTCTTGCGAATTTCCATCAACAGGGCATCCTGCTGCTGTGCATCCTGTGGCACATGGCTGAACAGGATTTCATGATTGTCGAGTAGGTATGGGATGAGGGCCTCATCCTCCAAGCATGTAAAAGGATGAAGCCTTGCACACGGCATACCTGGAAGACATAATGATGGAGACAGGTCACAGTAACTCACAGAGACATACAGAGCTACAGCTGAACATACATGTGTATCGCATTAATTCAGTGTAAATAGTTGTATTTGCAAACCTACATGACACTAATGTGTTTGTGTCACACACATGTGACACTCAGTGTTCAGTGGATATTATCACCATATATGTGTGTGTGTCACCTGATTACATTGCTCATACTCCATGTGGATGCTGTCTTGATGTGGGCATGTCTGTTTGCCTGTACTGGTGTTCCTACCTATCAGCACATGGCTGGATGTGTCCACATTAATGCAGTCGACCTTGATGCAGTGTATATGTCACATATAAGGACTTACACTGCCTTAATAGATATGACCTGTGACCCAGCAGACATACTCACATAAGGTTTTACATGTATGTGTTCTGCCATATACATCTACACGGCACTGTACAGCAATTCATCATCCTGCCATGTATCACCTGTGTTGCACATGTGATACACATGGGACACTGGCTAGCCAGATGGTATTCGCAGGGATGGATATCAACTATAGCATGTCCAGTCAAAGTCAACTAGTGGGCTATATGCCATGGTCCATGTATGAATCGGGTCTGTGGGGCCAGGTGGAGCAGTGCCACATTATTGATCCACAGGGTTAATGATACATATACCATGCGTTACCATGCAGCCATCACACCATGTCTGATAGGGGAGCGATGTGCAGCTTTGACGGACAGGAATGCATAGTATGGCAGGACTATGTCAAGTGTATGGGACAAAGATCTGTCCAGCATGTGGTGGGTGGATGTCCATGAAGTATGTGGTTGAGATCAGGATGGGTATGTGTAGCATGTCCAACATCACTGGGTTGGACATGGATTTATTCAGGGTATGCATCAGGCTACATAGTGGAGATGGGGAATGGGAAGGCTGGTGTAGGCCATCTGCACATGGCCAATACCCCTTAAAGGAAATATGTGATCTATTATGGGTCACTTGAGTGTTCTGTATGGCTGGACAATGATCTCTATATTCATGAATGGCAACCTATCATTATTAGGTTTGCCACATATGACTACCTGAGAGGTGTGGTGACGTAGCTGTCACAGGAAAGACAACTACCCATCTGCATCCCTCACGCACAAGTGTCCATTATGTTGACCGCTGCCTAGGTGGTAGTTCATGGATACAGGATTATTAACATAGAGGTGACAATGCGAGTCAGCTATTGCTCTTGGGTCATAGTCATTCACATACTTCAATAGGCAGATGCCTTCTGTTTGTCTGTGAGGTATGGACTACAATGAGGGGGAATAAAATTAATTTACCCTGACATACTGTAGCTGCCACTGGTGTGATGATCACGTGTTATTCAGACACCTTCTGTAGTGTTGGTTCTGCCAGCAGTCTTGTTGCAAAACACTCCTGTGACATAGGAATGTACATCTAGTATACCGATTGTAGGTGGTACACAGTATGGGTGATGATGTCCTATGACCTGGCAAGGTTATGATATGCAGCGTGACGTCAACTATACTGTCATCTACATCTGTACTGCTGACATCACTTAAGTGATCAGACCAGACTCAGCAGGGTAGTAGTAAAGTACTTCCCATTATCAGTGGTGTCTCCCACTTTGTGGGTTGTGATACCTGTTGGTGTGCACCATTCAGTGTGTCCACAACCTGACATGGAGCAATGTTTTACATGATGTGTATGTGGAGAGCATCTTGTTTTGATATATGTGTATGATACAACCTGTGATGTGGGCAGGTCCCATGGAGACTGAGTGCAGCTTGTACCTGCATAGTTGTGGGTACAGGGGCCCTGTGGTGTACATGGATATATGCTTGTCTACCTGTTGGGGGGAGGGGGCCGTGTCTTTATATTATCCAAGACCCTATCTGGATTGCTTATTCATGCTAAGCACTTGTTCAGGACTTGTAAACACTGCGTAAGCTAATAATTACTATAGCACTCAATCTTCCTCCTTACCTACAGGTAAGGGTGAACAGGTTTTGTACATACTTTTCTCACTTGCGTAGAGTAATGTAGCTCTTGTACTCACTTTCCTCACTTATCTAGGTGAATGTAGTTCTATATTCAGGCATGTCCAAGAGTCAACTGCCAGTGTTCTCACCTGTCTACCTGATGAATCTGGACATCCTGAGGCAATGTACACATTGCCTCTTGTACACAGACAAGCCTCTCCTTCTACCACCCAACAATACAACCTGTGAGAGATGCACTCATCTAGCCAAACTGGAGGCAAAGGTCTCTCCAACCAAGCCTGACCCTGACTGCCATGTGGAGAAGGTACACAGTCACACAACACCACACTCATCACGTAAGTCTCACTGAATCTACCCCACCATTAACTGGGAAAACTACATGTGAACCAATACATTAGCTCAACGGTTTCTGGAATTCATAAACACCAATGCCCTGACTCAACATATCCACACACCCACCATGGGCAACAATATCCTAGACCTAGTCATTACCAACATGAGTGACTGGTGCTCCACACGTGAAGCCAACTCCTCATTGGTTCGATCAAACCATGTGCTGAACACCACTGATATCCACATCTCGCACCTACCCCCCATTAAGGGAGCCACAGTATAATATGTCTACAAGGCCAACTACATGCTTCTTAAGACAGATGTGGTGGACGTCATGACACCCATGCAGATGGACAGTACTGTTACAACCTGAACCTATGAACAACTGATGAATCCTACACAAATGCACTCTATAAGCACTTACAGGAGTGCATGGCTTGTGCTATCCCAAACAGAACCAGGACACTATACTCCTAATTAACTAAACCAATCTGGTGGTCCCCTACCATAAACATATTGTACTACAGGAGGAAGACACTGTTGCAAACAAGAGTACAATACCATGCATGGAGGAGATCCCTGGCCAGCCTCAATAAGAAGGTGAGATCCCTTATAAGATCCTCCAAAGCTAGCTATGACAACTATAATGCAACTAATACCAACAACAACCACAAAGCATTCTATAGCTATGTCACATACCTCGATGTCAACAACTAGATCTGCTCTGAATTATAGCACAAAGGCATGAACATTACAGAAACAATTGATATTGGCAACATCCTGGCAGATCCCTCTCAAAGCTGCACACTCTAAAGGCAATATCACAGCATCCATGGGACCGGACAACATCCCAGGCTGCATTTTACATGAACTTCAAATTGTACTGTCTCCCCACCTACGCACCATGTTCAATAATAGCCTCACATCGGGCATAGTGCCCCCTGAATGGCTCACAGCAACAGTTATTCCACTCCACAAAAGTGGCGCCACAATGGACAAGGGGACCTATTTCCCTATAGGCCTGACTAGCCTGGTCTGCAAGGTTATGGTGCACATCATGGATCACTGTCACAGAGACATTGGGTACCTACCAACCTTTGACCCCTCCCTGTTTGGTATTAAGGCTGGACCATGCCTCCTAAACCTGGTGGACTTCTTAAAGACAGTTACTAAGGCATTATATGAGGGTAAGGAGGTCCACACAGCCTACCTAGATCTCTCATAGGCTTTCAACAACATTCCTCCTTCTGGTATTATCAACATACCCATCCGCCTGAACATTGACCCCTACATCATGTGATAGTTTGCAAAGTGGCTCACGGACAGAACCCACACAGTGAGAGTTGCATACCCTAAGTCTGACTGTATACCATTTACAACTGGCGTCCCCCAAGGCTCATTCCTAGGACCCCTCATGTTCTGTATATACGTCTCTGACAAAAAGACAAGCACAGGAGGGCTTTGGCTGAAAAGGTTTGCAGAAGACTTCAAACTAGGGGATATAATTGTTTCCCCAGCTTTTACAGACACCCTCTGGAAGGGTCGCACTGAGACGGATACCTGGTGTTAATATCATGGCGTCAAGCTGAATGCCTAAAAGTGCATACTCATCCCCTTTGGATATAACATATTACCTGTGGACTACCACATAGGTGCTAGTCCCCTACAGACAGAAAAGGTAATACGGGATCCGGGAACCCCAGTAGATAGCAATCTCTCCTTTGATACCCATAATGACAAAGTGGTTAGAATATCCTTCTACATGGCCCCCCTAATCTCTAATGGGTTTACATCCAGATCAGAGGGGCCATTGTGACTCTACACATGTCATATTAGACCCATTAAAGGATACAACACCCCATTTGGGATATAGCTTACAAGACAACTGCAACAGCTTGGAAGACCACACCAGTACCACACCAAGAGGATTACTGACCTCAAACAGATGACCTATGCAGCCCAACCTACAAAACTCCAGCTGTACTCAGTTGCATACCACATACTCACAGGTGATCTCTGCTTGACATACAAGGCCCATGTTCACCCCTGTATCGCTGGATATGCTCCACCTAAACAGAATCTCCTGAGAGCCACATTCTCTAGGGATATACACCTAACCACAACAATGAGTAGGACGTGCTGGACGGATAGATTCCTGACCCGGACACTCCCTATGCTTTGGAACATGATTCCAATATACATCAGCCAGGGCCCCTCATAAGCACTCTTCAAGGGAAACCTTGACGTGTGGATGGGAGACAGACATGTACCCAGGGGATCACTGCAGTGGCTCTGCTGGACAGAGGCACAGGGAACTATTGGCTCTGCCATTCACAGGCACAGGAAACCAACCTATGGGGGTGGTGAAAGCCAACACACGCTAGCTAGGCTTACAGATACCCTTGGTAAGACAGCCTAGTATTTACCTTTGCACATATTACATGTCTTATGTGCATGGATAGTTAAATAGCTCTTCCATTTTACTTTGCTATCATGCTGATAAAGTGTCGGCTCACTAAAAGACATATGTATCCTGTTGCTGTGTATTGTAAATGCCAATTGACATAAATAATGTTTGCCTAACATTACAGTAATGCTATGTAGCTTGTAATACATATCTGCCTACAATACTGTACATTACAGTTATTGGCACAATATCCCACAATGCAAATCATACTTGCACAATGGCCCAACCTTCCACATGTTATTCTCTGTAATACACTCATACATATGGCTACAGTTACAATATATCAACATATACTATCCCCTGTTATAGCACATACTTGTTGGACCAGCCCTGCCACTGACATCGGTTGGTGAGGAGTATTTCTGTTCAAAGTCCTTAAATAGCATCCCTTGTGGTGTATGCAATGTTTGCCTTGTGACCTACAGCAGTACACACAAATACTACAAGTGTAACTATGCTCAACAATACATTACTACAAGATAACTGTTTCCACTATATGGATTACGTGCACTTTAAATACTACAGAATAGTACTACATACACAGACATACTGACTGTTATACATACCTTATTAGTAACCCAAGGTGTCGTTAACTGTTGATTCAATCCTTTTCGGTTTGTGTTTCAATGTTCTTTGTAATGTTCCACTGGTATATACGGATGGTTTGAATGTGTGATGACACATCCTTTTCTAGTTTCATATCGGTAACATGGTATCCTGTCCACCAATTGCTGTTCCAAAGTAGTTAAATGGATGCACATTAGCTTTGCAGCTACTCCATTAGCCAATACCATGGCAACAGTGGTGTATAAGTGAGTACTCCTTTTGGGCGTTGTCCTTTTGCCTTACTTTCGTGGGAGATGGCCTAGATGCATTATTGCAATATATTTCAACAGCTATATGGAGACACACAGAGATATATTAACTTCATGACTCCCGTGGACTGTGTGTAATGGCTAGACAATTTAGTTCTACATGTGAGTACAGCTGTTATATTTCAGAACAGTGCTACTTATGCAGGGTTTGTTTGTACCTGATACTTCTGCAGATGTTTAAGTCTGGCAAGTATCTTTGGCCAGCTCAAAGCCGTATGGCTATGCATGAACTGTTATGTGGTGTACAGTGTGCTCACCAGACATCCTTGATTTGGTGTACAAGTGTAGCATACTGTGCTGTTACTCACTAATTGCTAACACAACCCGGTATACGCACAATCCTCTGCAATGGGATTAGTGCAAACAAACCCTATTACATCAGCAGCTATTCCATTGTATAGCAGCAGCTATTTCACATAGGGCCATGTTAGTGTGTTGCTGACAAGGTATGTTAAGGCTTCTGCAGATGTCGTACAGCGTGTTAATGATTTGTGATGTTATTACAGTTTGTATTGTAATATGTTTGGGTGTGGGGGTGATGTTGGTGGATGTGCTTAGCAGATGCAGGTTTGTAGGAACTGCTTTTATACATAATCGCTATGTGCGTGAGGGTTCTTTCCCTATTTGAACACCTATCCTTGTGTGGACTAATACAATGGTAATTGCAGGCTGATTTATTAAGGCACCGTTATGTGGTTCCTGTATAGCATGCAGGTGATAGTCCTTGATTCAGTTCGGTAATACATCTGAATGTAATAACGTGTTGCTACATGATAGCTGTGTATGTCTGTCATAGGTATTTGCAGTCATCATAGTTGTGTTGGTGACTGATCCTCTTTGGCTAGGGTTGCCACCTTTACATATGGCCATAGTGGGACCTTTTCGGGGCACACACATCTGATTTTACAGGCCGACACAAACCCATGGTCAGTACAAGGGATGGAACTTTTTTTTCTTGCCTAATTATAAGCTTATTCCTGTAGCAGTTTAGTTGCTTATCCTGTTTCCTTTAACATGTAGGTATTTTAGATACAGAAATAACTATTGTATGTAACTATTACAGTACATATGGGACATAATTATGTCCTACAATCCCAGGACATTTGCCACATTTAATATATTTGGTCAAGACACAACCGCCCAAAGAGGGAGTGTCCCTCGCAAAGTGCGACAGGTGGTAACACTATCATTGGCTCATGTCCATAGCACATATTTGTAACAGTGTATAGGCATATACTCTCCATATCCTTTGTTCATAAAGGTTGATAGTGGCGGAATGTGTGATTGCTATGGTCTATGTTATACACATATATGAACACTTCAACCCCTGTATACAGGAGACCTATGGAATCCCAAAACTGCAGTCTTCTGACGCACACAGTACTGGGAGCAGACTCCCATACCCCATGTTACCAACATCAACAGTAACTTTCGAAGGTAACACGAACATGGAACACACACATGCACACGCAGACACACTGCTACCCAACACATCCAAACAAACCATCCTACACTACGTATGAGCAGGTGGCCAAGCTCCCCTATACCCCCCATGTAGGTGTCTGCACCACCCACATCACCCCCTACTTTAATATTTTACATCCTAGGTCACGCAAACAGATGCACAAAGCTAACCCACAAGCACACATTATAGCCCCCCAAGAGCACACACCACACACTTACACACACTACAGCCCTAAGAAACACATGTGCACACAGTAACCTACTCGAACCGCAACACCAGAGGCACTGACTAACTGTCCAATAACATCGTGAGATTACACTTTGCACATCTGGTGTTTCGGTACTGTGTTCTTTCGGACCTTAAGCCTCGGGATTACGTGCTTCGGTATGTAAAGCCGATGGTATGTGGTAGGTATCCCATTTATATGTACCTCCATGGTTATGTAGATGTTGTTAACCTATCTATATATCTACATATATATTTATATACCCATATATCAACATATCTCTCTCTATCTCTATACATATATATATATATATATATATATATATATATATATATATATATATATATATATATATATATATATATATATATATATAAATAACATATACCTTCCATTGGGTACATGCCAGTTTGTCCTATTTCAACACATTCCTACCTTTTGTGTTTTATCCTGTCAGTATACATGACTGCCATTGGTACATCTTAGGTAGCTTAGTGGTATGTTATTGTGATGAATGTGTACATGGTTGCGTGTTCTAATCCTGGCAGTGATATCTTACCTCTCAGAGCAGGCACTGGTAGTGCAAGGGTGATTAATGCACGTTTCAGCAGTTGTATGTTCCGCATGTTTATTATTCTGTGGAGAACTACCTATATATGCAAGCTGTCTTTAAGGTATACTATGTAACATGTACACATCTGTGAAGATTCCTGTCAGGGATACTCCCCATTATTTGGAACTACATCCCTGATTACATTATACAAAACACCTCACTGACACTCCAGGGAATCCTTGCAGAGTGGGTGGTAAACAGTAACTACACCCCAGGAATCCTGCAAGTGGCTCTGCTCCACAGAGGGACAGTTAGTTGATCGATGGGGTGGCGACAGCAGACACTTTTGTACCTATGTTTATGAGTGGCCTCGGCGGTTGGGCATGTACCTACCTATGTATCTATGAACCTGTACATACAGTATGGACACATGCTGATTGCTTAATTTACTGTTCAGGTATTGACTTACCTTGTGCCAATGGCGGTTGTGTGTACAATAGTTGAGGGCTACCTATGTAGGATGCACACAGTAGACTACCTATACATGACAATTTACAGGTGGTAGTGTGTGTGTGCCATCCATGTTTGCTGTGTGTGCAGGTGGAGAAGGGTGTCAGCCATGAGTGCCTACACTGTCAGTGTGTGTGCTATACATTCCCTTTTTGCCAAGGCATGGGCATACTGGGCATGCCTCCATCTGCCTACTGGGGCTAGCACAGAGTGTTCATGGTCTGAGTTCCCATGTGCCTGTGGGTCCCTTGGTAATGGTGGTGGGCTGTGAGTGCCTTCACCATTCTGTCCCTGCTGCAGCTGTTTCCGCAGGATCATATTGTGTCACATGGCACATACTATGGAGATGTGCGCACACGTTCCTGGAGAGTACTGCAAGGCTCCACCAGGTATGTCCAAGCAACAGGACCATGATTTCAGAATCCCAAACACGCGCTCTATGTTGATTCTAGTTTCTGCATGTGCCTCATTATGGTGTTCTTGAGTGGCTGTGTCTGCATTTCTGATGGGAGTCATCATCCACGGTTCCAGAGCATAGCCAGCATCCCTCACCAGGTGGCCGTATGGGATGTCCCCCCAGCAAATGCCTGATACAGCTGTGAGGCATGCCAGATGTGGGAGTTGTGATAGCTTCCAGGACTGCCAGCACATACATCCATGATAATGCCCTGGGCATTGCACACAGCCTGACAGTTGATGGAGGGGAATCCCTTGCAGTTTATGTAGTGCCTACCCTGCTCACTGGGTGGTGACTTGATGTATATTTGCATGCAGTCTATTGCACCCAGTAGCTCCGAGTAGTCTGCCACATGGTGGAAGAGACACATATTGCTGGCCAACTCCTCCCACGTTCAGGGGAAGTATATGTGCTCATTGGAATGTGGTAACATGGCATCCAGGAACTGGTGGAGTACCCTGGATGCTGATGCCTGTGAGATCCCCATGATATCCCCAGTCAGCCTTTGGAAGGTACCTGTGGCTAGTATTCTCAAGCTTACACATACCTTCATGTCCACTGGGATGGGTTCCCCTCTGTTACTTCTGGCTCTGAGGCATGGCTGGCACAGCTCAACAAGTTGCTGTATGATGTCCCTGTCCACCCTGTAACGCTCTACTATCTCTAGATCATGTAGCCCCTGGTAGGTTACCCTGGGTCTGAACACTTGTCTCCTCCTCTGGTGCTTGAGATGGTTGTCAGCATCATCCTCCACACCACTGTCAGTCTCCAACACATGCTGGTGAATCAAAGCTATGGCAGCCCCTAACATATATATATTAAAAGTTCCCTGTCTGTATACACCAATGGTGCAGAGTGTCTGGGAATACACAAGTGTGTGTCTGGAGCTTTCACACCTTATACTATTGTGCAATGGATGTTGCTGGTGTAATTGGGTGTGTTTGTGCTATACCAGCTGCAGGGTATCTTAATTATTGGTTTTACAGCAGGTACTGCTATTGTGGGGCCTTTGGTGTTGACTTACACTTGTCTGCCATGATTCATCTATTGCCCTTTACCTCTATTTTCAACCCGATTCACCTCCCATTGTCAGGCATGCATCCAGCTGCTGCCTTTCTTGTTTTGTGCTTCCACAACCCAGGATTGTGTTGGGAAATGTGTTATGTAGCTGATCTACTGCAAGTTTGCTTTGTTCTGCTGTGACAGTTCTCTTTTGTTTGCTGTACCGCACCTCCCCTTTGCTGTTCTGCAGGTAGCTGCTAGCAGCCTTGTTAGCTGTTGTCTATGGCCCACTGTCAGTTTCTCGGTGTTAATTACTCATTTGTTCTCCAATTACCATGCTGCAGCATTTCCTTATTGTCTTCCCATATCCTTCCTGTTTCAGCTGTGGTGCACACCACGCACAACCATTTACCGGGTTTTGTGTGCGTTTTCATCCACGTACACATGAACCTTTGGTTACCTTGTGTGCTCTCAGCTAAGCAAAGCTATGGCTACTTCCACACCCCTATCCTGCAACTTTGCTTAGCAACACGCAACATGGATTAGCAATGATCCAATGTGCTTACAGCTACGGTGGCACGCCTCTCTCTTGATGTCATGTTTACCTCCAGGCCACTCCTCGGTGTTGTAATGCTATGCCATTTGGTACATCCTTACACTGGCGGGGCATTTGCGATTCAGTATTACTTGACTCATTTGCATGGCATTGACTGCTAATTCCTAGTTACCGCATGGAACACTGTCACAGACTCTTAGCAACCCTTGTTCCATGGTTGTGGTGTAGCATGCATGCCATTGACTATTATGGGGATATCATGAATTGTGTTGCATTACAGTTTTATAACATCTAAATATATTTTCCTTGTGATCCTATTTGCGCACCAATGCACTGCGGTTTTACTTTGCGTTGGTGTGGCCATGACATTAAATGTTATTTTTTATATGTTGGGCATGTTGTTTTATGCCATTGGCTATATATTTTGTCATTGGCATATATTAACATTATAATACGTAAGTTTGGTCAGCTTTCATGGCTCCGATTTTATGTTTGGCAAAATGTAAACTATTTTTTTTTTTGGTTTACATTTCTACATGCTTACGCTATGCCTGCACAACTTCATGAATCGCTATATATCTTCATTTGCATGCTACACTGCTGAGCATGGGGTAATTAGCATACATGCGCTGGGAGCTGCGCAGCTCTGGTGTACGCTGGTAGTGCACGTGGAAACAGCTCTTACCTGAATCGCTTGATGGCCATATTTGGTGCTAGATTGCCGACGCTACTCCGGCACATGGCGCAAGCTTCATGAATCCCGGGGATAATATAAAAACCTTGGTTATTAATCTATATAAGTTATATTATAATCATTTAATATTTAGTGAAATTTTAGACAGTTTGTAGAGAAATTAAAAGTAAGCTACTCTAATACAAACAGGAATTGCAATATTAAGTAAGTGAAAAACAGGCATATGCTATATCCATAGAGAAAGTCAGGGAAGAGAACTGGATCAAAGTAAGGAAGAAAGTGAAGAGGGGAGAGTAAGGAGGTGTAAGGAATGAAAAGGTACTTGTTTACATTTAGGAATATACTTTATCCTGATTTTAAGCAAGGACAGAGCTAGATTTTAGCTAGGAAGTCTTTCAGAATGATTTTGACCTGATGTAACATGTAAGGAGTTCCAGACCTTAGCAACCTTGTATGAATGCAGGAAATGAACAGCATATTTGATGGCTTTGTAGATAGACAGGAGTTTTTGGTCACTGGATCACAATGACCAAATTGGAACACATTATGTAGAATGTCTTTTAGTGCTGAACAGGCAGATGGATGCTGGATAATTTATAGGTTATATGAAGCCATGTATATGTTAGGTGGTGAGGCCTTTATAACCAATTTGGTCTTTTTAGTGCTATACAGTGATAAGTTCTGAAACAGATATTTGCAGCAAATTTAGCAACTTTATTAAGGCATTGTTCAGGTTTACATTTTTATGAAGACTGGAAGTTATAGAGGATGGGAGTGCCATAAAGACGTGTGTGGACATAAGTAGTGACAGATATAGTTTTAGTTGAGTCGGTGAGAAAGTTTTTGGGTCTGTAAAGCATCCATAGTATTTTATGAGATTTCTTATGCAATTTTATATATGCAGGTCAAATGTAAGATTAGCATCCACTGTCACCACTAATAATTTGCTCTGAGAAGTGACTTTAAAGGTTGTATTATTAAGAGACAGGACTTTATTTTTTTTCATGGGAGAGGGATTTGGGCAATAAAGTAGTAGTTTGTTCTTTTTTGGGTTGAGCAGGAGTTGTGAGTTACAAAGCCATGTTTCATTGGCTGTTAAAGCCCATGTAATTTTTTGTAGGTGTACCAAGTTGTCAGATGTTGAAATGAGCGTGGAATCATCTATGATTAGTATTAGTATTAGTTTGGCCTGTTGTGTGGATGTATAGAGGGCATTGGTTAAAATGTTAAAGAGGAGGGGGTCAATGATAGAATCTTGTGATACACCAGTGGTTAAGAGGTTAGGAGGCAGTGAGGAGTGCCATTTTACTGACTGACACCTGTTGGAAAGGGTGGGCTGAGAAGGACCTAGTGAGGACATTTCAAGTAGTTGTTTGCTGTGACAAATTGTGTTGAAGGCTTTTGATAAGTCAAGAGATAAGAAAGAAACTAGTTTGCCTCTATCTCTAACTTTATTGACAATATCTATATAGGTTAAAGGGCAGTGCTAGAACTATGGGAATGACAGAAGCCATGTTTTATAGGGGATAGGAGATTTTCCTACAGGAGATAGTCTAGCAATCATTTTTGAACACATTTTTCAAGTATTTTGGTGAGAGGAGATAAGATTACTATAGGTCTAAATGTATCAATGTCTGTTGAATTTCCTCCTTTGTGAAGAGGGATAATCTGAGACTTTTTCCAAAAAGATGGAATGTGGTATTCCTGGAGTGACCTATTTATAAGGATTGAGAAAGGATAGGCAATGATATTGGCTGATATTTTTTGGTACTTGCTTGGAAGATCATCAGCTGAAGAAGAGCATGGTTTACATTTGTAGTTTTATATAGGATGTGGGCACAGGTTTGAAGATGAAAGTGGATTTGGTGATATGTGGCTATTGGGCAGGGTTGGGATTAGATGTTGAGGAATTCTTGGTTAGAGATGCTATACTATCTATAAAATAAGTGTTAAGCTATATTGCAGTTTTGTGTGTTTAGTTATTGGGAGAGGGGTTTAGGTTGAATTTTTGGCTGGGATGTAAGATTTCTTTAATGGATGTTCATTTTCTTTAAGGTTTATTTTTAGTATTATTCTGAAACTTATTATACTATAGTTTTTTTTCTTCATTTATTTGCTTTTCATTAGAACTTCAAAATATTCTGAAGTGTTTAAGATATTGATGTATTTTATATTTTTGACATTCTTTCCATGTTTTTTCTCTATCCTGCATTAACATTCTACTCTTTTTGGATTGTCAAATCACATTATTTGCTTTTAGTTTCTTTCTTCTAGGAGGTGCAAGGCTATTTAGGATATTTAGAAAAGTTGTACTGAATTCATTCACAGCATTGTCTAAGTGGAATATTTTTAGGAAATTCCACTTAATAGGTGATAGTGTAGTAATGAACATTTCTGGGTTATACTAGGAAAGATTGTATGTTATTTTCTAAATATGCTGTTTAACTGGATGTGTGAGATTTCTGCTGGTATAAGTCTGGAGATGATGACTGAGAGAGTCTGACTTGTGTATTTGCCAGCGTCTGAAACTCAGATACAGTCTAATAGGGAATATGATGTCTTGCTGTAATGTGTGTTAGTTGTGTTAAACTATGTAAGTTCATACTAAAAGTAGGGGAATTAGACTTTATGTCCAACCAGTTGACATTCACATCACCTAGTATTTTTTTCTTGTGGAAATGTTTGGATATTCAATGTAGGATATCTTCCAGTATAGTTATATTGTAATCAGAAGGGATGTAAAGGACAGTAATACATACTTGTTTATAATTGTTTATTTTGAGGAAAGCAATACTAATCCCTGCTGAACTGAATTTTGATATTGGTTTGTCATAAGGGGAAATACAGTAGGTATCGGGAAATAATAAAGCAATACTACCACCTTTGCTCTTTATTTGGTATTAGGGATGATATTACAACCAGGCAGTATCATTTCAGAGTAGTTTAAGCTAAGCTTCAGTTACAGCAAGAAAGTCAGGCTTATGTTGGGTAATCCAGGCATGCAGTTCAGCAGTTTATTTTCTTATGTTTCTAACATTTATTTCAGCAAAAATTATATCACCAGGGCTGTGGATTGGCTGTTGTTTGGTTAGAGAAGTGTGTGGGACAAAATTATCTTTGTGTTCATTATGATAGTTGGGGCCAGGATTAGGGTGTATATCTCCTCCTGGAAGGATTTTAACATATTGGGGAATTATGTATGCATACTTATTTGTTGGAGAGAATTCTTGCACTTAATTTTGTTTGGGCTTGAGTTGAAGTGCAATTAATCAGCCTATATTTGGAATAAAGGTAAGGGCCAATATTAAATAGGTTTGGTGCAATGTGTGGAGTGGGTAAAGAGGAAGTATGGATAGGTGGCTGGGACAGAGATGTTGAGATAATGAGGGATGTTATTGAGTCATTATCGGATAAAGACGGCATGGTAGGACGAGCAGAATAGAGGATAAGCTGAAGAGTAACATAATTAAGTACAGGAATCTGTATTTTATAGATGTCAGGTAGTGGAAAAGTTGTAATGAAGAAGGAAACATGAAGTTGTAAGGCAGTAGGAGATTCAGTTATGGTGGAGGCTGAAAGTTGGTACTGGATAGGTAAGGAGAGAAGTATTTTTTTTTATAAAAGAAGAGAGTTAAGTTGCCCTAGTATCTTCTCTGGAATGTAAGGAATAGAGGGGTATGAGAGGCTAGAGTATAAAGATGTAGTCATAATAAGAAGAAATGAGGGTTTATTTAGGAAAAATAAAAGATACAATGTAGAATAGATAGGTACTATTAGGGAGGGTAGTGATTATGAACTGATATAGTGCAAAGCAATATGGGATAGGGACCGGTAGTTGGGAATGGGGCTAAAAATTAAATGGGAATACAGAAGAAGGAAACAAGAAACAGAAGTGGATGTACAGAAGTAGTAAGTTAATTTGGGGAGGTTTTGTAATATAAGTCACAAGTGAAATGTGTATTTAGGAAGTAAAATACTAGGGTAAGAGTAGTGTGTGGGAGTTGGGTGTACAGTAGGGTAGGGAAGTGAAGCTAAGCCAAGCCAAGTCAAGCCAAATGTAGCAAGGCTGAGCACAGTAGGCTTCTCATAATTAGGTCAAATTATAATCGAGAACTGAGGCAGGGTAGGCAAGCAAAGTGAAGCTGAGAAATAGTAAGGCTGAGCATAGCAGGCTTCCCATCCTCAGGTCAAATTATAACTGACAGCAATCAGTTTATAGCCAGCAAAAAACAATTAACAAAGAGATGCCAAATTAAAACAGGTTTTCTGCCATTTCCTGAGACTAAATAACTGGTAAACACAGTATAGTTTATTGGTCAAGAAAAAGGGGTCAGTGCTAACTTAGTAAAATGTCCTTAAAAATGCATGGACTATTTCACAAAAACTTTCAATCACAGAGCAGGCATGTATTTAGCTAATTAAGTTAACACACATCAAGCTTCCTCATGATAAATGTGCTTACATTATACAATGGCACAATTCTCAATAAACTTGTAGGAGTGGGTCCTTGTGGCAGAGCTCCTGCAGTATTGAGGTCACATGTAGTCACTACAGGCTATTATACAATGACAAAATTTGATAATGAACTGCCCATAATGATTGGAATATATTGAATATTTCTCTTAGAAAAGACTTATTCGTCAACATTTTGACCCTTTCCATGTGGATAATCCCCGTCATAAAACATGTTTTCTATGAAATACATTTTGTTATGTTCTTCTTTCGGCTTTTTCTGGTTAGGGGTTGCCACAGCGGAACTCCAGTCTGCTAATGATTGGCAGTAGATTTTTATGGTGCCGAGATGACAGCTCGATACCCAACCTTCAACGAAGGCACACCCATTCACGCATGTCTTTCGAAGGCCACTCGATGGCGAGGAAGACATGCAGACTCCACACAGAAGGTGCCCCAGCCGAGAATCGAATGGGAGAACCTCTTGTTGTGAGGCGACAATGCTACCGCTGCACCAATTTCATTATAAAATACATAATCATCTGATATGATTATGGAGTCTTTTATTAAACTAATTTTTTGATTTGGAAAGGTGTATCACATGACTTTGTTACATAAGCTATTGAAGAAATAATGAACACTGTTCTTTTTCTGAAGAAGTCGTATCATTGTTTATACAAACAAGTTTAATAAACTTTAATATTTGGTACTGTTCTTTGTATTCTGTCATTATTTTTATAGTCTAAATAATAGCTAGGGGCATTATAGGGAGAAACATAACTCTGAGGTAAGGTTAACTATTTTGCAGGGTGTATTTCTCCTTCAAATGTATACTACAGCTTGTCCAGAAGACATTAAAATGGGCAAAGTATTTTGTCTGAATTATACTTTCTAGTCCCGTCTAAATCAAAGCATTCTGTAGTCAGTTCAAATAACTCTGAATGTGTTGGAGCAATGTTTCAGACTAGGGTTATTATAACAGCTCAGGTAACACTAAATGGGTCCAAACCCTTCTAGTTTGTTTTCTATTTTACTAGCATATAAATATTTCCTCATTTTCTTGCTACATACTATATGACTGGGAGGGATAGACTTTTGTGACTTTTTACTCAGGTCTGATTGAATATTTACTTTCTTTGTGCAGCTGAATGGGTCTATATTGAATGATCAAACTTTCAAAAGTTTGACTGTCATATGGTCGACACCATATGATCGAATTTTTGAAAGTTTGAACATTTTAAAGGAGATCTCTGTACAGCGTGGAATGAGAAGATTTCCCTTTTCTGTACTGTAGTGCAATGTCAGAGTTGGTATATTTAAAGAGCGAGGGATGTTGGTGTGTAAGAGGGATCGCCCCCTGCTTAAATCATTCAGTTAGGTTATTTGTGTAGTTTTTTTTTTATTAGATTTTCAAACTTTTAAAAGTTTGAAAATTAGTCAGGAAATTAGCCCTCCTGGCTATAATATCCTTAGATGTGACTGTAAAGTCAAAAAAGGTGGAGGTATAGCCATTCTCTATAAATCTAATCTCCAAATTTCCCCCTTTAATGTGCTTCCATCATTAGACGCCAAATCTGAAATCCTGACTAACAAACTCCAAATCAACAACTCCAAATCTATCTATCTAATTTGCATGTATCTCCCCCCCTGGTAACGATACCAATACTCTTGAAAACATACTTAGTTACCTCTCTACCCAACTACCCCAGGTGACCATTGTACTGGGTGACTTTAACATCGACTGGTCCACCTGCAGTTCCCCTAACCCTACTAACCACATAAATCTCTTTGGATTCTCACAATTAATAACCCCTCCTACTAGAATCCACAAACCTAGCAGTAAGGAAACTACTCTTGACTGGATCCTTATTAATAGCCACCCTGAAACTTATACTCCAGGAACCCTTCCCGATGATATCAGTAACCATATGCTTACCTACATTATTAGACAAACAAAATCCATATCCCAACTACTCATAATCTCAAAACCTCCCGCTCAAAAAAATTCTTTAATCCAGACAGCTTTCTAAATGAACTGCAAGCATTTGACTGGTCTCCACTGACCCATCTTGAACTTGATGAGGCTGTGACCTACTTTAACACTAACTTTCTTCTAATCCTAGATTACCATGCACCTTATCGCTCTACTAGAATAAGAACCAAATCTGCCCCATGGCTCACAAAACAAACTAGGCAAAAGATGCTCCTCAGAAATAAAAATCTGAGCTAAATGGAGAGCTACCAAATGTCCATCAGATCACCTCCACTTTAAACAGTTAAGAAATGCCACCAAGAAGGATATTCTTAGAGACAAAAAAGACTTCTACCTTCACCTCCAACAAACCAGTCAACAAACTCAACAAAAATTTTGGTCGGGGATAAACAGACTTCTTCAGCCAGGTCACTCTACTACTCCTGCCCCAGCAGGTTTCAACCATAATAACTCCAACCAGATCCCTGATGCCTTTAATAACTACTTTACAGAAGCCATTCAAACCCTAGCCAATTCTTTACCTCCTTTTACTGCTTCCCCACTAAATACCTCCAATATTTTATCTCCTACCTTTCAAATACAACCTGTACCTACATCTCTCATCTGTAAGCTACTTCAAAAACTGAAACCTTGCACCCCTTCTGCTGACCGTCTCCCATCTGAATACCTACAAATTGCCGCAAAAGCCATAGACTATCCCATCTCTATCCTTATTAACAGAACTATCTTAGAAGGCAAAATCCCTACCATATGGAAAGTATCCCACATCATCCCTCTACATAAAGGTGGATCTTCTATTGAGCTTTCTAATTTTCGACCTATTGTCTGACTCTCCCCATTAGCTAAGATAATGAAAAAATGTATTCACAAACAACTACTTAACCACCTACTACAAAATAACCTACTAACAAACTGCCAACATGGCTTTAGACCATTCCATAGCACAACGACTGCCCTATTATCCTTCACCGACTCTATAAATAAAATTCATAACAATAACTCTTTTTTCCTCTGCACTGTTTATTGACCTGTCAGAATCCTTTGATATGGTTAACCATAACTTACTTCTAGACAAACTAAAGGCCCATTCTCTCGATCCACAAGCATTACAATGCTTTAGGTCTTATCTGGAAAATAGACAGCAAGCAGTACTTTGGGATAACAATCTGTCTTCATTACTTCCAGTAAATATTGGAGTACCCCCAAGGCTCTGTCTTAGGTCCCCTTCTTTTTTCCTTATTTATTAACAATCTACACATGAACATACCTCAAACCACCTGCATTCAATATGCAGATGACTCCACCTTAATCTGTACAGCTAAGAATATAGCCTCTCTCCAGTCCCTCACCCAAACGGTTTTTCATAATGTTGAAAACTGGTTTATGTAACACTGCCTCCTCCTAAATCCCCCCCCAAAAAAACAAAACTACTGCTTTTTACTCCAACTCATAAATGACCTAATCCATTCTTTTCTGTAACCTCTAACAATGCTACCAACATAACCCCAGATACTACAACCCGCCTACTAGGTGTAACAATTGATAATCGTCTCAACTACGATGACCACATCAACTCCACCATAAAGTCTGTTAACAAAAAACTTGGTACCCTCTATAGAATTAAACCCTTCCTTACCCCTTCTGCCAGGAAAGCTATTGCCCAGACCCACCTCATTTCTACCCTTTTCTATGCCTCTGCTATATATACTAACCTATCTAAAAACAACCTCTCCAAACTTTCCACGTGTTATAATAGCATAGCTAGATTCATCACATACTCTCCCTTTAAAACTCACCACTGCCTCAACCTCAAACAACTTAAATGGCTAGATCTGCAGAACCATATACTCTGTCAGCAATTATTTATCACTCAAAAGATCCTATACCACCCCAACAACACCCCTATCCTCACTAATCTGATTACACCATATAAAATCTAGCTACACTACACTCTACTTATAAGCTCCTAGTTTCCTCAGTTAAATCTAACAACAAAGTTGGTGACTCACTTTTCTTGAACACAGCAGGTAAAAACTGGAATCAGCTTCCTTCTGAATTGTCAACCCTTGCTTCTACTTCTCTATTTAAAAAACATCTTAAAGAACATCTTAAAACTCATTGGCTTTGTCCATGCAGTCCATGTCATGGACTCATTGAGCAACTATGTGAAATATATGGTCGGCAGGTGATAAGCCCATATTTTTTATACAAAGAGATATAAACAGCAATGAATGATTAAGCACAACAACAACTGAATTCAGGGTTGCCTGAAATTTCATTTTGCTAGATATAGAGATCCCATGCAGTTGAAAGAAACTCCAATAGATAGGCTTGAATTAGTTTATAGTAGGACTGCAGCTACCACAAACATGTAAAGATGGAGTGTCTAGTAGTAACGAATAAGCTGAAGTTACCTTTAAAATCATGTACTGGTTTTAGTCAAACTTACATTAGACTTCACTTGAAGCATAAACATCATTTGCAGAGCATGGATTTGCAAACATTTTAGCTGTAATTTGGTGCTGTCTCTTTAATTACCTTATTTTACAGCTGGAAGAGATTTCTCTCAGCTATCCTTTATTTAAAAACAAGAATAGGAAAGAGTAGCACAGCAAAATTCAAATCAAGATGAAACATTAATCAATTTTCCATTTATATACAGATTATCCAGACATTTCATCTGTATGAATAATAACCATTAATTCTGATAACTGACTTTACACATCTAACTAGATTTTATGGCAGCAGGTAATTCCAAATCTCTATGTCATAAAAGAGTGTCCCAGATTACAATGGGAATAGAAGAAATAAAAAAAAAAAAAACCTGAAATGATCTGCAGTGAAATGACCTTATGTATATATAGGAGTATAAATAACATAAATAATGAGGAAACTCCTCTGTGTGGAAGATCTAAGGTTCTCTAGAGTTCAAGCACCTAATAAAACCATACTGTGAATATCCAGCCTAATAAGAGGTGGTAAAAATACTTTTTTTAAAACACTCCAAAATATAAATCCACTAATGAAGGTAGGTTACCACAAGTTGGTTCAAATCAAACCTTTATTAAAAACTCACAAACAGGCAATCACCCACTAGCAAATTAAGTGATTAGTGGTTTAAAGTGCAAAGTGCTTAATTTCCTTGTTGATCACCTTTTAATAAGACTTGACAGTCAATTAGAATAAAACATATCCACATATATTCCACTCATAGCATCTTACTTTCTAAATGTGATTATATTAACATTTGTGAAATTAAAACCATATAATACTGTATAAAACTAAATTTTATGCATAATTTCCTAGCAGTGCCATTCACAGTGCTGGTGCTTCAGTGTTATCCTGACTAACCACTGTTATCTAATATGGCTTTAATGAAAACAGTATCATTAAGCCCAGGATACGTTGAAGCATTCAGCTTGATCTGCCATCTAACTTCTTTCTCACCCAATTTATTTTTAATATTTCCCCCTCTAGGGTTCCCTTTTATACATTCAAGTATTCCAAAATTAAAAGTGTCACAGTGTTTGTTCCCATCTAAATGTCTCCATAGTGCATTTTTTGTATCCTGTTTCCTTATTCTGTAGCAATGGTCATAAATTCGGTTTCTAAAACATCTATCAGTCTTTCCCACGTAGAAACAAAGACATTTGGTACACTTTGCCAAATAAACAATTTGGGAAGTCCTACAATTCCCTTTTTGAAACTTGACTACACTTCTACAGGTGTCCTCAAGTTCCAAAGAAGGAACTTTTATAATTAAATGGCACTGATTAGATTTTCCACATTTGGTAGTGCCTGCCCCCTTGTAGTTGAAATTATTGCCCATAATTTTCCTTTCTAATTCCATCTTTAAATTTCTACCATTCTTAAATACAAATTTGGGTGCATCGCCCACCATTTTAAATACACTATTATCAGTTTTCAGAATGTTCCAGTTGTTGACTATTATTTTCTTAATGTCATTAACTTGGGGTGCATATTGTAAAATACAAGCTCTAGTGAATTCTTTTGAATCGTGATCTTCATTATTCATGTTTCCCTCCACTGTTCTAATCACCCCCGTCCCAATAATGGGCTTATATTTTTCCCCCATTCTTTCTTTACATAATCCTTAATGTCCACTATCATCCCTTTGGGGTATCCTGGGTTTTTGAACATGTTTCCTATAAGCTAAAAAATCCCATAAACAGGAACGTGGAGGCTTGGTCAATCCGACATTCACTTCACGTGCATTTAAGCAAGTCCACTGTAAACCAATGAATTAAAATCCAAGTAGAAAAAGGCAGAAGTCTAAATATACCACAAGGATGAAAGTCCACCAAACTTCAAAATGCCAGGAACGTTCTTTATTAACATGCAGTAAGCACTTTCACCAAAACGGCTTCATCAGACTGTGACAGCATGCATATACAACAGTCCTTAAATACCATCACTAATTGATAACAGGGCGTTATCATATTATACAATTATATCATTTAAAACATTTTAAAGTGACAATAAATGTTAAAAAACTTTAAAAGACTTGCAGTGTAAAAAATGACATATAAAAGGCTACAATACTATAACACATCTATACTGTTTACATAGTGCACATTTAAAACTTCATTTATTTAAAACACTACATAACTTCCTTCTTTTTAACACTGGTTGAAGGCTAACCTTATCATTCAAACCAGGACTTGAGTCTGCTCTGCATCTAACGATCCATCTGAGTTCCATCTCAAGTGTATAGGTTTCCACGTCCCCCCCTCTCAAAGTGCTATAAATATTCTGTAAAACAAGGAACGTAAAAGTATGTGCATTACCTGCCATCATCTGATGTTTCGCTAATGCATTAGTAACATCCCCTACTCTCATTTTGTAAATGTGTTCCCTAATTCTCTCTCTCAACTGCCTGTTGGTCTTACCTATGTAAAACGCTAAACAGGCAGTACAGGTAGCAAGATAGATCACATTTTAGACCTACAATTAGTCCCTGTAAAGAAAGAAAAAACTTGTCCTGTGACAGGTTGTTCAAACATAATATTGTTATTAATAAACACACATTGATTGCAATGACCACATGCAATAGTATTAGAACTAGATGTCAAGTGTCTAATCCCATCTCTATGGCATAACATGCTCTTTAAATTCATTTTATTTTTATATATATACCTTGGTTTTGATCCTACTACCTTGATAATATCGTCATCCACCCTCAGAACATCCCAGTATTTCTCAACAATGCTTTTAATATTAGACACATCACTAGTGTAAAAAATCGAAACACTAAGAGTGGTGTTACTGGTCCTGGATGAAATTCCATCTTTCCCAGAAGCTATACTACTTGGTCTACTGGAGAAATATGGGCACGCTGTAGTGTCCCTCAAAACACTAGTATCAGTAAAGGCTTTATTGATCTCAACATCACTGTATGACCTTCTCAACAACCTTGTTCTCAAACCAGAGATCTCATTCCTATAACCATCATCAGTGGGATTGAGACGAGAAGATTATTTATACCACTTTGAGAGGGGGGGGCGTGGAAACCTATACACTTGAGATGGAACTCAGATGGATCGTTAGATGCAGAGCAGACTCAAGTCCTGGTTTGAATGATAAGGTTAGCCTTCAACCAGTGTTAAAAAGAAGGAAGTTATGTAGTGTTTTAAATAAATGAAGTTTTAAATGTGCACTATGTAAACAGTATAGATGTGTTATAGTATTGTAGCCTTTTATATGTCGTTTTTTACACTGCAAGTCTTTTAAAGTTTTTTAACATTTATTGTCACTTTAAAATGTTTTAAATGATATAATTGTATAATATGATAACACCCTGTTATCAATTAGTGATGGTATTTAAGGACTGTTGTATATGCATGCTGTCACAGTCTGATGAAGCCGTTTTGGTGAAAGCGCTTACTGCATGTTAATAAAGAACGTTCCTGGCATTTTGAAGTTTGGTGGACTTTCATCCTTGTGGTATATTTAGACTTCTGCCTTTTTCTACTTGAATTTTAATTCATTGGTTTACAGTGGACTTGCTTAAATGCACGTGAAGTGAATGTCGGATTGACCAAGCCTCCACGTTCCTGTTTATGGGATTTTTTAGTTTGTTGTACGTGATTATAGGAACGTGGTTCCCTTGCGCAAATCTCTTTCTTTTTATTTATGTTATTTCGATGTTTCCTATAAGATCCAATTCATTAATTAAATCCACATATTCCAAAGTCATCCTAGCAGCCCTTATGCACTGCCCTTTTATAATACTCCTTTTCTGACTGCTAGGGTGACAACTTGAATATTGTAATTAAGCATTACTAAAGGTGTCCTTTCTATAAAGATTGGATTATATAAGAAAGAATGGGGGAAAATATAAGCCCATTACTGGGACGGGGCCGATTAGAACAGTGGAAGGAAACATGAATAATGAAGATCACGATTCAAAAGAATTCACTAGAGCTTGTATTTTACAATATGCACCCCAAGTTAATGACATTAAGAAAATAATAGTCAACAACTGAAACATTCTGAAAACTGATAATAGTGAATTACAAATGGTGGGCAATGCACCCAAATTTGTATTTAAGAATGGTAGAAATTTAAAGATGGAATTAGAAAGGAAAATTATGGGCAATAATTTCAACTACAAGGGGGCAGGCACTACCAAATGTGGAAAATCTAATCAGTGCCATTTAATTATAAAAGTTCCTTCTTTGGAACTTGAGGACACCTGTAGAAGTGTAGTCAAGTTTCAAAAAGGGAATTGTAGGACTTCCCAAATTGTTTATTTGGCAAAGTGTACCAAATGTCTTTGTTTCTATATGGGAAAGACTGATAGATGTTTTAGAAACCGAATTTATGACCATTGCTACAGAATAAGGAAACAGGATACAAAAAATGCACTATGGAGACATTTAGATGGGAAAAAACACTGTGACACTTATAATTTTGGAATACTTGAATGTATAAAAGGGAACCCTAGAGGGGGAAATATTAAAAATAAATTGGGTGAGAAAGAAGTTAGATGGCAGATCAAGCTGAATGCTTCAGCGTATCCTGGGCTTAATGATACTATTTTCATTAAAGCCATATTAGATAACAGTGGTTAGTCAGGATAACACTGAAGCACCAGCACTGTGAATGGCACTGTTAGGAAATTATGTATAAAATTTAGTTTTATACAGTATTATATGGTTTTAATTTCACAAATGTTAATATAATCACATTTAGAAAGTAAGATGTTATAAGTGGAATATATGTGGATGTGTTTTATTCTAATTGACTGTCAAGTCTTATTAAAAGGCGATCGACAAGGAAATTAAGCACTCTGCACTTTAAACCACTAATCACTTAATTTGCTAGTGGGTGATTGATAGATGCTTATATTTAAACCTGTGGGGGTTATAATGCTTTGTTCTGATGAAGTCTACATAAAGTAGATGAAAGTGCTTAACTCAGTAGAATGTATTTTACTTTTAGATATTTTTTAAAATATTTTATTATTAAAAGGAGATTTTGGAACTTCCATTTGTGTACGGTGCTGGTATTGTACAAGTCTGTGAGCAGAGTTTGTGATATTTTTTACTTGGTTGACTGTTCCGGATATATGCTACGAAGTAAAGCTGGAGTTTTTTGTGGCAGTCAGTGTAGGGCATTTGTTTGAGGCCAGTAATCCTCTTTGTGAGGTACTTCTGTGGCCTTTCCAGCTGCTGCAGATGTCTTGTGAGGTACATTCCAAAAGGGGCGTTGTACTCTTTAATGGGTCTAATGAGTGTCTAGTAGAGGGGAACAATGACCTGTTTTTTCATGGATGCGTACCCTTTTATGATGAGGTGTATCACATAGAAGGACTTCCTGACTACTGTGGCGATGTGACATTCAAAGTAGAAACTACTGTCCAACTGGGTCCCAAGGTCTCTTATCACACATTCGGTGTTAAGTAGATTGCTGCCTATGTGGTAGTTCATGGGTACAGAGTTTTTACCAAAGGTGATGACACTGCACTTTTTGGCATTGAGCTAGAGGCCATGGCTCTGACACCAGGCATCTGTCTCAGCGAGGCCCTTCTGTAGGATGGCCAAATAATTTGGGGACTTGACTATGGCTCCTAGTTTGCAGTCATCTGTGAACTTCATTAGCCAGAGGTCTTCTGTGTTAGCCTGCATTTCAGAGAAGTAGATACCAAACAGGAGTGGCCCCAGGACGGAACCCTGTGGTACTCCACTTGTCACTGCTTTGAGGTCAGATTTGGAGTCTGGAACTTTTACAGTGTGGGTTCTGTCAGTGAGCCAGTTGGCAACCCATCTTGTGACATAGGGATTTATGCCTAGTTTTGTGAGTTTAGCTATAATTCCAGAATGGGGGATGGTGTCAAAAGCCTGAGCACGGTCAAGATAGGCTGTGTGAACCACCTTACCCTCATCTACGACTTTGGTGACTGCCTCAAAGAAGTCGATCAGGTTCAGGAGGCATGATCTGCCTTTCACAAACCTGAAGTGGGTGGGATCCAGAGTTTGGATGTTACCAATGTCTTTGTTTATGAGTTCCATGATGATATGTTCCATGGCCTTACAGACCTGGCTTATCAGGCTAATAGGTCGATTGTTCCTGGGATCAGTGGTGGCTCCCTTTTTGTGGAGTGGGATAATTGTTGCTGTGCGCCATTCAGTGGTCACGAAGCCTGATGTGAGGCTATTATTGAACATGGTGCTTAAGTGGGGAGCCAGTTCATTCTGAAGTTCATGTAAAATGCATCCTGGTATGTTGTCCAGTCCCATGGATGCTGTGTTTTTGGCTTTAGAGAGTGCAGCTTTTACCTGCGTAGTTGTGATTACACAGACTCTGCATTCTTCCTGTATAGATATGGGCACTTTAGGGGTGGGAGGGTAAAGTTAGAACTAAACCTATCTGCCAGGATGTTGGCAATATCAGTTGGTTCTGTAATTTTCATGCCTTTGTGCTGCAACTCAGAGCAGATCTGGGTGTTGCCATTGAGATTCTTGACATAGCTATAGAATGCTTTGTGGTTGTCCTTAGAATTAGTGGTGATTTTGCTTTCGTAGCTTGCTTTGGAGGATCTTGTAAGGGATCTCAGCTTCTTACTGAGGCTGACCAGGGAGCTTCTCCACTCATGGTATTTTACTCTCTTTTGCAACAGTTTCTTCCTTCTGTTGTACAGTTTGTTTATGGCAGGGGACCACCAGATTGGCTTTCTTTTTTTGAAGGATAGCGTCTTGGTTCTGTTTGGGATACCACGATCTATGCACTCATTTAAGTGCTTATAGAGTGCATTTGTGTAGGATTCAGCAGTTGTAACTGTATTGTCCATCTGCATGGGTGTCATGAAGTTCACCACTTCTGTCTTAAGAAGCATGAAGTTGGATTTGATTTCAGGTGTGGAACACCGGTCACTCATGTTGGTAATGACTAGGTCTAGGATATTGTTGCCCCTGGTGGGGGTGTGGATAAGTTGATCCAGGGCATTGGAGTTTATGAATTCCAGAAAGCGTTGAGCCAAAGAGTTGGTACACGAGTAGTTTTTCCAGTTAATGGTGGGGTAGTTGAAGTCACCCATTATTAGGGTGTTTGGTTGAACCCTAATATTTTCCAGTACATCAAGAAAAGAGGAGTGGGAATCCTGGGGCATGATGGGGGATCTGTAGCAAGCTACAGTTTGGATTGCAGTTTTGCCCAGAGTTAGTTGCACTAGGATAACCTCGGATGCATTATGCTGAGCAACTAGCCTGGAGGTGTGGATATCCTTAATGAATATGGACACACCTCCGCCTTTGGTGTTTCGGTCCAGGTTACATGGCCGAAAAGTGTGGTATGAGTTATAGCCTGGTAGTGCTGGGGTGCTCTCTGGAGCCTTGAACCAGTTCTCAGTCACTGCACAGATATTGATGATTTCCATGTTAAGGAGTGCCTCGAGGGAGTGCAGTTTGAGATTTAGACTTCTAGCATTGAGTAGCATTACCCTCAGTTTTTAAAGAGGTACTCTCCTTGACATGGAGAGGAAGTCTATTCCACAGATGGGAAAGTCTCTGGTACACAAATCTGTCCTGCCAACAAGTCCTATTGAAGTCACAGACCAGGTTTAGGCTGCATGTGTGGGTTACTCGAGTGGAGCTTGACTTGCATATATGCAGCAGTCCCATCAAGGTGTGGTCTGAGATCACCTTGTATGCCAGACAGAGGTTACTTCTAAGGAGTCTGCATGAAACAGAATGGAGGGATAGGGCTTTTAGCCTATCTGTGCATGATAGATTATTGAGGCCCTGGATTCTCCTGGTGAGGAACCTCTGTGGTCTCTCCAGTTGTTGCATACCCTGCGCAAATTCATATGCTAACATGGTTGCCTATCACTGGGAGAGAGAGCATTTATTCAATAGCATCTATGAGATGCATATAAAAATGTATAGGCACTTTGTTGATGACACTTTTATGTTGTGGGATGGAGGGTTACCTCTTCTAATGGACTTTATTAAATACTTGGAGTCCACAACAGATTTTTTAAGATTTACAGTATCTTATTCCCATGAGAGCATTGACTTCCTGAATGTCTCTGTGTATAGAGACATTCTAGGTAAGATGAATACTAAGTTGTTTCATAAGACCTGCTGGAAAAATAGTCTCTTGGACTACAATAGTATGCACCCTAGGCACGTGTTCCCTAGTATTGTCAAAGGACAATTAAATAGAGCTAAGAACATATGTAATACACATGCAGATAAGGAGAATGAGTTTGGCTACTTACATCAATTATTCATAGACAGGGGTTACAAGGGAAATGTTTTCCAAAAGGCGAAACGTGATATTGCTCAAATAGGTAAAGAAAAAAGTAGTATAAATTAGGCACAAGCAACAAATGTGGCCCCAAATAAGAATAGAATGCACTTTACTACCAGGTATGCCAGTGACAGCAATAAGGTTTGCAGTATAATCAAGAATAACTGGCATTTTCTGACAACTGATAGACAAACAGAGAAAATAATAGGTGAAGTTCCTGTCTTTGCATATAAAAACAAAAGTAACTTGAAACAGCTACTTTGCAATGATCGACAGAGTAAGGCTGTGGTTTTGAATAAACTAGGAGCATATCCCTGTAAAAGCTGCAGAATGTGTCAAGTATATACACTTAGTGCAAGATTTTAAACACCCAGTTTTAACTTTTATTTTCCAGCCTAGGCTGTATGCTACTTGCAATACAACTAATTTAGTTTATATGGCAGAGTGCAAACAATGCAAGTGTTTTTATGTATCCACTTGTGGAACATAATCTATGACTGAAAAGGTGAATTTTGATTTTTATATCAAAGATTTATTGATGATTTGATATTTCTGTGGACTGGTGATGAGAGTGAATTTGAGTCCTTTGACAGGAACTTAAATCACACCACAGATTGTTTGGAATTCTCTGTGGAAGTTTTGGTAGGACAATTATTTTTTTGGACATACATTTGGCTTTTGATACATTCAGTAACACTTTTGTGAGTAAGACTTATAGGAAAGATGTTTTTGTCAACCAATATTTGCACAGAGATAGCTTACACCCTAGGCGTATGAAGAAAGGGGTGATTAAGGGGCAATTTATTCGCTCAGGAGACTCACATCTGATGATGACACTTTTTTTCAAGAGGTCATCATGTTGACACATTTTTTTGAAGAAAGAGGGTATGACCAGGCTTCATTAATCAATATACATAAGGAAGTGTTTATTCTGTGACAAAATGCTGCCAAACCCATCACCCATTGTGATGTAAGTAACAACAGGAAAAAGGACAACACAGTTTTACATTTCTTTCCCCATCCCCATTATCAATGAGATGGGTGTTATCAAACACATAATTAAGGACAATTGGAAGGTTTTTATGGGGAATAGAGAACTCATACAGGTAGTAGGTGTTGAACCCAAGTTCACCTATAAGAAAATTATGAACATCAAGAACATTTTGGAAAATAGTGGGGGGGGGCACACTTTAGTATTGACTGATGTGAATAGTATCTGTGGTACTTTCTCCTGTAGGAAGTGTAAACAATGTTGGTATATAAGCAATACATGCATCTAGTACATTTATTACACATCTTAAAAGGACTATTTGGGTCCACAGATGATTTACCTGTGAGAGTACAAACATAGTTTATGTGGCAGTATGTGACTCTTGTCCTAGTTACTACATAGGAAAAACCATCGGATGTTTAAAGCGTAGACTATATGAGCACACACTTGTTATTAAGAAAAAGGACTTTACCAATGCTTAACCTAGGCATGCTGTTCACCTTTTCAGTCATAGATTATGTTCCACAAGTGGATTATATAGGGAACACCAATTTGATTTTAGAATGCAAGGAGTCATTGTGGCAGATCAGTTTGGTAGCAGACAGAGCCCCTGGTTTGAACGAATGCATTAATATTAAGTGTTTGTTAGCACTAAAATAGCATTCAAATCACAATAATATGATGATGTTTTTATATTAAGACATGTTTTATGAAGCTTTAACATTCTAAGCTGTTTGGAAAACAAGAAAGTTTTTTTTTATTTTTATGGTATACTTTTATACCTTTAATTTAAAATATCATGAAAGTCATGTGATATGTGATGTAACTTATAAGAGATGTGTTTTGAGAGGTTAACCTTTTTCTGAAGAAGTTCATGAAGAATAAATTTGAACGAAAGTACTATAAGAATTGTGTTCGCTCATTCATTCCATCGACAGCTTTTGGCTTGAGTTTCATTTTCCAGTTTGTTGTGTGCTTATAACTTTTTGAATCATTAAGACTTTTAATTAATGTATTTACTGAGTTTAAATTACTTAATTGATGTGGTTTTGACTATATAAAGTGTGTGCATGTGACTACATTTTATTGAAGACTTGAGAACGCATAGTGTCCTACGTGAAAGCGCTTGTCTAAAATTAAACAACTGTTCTTTTAAGCCGTTGTGGTCATCTGGATTTTTTGTTTCAAAAATTAAAAAGTGAAATAACAATAAATAATACTAAATTTTGTTCATAGGGTCATAGGATCATAGGACGTTACTAGGCTATTGGCCATGAGGCCCTTATAAGCCCCCCCCACATATTATAAACATTTTAAACTATACACATTGATACTTACAAGTGCAATGAATAACTGTTTCCAGAAAAAAATATATAACCAACATATGTGGGGGAGGCTTTACCCCCCCCAGATCCCCCCTTAATATATATACTAACTCCAGGATCGCACTACAGTGGGGAAAAGGCAATATATAACTTTCAACTAAATGAGTTTCAGTCAGATGAGTTTTCAGTGAAGTGGGCTTTCAGTGAAGTGGTCCTAGTAATTTCATTTTCAGTGAAGTGTATTTTCAGTCAAATGAAGTAGACACACACGCACACATACACACACACACACACACACACACACACATATATATATATATATATATATATATATATATATATATATATATATATATACAGACATAAGTCTTTTTACCTCAAATGATAAATCTGTTAATGAATTTTAAAATTAATACACTCATAAATTTATCAAATAAATATATTTGAAAAATCTAGCAGAAAAACAGTCTCTCATGCTCACATCTGTGATATTTCCTCAGGTCTACAAACCCTAGAAAAAATGTGTAAACAGAACCCCGTTTAAAATTTATGAATGTTATCATATTTGAGCCAATATAAACATGAGTTATTTCTGCTCATAATGCTCAATATGTGTCCAGTTAAACTCAAATGCTATGCATTAAAAAGTTACAACCTAAAAAGGCTAAACTGTCACAAAAATCATGCATGTGCTATATGTAATCTAGCTCTGTTGTTTGTTAAACCAAAAGAAAAAAAAATAAACATTAGTCTACCATTGAAACTATTCACAAGTTAATCTGTCGGAGCCATCTAAAATAAGTTCATTCACCCTTCGTTAATAAGAGTGTAGCTATTAAAGCTGTTCCTGTTTGCACTAAAAAGTTATAAAAAAGAATTGTCCTGGTCCCCTTCAATAAACACATCACACCAAATGACATTTGATGAACTTTATTAAACTTCCATAAACATAACTTTGTTAACCAATATTTATTAATTACAACTGAAACATACTATAGCTGATTTAATCACAGCATAAACATCCATGTAATGTTAATCAGGACAGCGTGACGTCACTCATCCTGAACCAGTAAGCAGCGACCAGACCTCCACTTGCTTACTTTACTTATGAAGCAGCGTTCCCACCCACCCCCCCCCGCACTTCATGTATCATTTATTGAATTACACATACAACCAAATAAGCAGTGTTCTTACCTCTGCTCGCTTATTTATTTATGAAGCAGTATCCCATCACTCACTTCATTTACCACTTACTGAATTAAACATCCAAACCAGTAAGCAGCGTCCTTACTTTCACATGCTTATTTATCAAGCAGCCTCCAACTGCTCATTTTAATTTCCCAACTCATTGAAATGAACATCCAACACCAGAAGGGGAACAGATGAGGGCAATCCTGTCCCTCTTCTCTGCCCACCAGCCTGACCAGGCTGTTCCCCCACTCTAACCAAAATTTCCAACAACCTAACCACCCACAAAAACGGGAGGGGGGTGGGCTTAGCCAAATGCCAAATATCATTTGGTGTACGCCATCCTCTCTAAACCAAACTGGATCCCTGTCATCAACCCCAAAAGCCCTGTCATATAAGTATCGAAAGCCATCATTTGACTAGACAGTTAAAATAATCCAATGATCCCTCTCTAATATGAAATTAATAAACATAGCTTTGTATAACTTCTGTATATTAACTAAATTCTCACTTATTCTAACTACCAATATTAACATCAAAATGAGTCTTAGGACATTACCTGCCAAAGGTAACACCAAAACAGTAAACCCAATGCCACTGGAAACCCCACAAGGGCAATTGTCTACCATCATGCCTAACTGCAGCCCTATTTTCCCACCCAATGTATATAATAATGACCAAATGAGATTTATTTTACAAAATCTATTTAAGAGCAATCCTGACATCACACCAACTATCCAGTATAAGCAGAAAAACATAATGACAGTCTTAGCATTTGCGGACCAACAACACCTTCTGAATCACTAAAATGGTTTATCACCGTATGGTCGAGCACACAGTGCTCGAACCTATATATGTCCGAATGTAATTAGCGAATCCTAGCATGTCGAATGGTGGGAATGTCACAAAAACACTGAATATGACATTTCCGACTGCTCTACATCCAAAAACAAGTGCTAACATGGGTCAAAAAGGGGATGGGAGTTTGTGATTTGCAACATCTGCTTTCGCAAATGTGGGATGTTGCCGCACTCCTTTCAGACATTCGGGCTTGACCATCCACCGGTCGACCATATGGTAGTAAACGGACTAAAATATATCCATAACATAAATACCACATAAAGTGTAACCCTCCGTTTCCCAACACCAACCCTCACCACAAAACCTATCTCACCAATAGCTAAAGTCTGTCAATCTTCACACTATCAACCTACCCCAACCCTTCAAACCAATGAACCACTGACCAAGATTTAGTAAGTTCACTTAGCCTTGTCACCCATGCAACTGCAGTACTCTCAGCTAAATCCTCCTTGACCAAGTGAACTGCCTTACCTTGCTCCCAAGCCTTACAAATAACTAAACTTTTGCACTTAATCTCCTTCCCACAGACAGCTGTAACACACATTTGAACAATCTAGCAATGTCTTACCATATGCTTTACTTATAAAAGGTGTCCCAAACTCCAGCAGCAGGCCTTCAACCTTCATGCAATCTGACACACCTCAGCATGAACAACACAACCTATACTACTGTCATATTGCCCAAATGAAAGTGAGCCCTAACCCCTGACAACTCCCGCTAAGCCTATTCCACATTAAATTTAAACTGCAAATATTCAACATCCCCAATTGTCCACGTCCCACCACCCAACAAGCCACAAGCACCCCCCCAAATTGTGGCCCCAACCCAACAACTCCCATAACATTTGTAAACAAATGCAAATTCCCACGGCCAATCTTGTCCATCTGCCCCAAGGGCCATCCTGGTGAATTGCTCCGAAGGCAACTCAATGATAAAATGCACCAACTTATTACCCCCTACCCAAAGCAACCTGATTAATCTGGCCGACATACAACTTCAATAACCCAAGAAGCTGAAGAACATCTTTAATCCGTTGCTTGAACCCGGTTTCCCCGCAAACCTTTTCTTTCTATTTGTTACATTTGTGTCAGTTAAGGAAGTAAACATGTCCTACATCTGCAAGGAGTCCGACACAATGCCTGGCATAAGCCTTCTAACTTCTGCGTAGTCAACAAAATATCCACTTTCACCCATGCCCCCCAAAACTCCCACATACCCATGATGCTCCATCAACCCTATCTACTCACAAAAGTCATACCTACACCAAACTTCTCTTACCAGCTGCAAGCAGAAGTCAAATGGTACATGTGTTACTCACTTTAAAACTTTAACCTGCTATCCGACATTAATAAAACCTGCTTAAGGGACAGATTTGTCTCATAGAAAATACCATGTTTGGAACAAACTCCCACTTCATATCAGACAGCACACCTCCTTAGCCCTCCACAAAACAACTGGATGGGTAACTGTTAATTCACTACAGAGGTTCCACCAATGTCCCTCTTGAAGGACAATAGGGCAGTATGTGGAAATAAGAATTGAATTTGGCTAGCTTGCACTGGCCCTAAAACCATTAACCTCATAGCTTCCTATGATCCTACAATTGTTGTGATTCCACTCCACCTGTGGAAACCCCAGACCTCCCCATAAACAATCCCTAGTCCTGCATTACCCTGCCCCAAACATACCTCCAACTAAATTTGCCCCTACACTATCTCAAACTGCTCCAACTCTGATGTGCCTTAATGAGCACTGAATAAGGATTACCTGTGACCTCAATGTATGCCACTCCAGCATTCTAAATATCCACACAAGCAGAATCCATTACCATTTGAAACCATTTCCATCAGGGTGCTGACCATTGCTCACTCAGGACTCTACCATCTGTGACCTTCTTGTGCATCACCCAAGCAACTTGGACATCCATTTAAACAGCCTCCATTAACTTTCAATTCCCTGTCCGTCAGGTCACAAATTGATGCCCACTCAAATTCCATACCTCTGCAATCTGCAAAAGAAAACAAATTAAGCACCTTGCCTTTACAAGAACTGAAACAAGATAAGCCTCAAACACTATACCTTGTGTCTATGCGGCAAACATCTTATCACTATGACACCCCGCCTTTAATGTCTACATTAAGTTATCTGTCAGATATGAGAACCTCAAACTTTAAAGAAGGGCCTAAATAATGAACTGCAATCTGTCTCTTCTGTCTCTTTTATTGAATCAACCAACAAACAAGAGAAAATCTAGAATTCTGCAGAAATCTGGATAGTTGAGAGATATGCTGGCCATATTCCTCTGACAAACAGTGCCACTTTGCATGTGCAGTGACAACCATCGAACAATCTGGCGCAGAGCCCACAAAAAATATTCCTCATAAAAATGGGCACAATAGACTGCCCCCACCAGCAAAAATCCAAACCCAATTGATAGCATAAGAAACAGAGCTCTTCACCCAAAGAAACAATCTAACCACCAACCATGATAAAGTGATAAGTACCTTGCTCGTACAACTGAGACAGGAAATATTTAAGTTACACAGGAATGCAATCACTGATGTAAGCCTTGACTGACCAATGTAAGCCCCTAGCTGTAGTCTAACATTTCAATTACTAGAAATACTCCATCTGAAAGGCTACACCCTTCTACCAAAGCCCACATTAAAAGTTAACAGTGAATGAACCATACCAGAAACACCAGGAAACACTTCAAAACTACACCACACCAAATATCCCCTATGACCAACAAAACATGCATTCAACTCACCTTCAGAAATACCAACCACAACCAAAACCAGCCACGATCCAAAAAATAATAATTTATTAAATTAAAATGAATTATATTAAATAAATAATTAAATCAATTACACCCATGATACCCAGACTTACCCACCAACTAAAAGCAGGACAACGCCTACCTGTACCAGAGTACCTACAGGTCATCATGGGCATGTTACTTGTAGTAGCAAGTTCACTCCAAAATGTGACGCCTTACCCACTCACACTTGCAAAAGCCCCTTAAGCCACTCCCTACTCTTTTCTCATTTCCTCCATATCATCCCTCATTCCCATTTAACCCTCTCATCTCTTCTACCCTTTTAATTCCCACTAACCTATTTATCTAAACCCTTCTGAAGATGTCCCTAGACAAATCAGTTTGTTACCAAACCTTATGTACTAAAATGTCATGATGTCTGTGGAATATGCACATACTGCTCAAATGCGGTTCTGTGGTAATCAAAAGTCCTAGTTATAAAAAAATGTGAGAAAGTATCTTATGAGTGTGCACTTATTCTAATAATAGTAAAAAAGTGAGCATATAATTAGAATAAATATTGAAATATTTAAAAAATATTTATTATAAAAAGTATTTGTGATGCTTCCTTCAAGTTCAGTGAAGTCTATGTGATCAAGTATTTGAAATTTAAACCCAGAGCATCTTCTAAGGAGTTGAAGGTGTTTGGATCTCAGATAGATGACCAAAAATCCTTCATTTCCATTTACTCATAGTCTTTCCCAAATAAAATGCATTGCATCCATTGCAACTAGCCCTGTAAACAACTTCTGTAGAGTTACAGTATTCGCCTGTATTAGTCTTGATAAGTTTATTTAAATATGGGTAGTAAAAAGGGTCTGCCTCTTGGATGTAGGTACACAATGAATAGTTTGTTTCACATTTTTTCGTGTTTCTTTCCTGTGGTTTAGATTTTTCTTCTACAAAGCTCCTAATATTTCTAGCCTTGCTATATACAAAAGTCAGGGTTTCACCCAAAATGTCTGGAAGATAAGGGCTTTCTGTCATTATGGCCTAGTTCTTCTTGATAATATTCTTGATACAATGAAAATCCATAGTATATGTCAGTATTCAGCTGTCTTTTAATTTATTGTCTACAGATTTCTTAAAAAAAATTCACCCAATGGGTTGGTTTAGTGTGCATGCATTGGTATTTTTAAGTTTGATGATTGGTTGAAAAATGTTTCTTAACATTTAGTTCTCATACCTCCTTACTAAGAAATAATTTTCCAAATCGGTAAGGTTTGTCAGAAAAGGCTCCATCTTTTTGGCAATTCTAGCTAATCTACGTCCCTTGGACTTAACCATGTTATATTTTGTCTTGATGGGATGCAGATTCTAACTGTGGAATAAGAGATTCACTATCATTGTTTTTTTTTGGTAAAGATCAGTGCATAACATTCACTAAGTGTCCAGTACACTCTTAAAAGTACCTTGCAGACTCTATACAAAGTATAGCCAACCACAATTGACCTGTTCTTCTGTATATTAACTGACATTAATCTGCAGTTTCTATTTTGATTTACATTAAATAAGGTGTATTATTGCTGCAATAGTTCAGTCTACATTTAAGGTGCAAGATACTCCTTGTTTTCAGTACATCGAAACCATCTTGTAGCCCTTTTGTGTCTGTCTTCTCAGTATTGAAGCCATCTAACTGCATGTAACATATATTTTTTTAAACACAGAGTCGCAGTAAGTTCATACTGAGGAGTAGGTGAAGGAGTTTCACACCTGTGAGTAATATGCTTGTAAATAAGTTTACTGATGTTCCTTAGTAGCAAGACTTTACTTCTGCAAATATCAAACGAGGTGCAGGAGGATCAAACAGGGATTGTGATCTAGGAATGACAGACACATCTATTGGCTACATCACTGATGTCTGCGAAAGGATGGTCTGAATATCAGCATCGACATCACCAAGTGTGGTAAACAGAAAGGAAATGTTAAAATCATGTTACTTAGCTTGGTATTTTAAGTAACACCTTCCCAAATACATGCTTTCCATTTGCTTATGAACAGCTATGTCAATCATTCACAGACAACTACTTCACTTTTTTCCATTGTCATTCAGTCTTAACAGCTGCAGAGATAATATACCTTAAATATTTAAAATGCATTTACATCTTTTATAAAACCTACCTTGTGATGTCTTATACCTTACTATAAATAATATTGCAGAACCTGTTTTATACCATACAACAGGGTCCTTAAAATACAAAACAAATAATTCTGTCACATATTTTCAGTGATTTTTCTTTTTACAAATATGGTATAATAATAATATTCTATGGCGTTGTGTAGTTTATAGATGAAATCACCAATTCATGTCTTAAGGGTTATTAATGAAAGTTTAAGTATTATATCAGTGCATATGAGTATTGCCTTTATCCCATACAGTGTTTTGTAGTTTTGTGTTACACTGTCAAAAGAATAATATCTTGAAATAATGAATGTCAGCAAGTTATAGGAAGATATTTCTATAAACTAACAACAGATAGATGCTACACAACTATGAATATAAACTGAGATATGGGAAGCTTAGTTACAAAAATGAAAGTAAATCTCTTAAAAGAAAGACATCTTGAGAACCTGTATACATCTAATATAGGATCCACATTATTAAAGATAGTGAGATTTGGAATTGCTGACATTAATTGTCTCCTGAAAATTTTACAAAGGAAATAGTAAATTTCATGCACATTAATGAGTGTGTGTGTTTATGTGTGTGGGTTTGTGCTCGTGTGTACGTGTGCATACATGTTTGTTGTGAGTCAGGATCTGTATATTGTATACCCACACACATAATGTATGTAAATATACTTTACAAGTATCTGTTTAGTTTTATTATGTGTCCTTCAGACCTATAGTAATGACATATTTCAGGAATATTTCAACTATTAATGCATGTTCCAGTATAATGAGTCTCAAACAAAGCAAGCATATGCAAACGCACTTATAACAAATCACAGATGCACACCATCTGGCTGCAGAAAGACAAACCTTTTAGAATTAAAGCTATGCAGCTGTACTGTCAAGAAGCAGTATGTTAACATATGTATGGTACAATAGCCATTCTTTCTTTCATTCGATCAGAGATTAAATTATTTGTGCTTAATGATCAGGAATGTCCAGCTGGAAAGAATTCATTTTCACTAGAGGCTCAGAGGGAAATGTTCTGTGGTGAAAAAGATTTGCAGTAAAATATTGTTCAAGAAGTAAAAATAAATAAATAAATAACAATAAAATAATTATTACTGAACACACTAAAATAGTATATAAAATTCCAAAAATAAGTACCACATATACCAGTTCAGTTATTACAGTTATCCTAATTATTTTTTTTCAGTTCACACATTTAAGAAGATAATGATTACCGTGTTTTAACATATAAAGACATACATAACTGCATAATTTAAAAATACTTAATAGTAGATGTGCCACACAAAAATGGAAAATATATACTTGCAGGTAGCTGTGAATCTAAAATAGTTCTAATTAAAAGAAAACAAAAAAAAATATTTACACTAAGCATTTGTCATATACAAACATGATCTTTAATATTTGTTCAGCTTTCTCTAACTAAACAGTTGTGAACAAATTAGTGTAATAAAAACAGCTATTTAACAATGGGAGATCACATAGTAAAGGGGACACTGAATTTCTTTCCTCCGAGGTTGTTCACTCTGAGAGTTAATTTATTTAGAAATATGGGGTTGCAGGGTACCGTTAGGTCCTGCTCCCCAGGAAAATTTTATATTTTCCATTTGTTCCTGCAGTCAACATTGTGCAGTGTTATCATTTTTTTTATCCTGTGATACTAGTTCCAGAGACTGTTATGTTAATGTTTAGGTATATATATATATCCACTTAAATCATCAAGTATCTCTGTTAACATACTGCTCAAACAGGTATAGGATAAGTGAGAGGATTTGTGCAATTGAAAAAAGGGAGGTCACATGGAAGCAGAAACACAAGAGTAAAAGTGAAATAAATTTTCATTTAATTTAAATTGCAATGCCTTAATATTTGGATAAGACAGGGTATATGTCTATGATATGTAACAAGAAAGGTTTTTGGGAGACAGCAGTAGAAGCAAAAGGTTCATATATGAACCAGAATTACATAATTATATAGCAGGAGGAAAATGCAGGAAACCAGTTGTTATTACAGTTAAATGACTATATGGAGGAGATAGATGGCCCTAAATGAGGATGTTAAAAAGAATACAAGAGAAAAATTAACATTCACACAGATATGGGTTGTCTTATGTTAACATCTTACAGGATAGCAATTTATGAGTGTTGAATTCCGGGTAAGGGTACAAGACAAAGACATTTACTTTCAGGAATATAGAAACCAATAATCAAACTACTACTGAAATATGTGTGATGATTTAAGGTATTGTCAACTATGCCAGGAGAATTAGGGCAGTAGATGTTTAATATATGGCAACACAGCTGGCTGGAATTTAATAAAGAATTATATGTTATTTCCATATCAAACTGAGTTGCGTGGATGCTTGTTTTGAAAATGGATTTGTAAGGTTGTCTATGTTAAAAATGTACCAATGTGGGTCCTGACTGTGTTGTGACTGAATGAAGTATATATATATATATATATATATATATATATATATATATATATATATATATAAACATATATATGTAGTTAAAAAAAAAGATATATATATATATATATATATATATATATATATCAATAGAGGATACTAGAAGAGAAGAGAAGATGTTAAGCTCCAGCTAACTTTTAAAAAATAGTAAGAAATTAAATTGCTGGGTCTATTCCATAAAGATGTTATCTCACAGTTTTGAATGAACTCAGATACATAATGTCTGTATGAAATATAGTTTTGTATTCTCTGAAGAAAGAGTAGACGTTTGTAATTGTTTTATGACTTCCAGAAGCCGCACCAGATCTGAGCAAAGCTCTTGTGTATGTATTATTGACATGTAGTCACTAAATCCTGGCTGTTTCTACAAAGGGGGTTGCATGGGAACCAGAAGTCAGATGACTAGATATATGTGATGTCATTCTGTACAGAAATACTGTTTTAATATTAGGTGAGACAGAAGTATCAGGGCAATCTGTTTCTTGTAACCTGACATAGAAGGATCCCTCATCAACTTTATCTTGCCTTGCTCTATTAAGTAAGCAGGAACACTAATTCTCTAGATCAGTCAGGAAAATATAGTGAGAATATTGAAGTATTGTTTTCTGTAACTGTGAATCTTTCCAGTTGTGTTATTTTTTTAATACTTCTTGTGATTGAAATTCTGGTGTTTACTGCAAACAGATATTTGTATTTTCATGTTCTTTTATTATGTATTATTAAATATATTTAAACTTTTCATTGTGGCTAGTCCTTTATGGAATATTTTACGCTTTGAAAGTACTTACATCTATTGGTGACACTGGGCCACTCCTGAAGCCTGGCTGTTTGGTCACTATTACATTTCGTATTAATATTAATTTCACTCAGTAGAATTGGGCACCCTTGCAAGAGCCCTAGAGTAGCTGGCTTTGGAATACCTGGTGGCATTGTAATTACCTTATAGTTTGGGCAGAAGGGGGCATAGCTAGTAAAACTGTGCCAGCCTTTCTCAGGTGTGCATGTGTGCATGTGCGTGTGTGTGTGTGTGTGTGTGTGTGTGTGTGTGTGTGTGTGTGTGTGTGTGTGTGTGTGTGTGCATGTGTGTGTGTGTGTGTGTGTGTGTGTGTGTGTGTGTGTGTGTGCATATGTGGGTGTGAAAATCAAATCTCAAAGTGTGTGTGTGTGTGTGTGTGTGTGTGTGTGTGTGTGTGTGTGTGTGTGTGTGTGTGTCTGTGTGTCAGCTACTCGGAGCAGGGACAGAAAACACTGGTTTCACAAAGAGAGTGCTGAAGGACTTGACTTGGACTCTCTTCTGAGGACTTAATAATGCAGCTGTGAGTGGGGAGCCTTGTTAGGGACGTGGGGTGAGACAGAGAGAAAAACCCAGATTCCCGGGCTGAATCTGTTCCCTATGTCCTCTTAAGGGAAATTGTGCTTGAGGCAGAGAGGTCTGCAAATGGAAATACTGAGTGTATCCATTTGTATTCCAAGTGAACATCCCCTCTCAAGTGTCAGTAGTGAGGATTCAGGCTTCTTGAATACTTGCCCAGAGTGGGGATGTCACACCATGGAAAGGAGATTAGTAAGTTCAAGTAATTAGCTATTTGACAGCAAATGAATTTTGAATGTGGTAATGACAAGTGGATACAGAATTGACAGATTTGTTGTTTGCTAACACCAGTTAGTGAATACTGGTTTGGTCGATGGGAATTTTAGTGAAAATATAAATAACAGAGTATACAGAAAGAAGAAGCTTAGCTTGAGCAATATTATTTTGTTTATATCAGACATTGTATAAGATTTGTGCTAGTACAATAAATAGAATTACAGGATTAGTTTCTGTGTCATATTTTATGTTATGGTCAAAGATAATGACTGGAAATGTCTCACTGTTATTTAGACTAGTGTTTCCTTCACCAACAGAGTTGATATGAAACAATGAAAACAATATACTGAGGGTTTTTTGTTTGTTTTTGTCAATGGAAGTGTATAAAATGTTAAAACAAGTTCCACATCTGAGGAAGTTCTGCTGAAGGGTTGGATAAACATGTATGATAGAAACAGCTTAACATAAATAAGTATAGTGGAGTATTCTGGATATTTTAACATTTTCCCATATATCAATTATGAAAATGGAAAATAAAAGACAACAAAGCATTTAGTCTCAAAATAAACCTAAAGGAAGAGATATTGTAGGCCAAAGTAAATGAATCCATCTTGACAGATTCCTTTGTGCAAGGTGACTTTTGAATGAGGACAGATAGACAGGACTCAAACTAAGTAAACAAATCAAAATAAAACACGGTGGTTCCACACGGTAGGCTAATAAACAAAATAAATGATTTATTCAGATAAGGTAAGCACTTTCACAGACAATATCCACTTCATCAGACCAAGATAAACATTATCTTTGAATTACCTCTTGATACGCATTCGAATGAACCAATAAAGTAACACATATAATTAAGATTACAATTAACATACATAATATTAAATGTCTGCGAAGTGCTTACTTACATTAACCCTAAAAACTAAAAACATTAGTAACTCACATACTATAATATATACTCCTATAAAAGTATAGCAATTTACAAATAAAATATAAAACTCATATAAAATACAATATTTCTATAAAGTATTAAAAGTCATGTAATTTAATAAATACAATTACTTAAACTATAAAAATAAAAATAGAATATTCGATGCGTTAGGGCCCTGACTTTTAGAAAAGGTTTCAATTAAACTTTATTATTAAGACCGGGGGGTCTATCGGCTTGAAACCGTATAATCCATTTCTGCTCACTAGCTTCTGTTTTATTACATATATCACCTCCCCTCAAGGTACTAGGCATAATCTCTAAAACTAAGAACTTAAATCTGTGACTTAGTCCTTCTTTAGCTACGTGCATAGCTAGAGCACTGGTTTCTTTGATGTTCCTTATATCCCTGAGATGTTCAATAATATGATATATGTAATAAAACTGAAGCTAGTGAGCAGAAATGGATTATACGGTTTCAAGCTAATAGACCCCCTGGCCTTAATAATAAAGTTTCATTGAAATCTTTTTTAAAAGCCAGGGCCCTAAAGCATTGAATATTCTATTTTTATTTTTATAGTTTAAGTAATTGTATTTCTTAAATTACATGAATTTTAATACTTTATATAAATATTGTATTTTATATGAGTTTTATATTTTATTTATAAATTGCTATACTTTTATAAGAGTATATATTATAGTATGTGAGATACTAATGTTATTAGTGTTTCAGGGTTAATGTAAATAAGCACTTTGCAGGCATTTAATAATATGTATGTTAATTGCGATCTTAATTATATGTGTTACTTGATTGGTTCATTTGAATGCTTATCAAGAGGTAATTCAAAGATAATTTTCATTTTGGTCTGATGAAGCGGATGTTGTCCGTGAAAGCGCTTACCTTAACTGAATAAATCATTTATTTTGTTTATTAGCCTGCTGTATGGAACCACCCTGTTTTATTTTGATTTGTTTACTCAGCTATTTCACTGTTGGTTCCCTTGTCCTTTTTGGAGATTTGTTTTTTTATAGGACTCAAACTAAGCCTGCCCAGTAAGATGATAAGGATGAAGATATTGATTGCATTAGGCAGATCTATGATCCATGGGTGCAACCAGAATTCAGATTTACAAAGAAGTATTTAGCTGCAGCAAAGGCAGCAGTGTCCATGTCATGGCCTGAATCCTTAGTAAGAGTCTTAAAATATTGGCATGATTTCAAGAACTAGAGTATTTTGCTAATGATTTTTTTTCTCTCATATTACTTTAAAAACATTGTAATATGCCAAGAGATATATTGTTTATAGCTTTGAATGAACAACCTCACTGTTACAATAATTTTGACCTCTTTCAACAGATGGGGAGAAAATAATGTTCAAGGTGTCTGACAGGCTGACATATAGAGAGAAAGCATAAGACAAAATGAAACAAGTCTGACTTGTGATAGTAGCTTATACATTCAATGCAGTTTGCTGAACTTAATTTAAAAGAGGTACATATAAGATGGCATGACAATGCAACATTTTTAAAGTTGCTGTTGCATTAACTTTACAAATGGTTGCATGCAGTCTGGTGGCAGTCTTAGGTGAGAAAAGAGCCAGCACTAGGAATTCATGTGAAACATAGGAGCTTTTTTAATCTCAGACTACAAGTTACAGAGATAATTGCTGGATAAAGACAGGAGATTTAAATATATATCTATCCGTATATATATATATATATATATATATATATATATATATATATATATATATATATCAATCATGTCACAGTAACCTGTAGGAGACAGAGAATAGTGATAGAGCTTTAAAGCGATCATTATAAAACAACATGTTTATACCCTGCATTCTCCTGGTAAAGAACTTTTGTGGACGTTCTATCTGTTGCATACATTTGGCCAGTTACACACCAATGGAGGCTTTATACTCAATGATGGGTCTGAACAGGGCCAATAAAGTGGCACTGTGACTTTCTTGAATTTGGATGCCATGACCTTACTTATTAGATGGGTGACATAGAATGATTTTATTACTACCTTTGCCACATATTGGTCAAAGGCCAGATTACTGTCTACATATTTTCCCAGATCCCTGACTACTGGGTCACCTCTTAGAGGTTGTCTTAGCTATGGAATAATTAGCCTGGATGGCAGTTTTCCCAGAAAGAATTGTAATGCAGTTCCTGTCATTGAGTTTTATTCCCTATCTTTCACACCATTTATTTGTCTGTGTTAGACTCTATTGTAAGATATTTGTGTTGTGAGGGAATCTAGGGCAGCTCCCAATTTCCAGTCATCTGCAAACTTGGTCAGACAAAGGTCCTTGACATTAGCCTTTACCTCTGAGAAGTAAATGTAAAATAGGAGCAGTGTCAGCATGGAGCACTGAGATATCATGCTGATGAACGGTCTCTTAGTGGAGGTGGAATCTCCAACTTCTTGAGCTCTGTGTGTGAGCTGGCTGGCAATGCAGCAAGTTATTTAGGGGCTTATGCCCAGTTCATTGAGTTTGTTAACTATACCCTTGTGGGGTAGTCTACTGAATGCCTTAGCCAAGTCCAGATAAATAATATTCACCATTTTCCCCTCATCCTTTCCTTTGCTGACCTTCTCAAAGCAGTCCTCCAGATTTAGTAGGTATGATCTTTCCTCGACAAAGCCAAACTAAATTGAGTCCAGTTTTTGAAGGTTGCCAATGCCTTTGTTCATTATTTCCATGATAATTCATTCCATGGCTTTGCATACTACTATAGTCTGACTAATAGGTCTGTAGTTTCTGGGGTCAGTTGATTGTCCACACTTGTGAAGTGGGATAACCATTGCAGTCCTATATTCTCATGGCATAAAGCCTGTTTTAAGGTTATAGTGGAAAAGTGACTCAAGTGGTCTTGATAGATCATGTTTCCTATCAGGCAGGTATCTCAGGATATTGCCAGGGCCTAATAAGAGTGTGTTTTTGACCTTAGTGAGCATCACCAAGACCTACACCCTGTTAACAGTTGGTCTTCCATGGAGGGATATAGGGAGTAGTGAGGGGGTAAAATATGAGCTAAAATTGTCAGCCAGCGAATTTGCTATGTCACTTTGCTCCGAGAAGGTGACACCATTTACCACCAGTTTGGCACACTGATGTGTGCTGCCTTTGAGATTTTGGACATAGCTGAAGAAGGCCTTCTGGCTACCTTTAGGAGGGTATCTTGACCGTGTAATTGGCTGTGCTGTGCTTAATTAGTCCTCTTAGTTTCCTGTTTAGTTTAATTAGAGTGCTCCTATCATTATGGAAGTTGCTCTTCTTGATTTTATCCATGATTTTTTTTTTCTTTTGTTATATACCTATTAAAGTTAAGATTCCACCAATGTGGTTTGTTTTTAGAGTCTGTTTTGGGTTTACTTGAAATAGGTACACTAGTCAATATACAACCATTTACACGATTGTACTGGGTGTCTGTGAACAATTCTACATAGGTTGTTGTGAATGTGGGACTGGGGGGGGGGGGGGCATTGCATTTTGAAAAACTATCACTTAAAGGGTCCAGTTTGCTTTGGAATAGTTCCTAACTGTTTCAGGGATTGCTAAAGTTACTGAGTTGATTTCTATTTCAAAAGAGAGAGCACGGTCATCTCTCCTATATTGGTGAGTACCTGGTCCTGTATGTTTCATCCTCTGGTTTGTGTGCACACTATCTGGTCAAGGGCATTTGTGATAATAAAGTCCATGAATCTTTGTGCCTGGGAGTATGGGGCAGTGTATGTTTCCCAGTCTGTAGAGGGGTAGTTAAAGTCTCCCATTAATAGGATATTTGCTTTAATGATGTATGTTTCCTGTAGGTCTAGGTGCAAGCTTTGGAATTCTAAGCATATAGAAGGTGACCTTTACCTAGCTAGGATATGGTATGGGACTTTGTCTACAGTGATTTGCATGTGGATAAATTCCAGGTCATCATCCTGTTCAACCAATGTATAGATATACTTACTGCTCATATAGATTGAGACTCTTCCATCCTTTGTCCCTGTCTGTGAAGCTGATAGTCTATGTGTGTGGAAGGTACTGATGCTTTGCACTGTCAGAGTACTTTCTGTGGATTTAAACCATGTCTCAGTAATGGCTCAGATGTCTGTATTCGTCAAAATAAGTAGAGCGTATAGGATGTGAAGTTTTTTTGTTCAGGCTCCTAGCATTCCACAGTAGCACATTTAGGCTTCTTTGGGTTCTATCTGCTTGTCAGTAGGTGTGTCAATTTGGCATTGTCAAAAAAGGCTCTATGGGGGTTGATGAAGCTTTAGCCAATATTCAGAACCCTATGAGAAAAAAGTACAGGCCATCCTTTGCAAAGCAGTATGGTCTGTTAACCAAGTCCTTCCATGCTTACAAATATTGAATCTCCCTGAAAAGATACCAGAAACTAAGACAATTACTGAAGTCAGTTATTTTTTGTTCATACTGTGGCATCATCCTTGGTGAAGGCAGAGTACTGCTCAATGCAATGCACATACATACATGAGGCACATATTTAGAGAGATCAACAATGTTTTTCTTCATATAGTCCAGAGAAGTATGTCTCAGATCGTTAACTCTCACATGGACTATGAGAGATTCATACTGGTACCTGCAGTGTATTGGCTTGAGTGTAAGCATAACTTGGTGAATTCTCGCTCCAGATAAGCAACTGACCATTATCTTCTCCTTGGTCAGTTGGGTGCATGGGCATCTGTGTGTCATACAATGGAGTCCCCTATGACATCAGTCTTGGGTAATGTGTTTGCTTGCCTCATGGGCTTTGCTCTTGGGGTTCCACTAGGTGGAGGAGTATTTGTGGTGTTTGGTGTTGCTTTTGGTGAGTGCTTTAGAGATTGCTAAGGATAGGCATTACTGTTTATAGACTTAGGAGATCTATGAGGTTTAGGAAGATTCCTTTTTAGTGGCTCAGCATAAGTCGTTCTATGTGTGTGGTGGACTCTGTGTGGTGGATGTAGTGTGTATGTCCTTGACAACCTTCTCTGTAAACCATATTTTTGCACCCAGCAAAACTGTGTATATGCCTCTGTAGCATGCTTTCTTTTTTCAGGATCAAATAGTTGTTTATGAACATGAGTCAGTTCCTACATTTTCTTCAGATGCCCATATCTATCAAGTTGGCTATAGAGGCATTTGGAAATTGTGTATCCATGTGGTCTGGATTTGAATTTTGGTGGGCTACTGCAGGTCATGGTCTGAGTTATACAGAGGTTTATTTGGGTGGCCTCTGGGGTTTGGCACTATACTAGGTTTGATTGCGCTAAGATTTTATAATAGTGATGTTTACTGTACAATGTAGCTGCCCTAAGCTTGTCTCCGCACAATGGCTTTGTTTTAGCCATGCTAATTTACAGGCTTCACTTCTAAGGTATGTTTTATAGATAACATTTACTTTCTGGGTGTTTGTGTCTATAGAGAGCACTGCTAAACTCTTGATGTAATAATACTGAGAAGGATTGCTTGTGAATGTAATGCTACAGCAAAACATAAACTACATTGACAAGGCAATTTCAAGTGTTAGGAACCTTTAGAATGATTTAAAGACACAATCAACAAATAAAGCAAAAATAAAGAAGTGGCACTCCAACAGTTAACTGAAGTGCAAAACAATAATATAAACCACTTATCTGCCAAAGACGGAGCAAGAATAACTCAGCACTCCCTCAGAGTGTGTCTACAGTTCCAAGTAGATGGAAGCTTTAAGAAAATGAGCAGGAGACAATTTGTAGTAAGGGAGATTTATTCAAGTACAATACAGGTTTGCTGGATCGGCACTTAGTGTTATGGATATATGGAAAACAATCTGTAGGAAAGTAATTAAATAGTTTACACAACAGGAAATAGCAATGAAAGAGGGAAAGTAGGGACTTTGAAAGTCAGATTACTATAAGGGGAAGAATCAAGAGACATAGCCTCTTAAAACCACAACAAGAAAATGTGGGAGGTTTGGAAAAAAGCACTTTTAACATACTGCCAGGGGGGGGGGGGGGGGCACTGACTCAAAGAAAACAATAAGAAAGTAAATGGAAAGGCAGTGTAATACAACTTTAAGCAAGAATATGTAGCTATAAAATGTAGTGAAGCACAAATCATGGAGCAAAATTCACAATACTGCCACTGCTGCAATCCAAGCACAGACTAAGGCATCAGGTTAATGTAATACAACTTTAAGCAAGTATATACAGCAATAAAAAGTACTACATCTGTGAAAGAAGCTACATAACTGACCAGACTACATTCTAAATACAAAGAACGCTACCCTTTTCATGTAATTCTACTTTTGGAAATAGAAGTACAGTGTAATGTATAAACAGTGCTAAAATCTTGCAGTAATACACAATATTCACAAAACTACAATTGAAGCTACATGGCTAAGGTTCCAAAACAAAGTAAAACAAATGCATTTTTTTATTTATTTATTTTTTAGTAGGGTAGAGCACTGATCAAGTGTGACCATTTGCAGGCTCAGCCTGCATATGTATGTATATATACATTTATATAGTTGTTTCCAGTTTTACTCACTTTTCTAACATCTTGAACTTTATAGTATATTTGAATCACTGAAGAAAATATGATTTTGTCTCCCTCATGTGAATAGAAATTGTATTTTCCAGTGCCCTTTATCAATAGTTAAATAACTGAAGAACTGCACAGGTTTATGTAGAGGCAGACTATTTAAAATACATCAATTTGTTGAGTCAAGGATGTTAGTGACTGGTTTAATTTTTTTGTTTGTTTGTTTTGTTTTATTTACTGTTCTGCACTCAAACAACAAATATGGATGCATGATCACTAAATGGGTCAACCATAATACTTGCATTGGTGATTTTGAAAATGGGGTTGAATTAATCTAGCCTGGAGTACTTTTCACGCTAATCAGTACTCAGTTAAATAGAGATACTGAGGTGTGTGTGTGTGTGTGTGTGTGTGTGTGTGTGTGTGTGTGTGTGTGTGTGGTTTTTGTGGGGTGTGACATGTGAAAAAATATATCTGGAGCATACCTCTCAACTGTCCAGATTTTCGCAGAATGCCCAGATATTTGCCTTGCATTTTTGGTCTGGTCCTCATAAAATTTGCAATTTTCTGTAAAATCTTTGGGATGATCTGAGGTTTGAAGATATGAAATAATAATAGACATTTGAGTTTCAGATTATACATCCTTCAGAAAAATGCATGGTAAGAAAATCCTGTTATTCTAACAACTTTCTAAGTTTGAAAGAGCAATATTAAAAATCTGTCCCTATGTTTGGGTCTTTGTTCCCCACTCCCATTATATCAGACTGTCCAGATTTTTTGCACTAAGAGTTTGAGAGTTATGATCTGTACTACAGTTGTTTCAATGTTGTCTGTAATGTAAACTGTTTGCAACTAAAGTGATATAATTTTGTATGTTTTTTTTATTTTATATAAATGTAAGATTGCCTTTGTCATAAGTAAATTTAATAAAGATGTCAGAAAAAACAGTTATGCCACTGAAATAATGCCTGTTTTGAGCTAATTTGATGATATTAGACAGTTTTATCTTCATTACCTTTGTAAGGTTTTGGCAGCATATGAAAACCAGGCAACATCATGTTGGTTTATCCCTACACATTTTACCTAATTGATAGATTTTGGTAGAAGTACAACTGAGGGCAGGGGTCACTACATTCCATTGAATTACCTGATTGTGCCTCTGCTCATCTCTGTCAGTCTCTTTTGTGTCTCGAATTTTAAAATCACTTTACAACTACACAACCCAAGAGCTACTAACTAACCCAAGTAAGTCAAAACTTCATAGATTGTTTCTAGGACAGGGTCCAATGGGTGAGTGGGTCTCACTTCATTCACCCTTGCTATGCTCAGTTCATTGCACTTCCCTACCCAACCCTCAATTTCCACCCAGCAATACATACTCTAATTAGATACTTACCTTATCACCTCCACTTTTAATCTAAACCAATAGACAGCCATCACATAGCTTTCACTCCACTCATTCACAAATTCTATCCTTGAACCCAGCACAGCCTGCTTCACCATTGTCACACCTCTTTAGCACACCTCACCTATAGCCTACTTCATAAACAAAATCGAGAAAACAAATCCATAATCCAAATGCCTAAAATCAAAGTCAAACCAAAATACAAGCAGTTATTTCCCTACTACAATTTTACATTAAACTTTAAACTAAGTGGTGACATTCACCCCCGACCTAGAGACATCTGACTGCAGTACTAAACCCCTTTCTAGCTTGGATCCAACCACAATAAAGCTAACAAAAATAACTTGTGCTAACTTGGGTAGCATTTGTGACAAAATCTACAAAATGCATGCCTGGATACCCTATCACTCTGAAGACATCATTATACCCAAGGAAATATGGCAGAAAAATAAACAAGTAAATAAAGTTGAAGAAACCTACCCCCAGGATTCAATCTTCAAAGATCAGACCAAATACAAAAAAGTCAGAGTGGTAACCATAACATATAAAAATATTCTAGATATATCCCTGTATTACATCATCACTCCCCAACTTGCTAATGTAGCACTTCCAACTTTCCTTAAACTCAGTGCAGACAATAGTTAATCATAGCAGGAATGAACATGTACGCTGGCAACACTTTCTCAATTCTACACATTCACAGCTGGTTACCTATCAAATTTACCTTCAAAACTGTACTACAATTAACTCTGAAAGTGCCAGTAATAAGATGACATAACATTCAGCTTATAATTTTGCACAAGTCATCAATACCCCCCCCAGGTATAACCTAAATACAACAACTAGAAAAACCTGATCGTTATAACAAAGCCAGAAAACTATAGTGTCTTTGATGCACTACCAAAAACCCTAAGTAACCACCTACCAATAAACTAATCAGACACCAGACCCAAACTATAGCAAAATACTACCTCAGTGAAGTTAGACATTTAACCAGTTTCCAAACTGACCTTTCACCAATACTCAGCAGCAGCAGCAGCAGTAGGTTAACCAGAATGTATTCAATTATCTACTACTAGATGATACTGTCACACAATTCAATAAAATGTTTGTAAACATGCTCAGTAAACATGGACCATTGTTGTCCAAAAATAGCAAAGAGCTAAGGAAAGCAAGGTACATATTCTGGATAAAATGGCAAAAAAACAGAACTCCTGCTATCCTGCAACAGCTCAGACAACTAAAAAATCAGGCCAGATATCATATTAGAAATGACAAAAATCCTTCTTCACCAAACAGCAGAATAACCCAATCCTAACCTTTTCTTAAAGAAAAGAGGCAAAAATCGCAGAACCTCCTCCAACCCCACCAACACCAACAAGATAATGTAGCTTTTCAGATTAGCTATTTCTACCTATAGTAAGTCTCAGCCATGCTGCAACCAAATAGCAATCCTAACCAGACATCTCCAGTTCTATCACCAGTACCTGGAAGCCATTTTTCTTTCCCACCAGTCTCAATGCTACAATAAAATAGCCACATTTCCTCTAAACTACCAAATAGAACCCACTGAAACAACTAAACTGACTTGAACTATCTCATGCACCAATATACGTCAAATTACTTATAATTTATAAACTACTTCACAAACTGGAATGGTATCCATCTCTTAACAGCCTAATATACCCCTATGCCCCCAGAAGCCCCTTGCATTCTGGTGATAAAATGTTACTCAGTATAACTATATCCAGCAATACAGCAGAAGACAAAATTGTGTTCCAGTTGTATTTAAAAGAAGTGGAACTCTATTCTTCATTGCTTAAGGCAAAATATAAACTTAAAATCGTTCACATCTGAGCTGAAGCAGCACCTTAAACATTCATGGGTCTGCTCTTGTACAATCTTGTCTAAAATGAATCCATCTAAACCTAAGCCCATTTCTCTGTCCCCACTACAGTTTAATCTTCGCATCTAACTAACCTACCTATCTACTTCACATCTCTTATCTCAGCTACCTTGATATGGTAATTGAACTCTATTGTATTAGCATATTAAAATCCTCCTGCTCTTATTAAACACTTCTAATTACCTGTTGTATCCTTCCCACATAGTTGATAATCCCTGACCACAGCTAGCCTACTGTTCTGATGTTGATCTATTCCAGAAAACCCCTAAATTATTCTAATTATAAGATGGACAACTAATCCACTGTTTTTCTATGATAAAATATTACATAAAAGCAAATTCATGTGTGTATAATGTCAGATTGTATCCACATCTTTGTATTACATTAGATTACTCCACACTACTTCTGGACTTATATGTGTATGCTACTGTTGTACTCATCTACATTCCTACTGTATTTGCCATGTTGTGATTGCATTGCATTATCTACAGTACTTGCTACTGCCAATGTAAGTAATCACTGTAAGTTTTTGTGGAGCTTTTCTCGCTGGTCCTACCCTGAAAATGGATCTCAAGCCCACTCAGAATTTCCCAGTAAAGAAATGTTAAAACAAACTAAATAAATAAATGACTTTGCAGCTACTGATAGCAATGTCTTAGATTATCATAAATTCTACTAAAGAGTTAAGGAGAGATGAAAAGCTGAGCATGCATTTGAGGGTGTTAGTAGATACAAAGGTTACTAGTCCATCAGATTTGTTAGATTTGTCATGTTTGAAGACAAACTTTAAAGTCACATTATCTATGATTATGATAGATGTAAACAGACAAATCTCAGAGACAGTGAGGATATTTGGATAATAATGTAAAATAATCCAGCAATGGGAAGAGAGAAGAGTTGCCATGATTATGCCACAATATTGAGAAAAACATAAACTCGTAAAGTGCATGTTTAATGTGAGAGCCAGTAATGACAGCATTTTCAATGCTGTTTAACAATTGTTATGCACTCCTTAAGCACTGCTATGATCAGGTCTCATGCTAGGGATTTACCTTCCTGCTCATCTGTTCCTGGGTAACTTAACTTGTATTTTAGTTCTGTTCATAGTACCTTTTTTTTCAACAATCTGGTAAAACACTAACAATCTCAGTCAGTCAAAAATGCCAGAATGGCAGTTTCCATGTCCTACATAAGCTGCATACTGATTCAAAACATCTTTAACATTTTTTAATGGAATATTTAAAAACTGTCCCTGATTTTCTTCATTACCCCATAATTTCTTAATGAAATCAGATAACTGTGCTGCTGTCTATCAGCACTCACTAAGTACCTTACTGACTTTCAAAGCTGGTAAAACTCTTTCTGCTTCTTTTATTGTCTAACGAATGGTACATTGAATGAATAAGGGGTTGGGAGGGTGGCCTAATGGTTAAGGTGTTTGCCTTACAAACACAAGGTTCAGGGTTTGAGTCTTACAAGGGATAATTGGTTAGGCTTAAAATGGCTCACAAGGGCAGTTAGCTTAGTACCAACCTATGAACTTCACAGGAACCTATAAAGCTCCATGCACTCCAAAGAAATATGATTGGGAGTCCAACTGCACTGTCACATTATTATTATGTGTTCTTGACATTGAGGAGAAGATTCACCTCTCGAGCTTTGTTATCAAGGTGAATTTTTTGGCATCTGTGTCTCAGACACATAAAAATACTGTTATGATCAGTCATCCAATCATAATACTCTGTGTTGCAGTTGTTTCTGATTCTGATGTTTGTGTAGGATGCTTTAATGTACTTAGACTTACCTGGCCATCAGCTGATAGGCCAGATAGCAGAACATTTGGAGGAAGATGCCCAGGATTGATATTTGATTTAGGTAAGTATCTTCACATTTTAATGGACAAATTCATGGTGACTCAGAGAATTACTTTTCACTGAATCACATTCTACTGAAAAATATTAACTAAATCTTTATTTCAACAAATCAGAAATTGGCTTTTATAAAGACAGCAACAAAATGCAATAGCCAGTGCTTTAGCTACGGGCAAACTATGCTGTACCAGCAACACCCAAAGTCCATCCCATTTGTGTGTCACAGTTTTGAGGAACAATCTTCAAGGAAGAGGTAAAAAACTCCCTTAACAAGTTCTTAAACACCTACTATATAATGACAATCAGATGTTACAGCATTATCTTCCATGTCATAGAAATTGCTGATTTCTTAAGTGATCTTCTATTAAATTTCTATTAAATTTGATTCACTGAAAACCTATCTTATGAGCCTAAACAGGGACGTCAAAGGAGGGAAGGTGAAAATGTCACTGATCAGATGATAATGAATAGAAAAGGAAAATGTAATTTGTAAAATGATATGCTAGTTTGTATTTGGTAATATAGCAGATGTTATGTAGTCTCTTTGATAAATATTAGAAGGACAAGGAGTCAGATAAGGAGGAAGAAGTGCCAGACTTAGTGCTAGTATTAGGGCAATAAATAAGAGAGAAGAAAAGGTGCAAAGGCATGAAGAAACAAATGTGTGCAAGAAATATGATGGAAATTGTTAATATAGTCACTGCTTTTTTATTTTATTTTATTTTTTTATTTTACATTTGTTTACCATGCCAGTCTGACTGCCCCAAAAATGTTTCACTTTCGGTGGAGGCCCAGGGAGAAAAACTCTGTTTCTAAAAAGGAGTTAATTTACAAGACTAATACATAGCATACAATTTGCAGCTTTGTTGAGGAGAAATTTAGCAGTATATAGTTTTAACACATACAAAAACACTATTTTGGTATGAGTAGATAACAGTATGAAAGCAATGAGCATGAATGAGGAGAGATTTTGTCCTACACATAATATAACAGAGAACGATAATATTAAAGGGCACAGAGACAAAGGGAAAAATGGGAAAGAATGGGAAGAGATTGATACACTAGAAGACTCATAAATTGTGCAAGGTTGTGAGAGGAAAAAAACAATGAGAGTGCAGACATGGGGTAAGCCAACTCAAGCTTAATAATGTAGAGCAGGAGAAGTAAACTTAGATGGAATAAAACAGTGAGAAAGTGAAATAGCAATGAGGAAGCTGCTGTTAATAGAGAGGATAAAAGGAGGAGGGGTCTGAGAAGGTACGTAGGGCAAGATTGCAAAGGGGTGGGAAGGATCATCCAGGATTAGTACAGCAGCAGAGTCAGTTGTTGATGAGGTGTTCTTTCAGTAGTATTTTAAACTTTGTGTTGTTGGTGTTGACAGTTGTTTGGGCTATGCAGTTCCAGATTTTAGATATTTTGTTTGATATCTGGGATTCTCCCTAGTAATTATTGCATTTGGTTACTTCTAGAAGGAGTTTGTTGGCTGTTCTTATGCATCTTTTGGTACTGTATGGATGGATAATGTCCTGTAGGGATGGCAGCTGCTAAGATTTTAAAAAACAGTGTGTGTGAAATTTAATTAGTTGAATGTTAGTAAGTTAGGCAGTTCCAGCCATTTTAGTTGGTGCAGTGAGTTGCAGTGGTGTGATATGGAAGGGAGGCCAGTGCTATTCTGTTATAGCAAGATTCCAATTTATTTAAGTCTATTTTCCTAAGTTAATGAATATAGGTGAGGCATAAAAAAGAGAGGAGTGTAAGTGAGTATTGGCTGTGGATTTTCTGGTGGTGTTGGTAAGGAAAGGCTTGACTCTATAGAGTGAGTCTAGTTGGATGTGTACCTTTTTGATAGCAGTAGCTAGGTGTTTATAAAATCTATGATTGTTATTGATAGTAACACCAATAGCTTGGTTATTGAGTGGGTTCTATTTTGGTATTATTAGTGGAGTGAATGATGAAGGTTGGATGTAGACTGTATTTTTTTGTTGTTGTTGTTGAAGAGCATGAGTTTAGTTTTGTTGTAGTTAAGGATAAGTTGTGAGTGAGACATGAATTTTTCAATGTCAAGGAAGGCTTTTCGGGTGGTTTGTAAGAGTTCTTGAAGACTGAGCTCAGCAAATAAGAGAGGAGTCATCTGCATATTTGATTACGTTAGCATGTTTGGAAGCTGAGTGGAGTTTGTTGATGAAGATGATGAAAAGTAGTGGCCTAAGTAATGACCCTTGGGGTACACCAACAGAGACAGGCAGTAGAGGGGAGACTTCATCTTGTCACTTTACTGCCTGTTTTCTGTCAGAAAGGTAGCTTTGCAACCAGTTAAGGGATGTTTGGCAAAAGTTTAAGGAGGCTAGGGATGTTTGGAAAAGGTTTAAGGAGGCTAGCTCATTCAGCAGTTTCTGGTGTGAAACAGTATGGAACACTTTAGACATATCCTGAAAGATGGTGGAGGCATGTTGTCCAGAATTTTGAATTTGGTTAATTGAGTTAGTATAGCTGGCAAGTGCGGTGGTGGTGCTGTGTTTGGGTCTAAAACCATGATGGGATGAAGCTAGGAAGTTGCATTCTGTTAGTTAATCAAGTAGTTGTGGGTGGACACATTTTTCAAGGACTTTTGCTAAAGGGGGAAGTATAGCTATTGGACGGTAGTTTGTGAAATCTGTGGATGTACAGGGATGATGTGAGAGACCTTCCACAGCTTAGGGATGTACTGTTCTGTTATATATTGATTAATTAGAATGGATATGGAGTGGGAGATGGCAGTTGATGCTATTTTGAGAAATTCATTGGGGAACTGGTCACCTGCAAGAGATAATGGCTTTAGTTTGGAAAGGAGTTTCTTTATGGTATTGGTTTAGACTGGTTTTATTGAGAATGACTTTGGTACATCTAGTGTGTGTGTGGGTATGGATAGGGGAGAAGCAGTTTCAGTTTTTACAAGTGATAGGATATAATTAATAAAATGAGAGTTGAACTGATGTCATGTTTGCAGCAGTTTCTGTTGTGGATTTAGATGGGGTATGCCATGGTTTGAGTAGGTGATTGATGGCTTTCCAAAATGTTTGTGGGTTATTTATTTATTTATTTTTGCAAGGTTGTGCATTTGGTGATATTTAAGGAATAGTCACTCATTTTTAGTCTTTTGGTATTGGGTCAAGGTTTTGTCTCTTAGTTTCAGGAGTTTTAGGCTGTCATTGGTAACCCATGGTGTTTGTTTGGATTTGATATGGATTTTTCTGAGGAGGCAAGGCTATTTAGGATTTGGATTAATTTTTTGTTGAAATATTGAATGTCTAAGTCTAGGAGAAGGTGCTTTATTGGGGACCAGTTACCGTTTTGCAGAAGAATATTAAAGACTTCTTGAGAGAAATTTTTCTTGCTACAAATGCATTTGTAGACAATGTTATTTGGGATACTAGTGTGTTGCCTGTATAAGTAAGTAGGTAGGTGGTTGCTTAGGCAGTCACAGGCACAGTGGTGCAGCAGTAGCATTGTTGCCTCACAGCAAGAGGTTCTCTGCTTCGATTCTCAGCTGGGGTGCCTTCTGTGTGGAGTCTGCATGTCCTCTCTGCATTTGTGTGGGTTTCCTCCAGGTACTCCGGTTTCTTCCCATGTCACAAAGACATGCATCTGAAGCATTTCTCCCTGGGCCGCCACTGAAAATTGGCTTTGTTGCAAGTCAGACTTTCCCAATGAACAAATGTTAAATAAAATAAAATAAATAAAGTCAGGGAGACAGCTGTGTTTAGGTTAGAGGGAAGGTTTATTAGTGAGAACCCAATTCAATACTGATTGTTTATTACTGTGTTTGTCTACCTTTGTGGGGGATTGGATCAACTGGGAGAAATCATGTAGGTTTACAAAACTGGTGGAATTGTTGGAGGAGCAGGTTGCCAGTCAAGGTTAAAGTCTCTCATTAAAGTCTCCCACTATAATGTTTTCCTGAGTGTATACTGTTAAACACTAATGCAGAAGGTCTTCAATGGTGGTAGTGTTGTTACCTGGTGGAGTGTAGATGGCTATAATAATGAAGTGTTTGTTGTGGTTTATTTGAAGACAAGAGATTAGAATTTTGCTATTACTGGTGTTTGGTGGGTTACTAAGCAACTGTTCTAATTTGAGGTTCTCTTTACAGATTATAGCAATTCTGTTGCCTTTTTTGTGGATCCTATCTACCCTCAAAATGGTCTAATCAGGGATTAAGATCTCAAAGTCATCTATGTGCAGTTTTAAGCAGGTTTCTGTTAGTATTGTAAGCCTGGGGAGTATTGGTGAAGAGTTGCATGGAATTCTGGGATTTTGTTTACTATATTCAAGTTTAAAATTAGGAGATATGAGTTTCCGTGAAGATGGTGCGTGACTTTTGTAGTGACTGGGGCAAAGTAGGAATGTGGTGGTATTGCTGGAAATGGAGGGTCTGGATTGTGGTGGATGCCCCCACTTTGTTTCAAGTGGGCTGAGTTAACTAGACGTAAGTAGGAAAGTTTAGTAAATGGCTTAGTAGCTTTGAGTAATAGGGTAGGTATTTTATTTGAATGAGCATATTTGTAAGGGAATAGTTCAATCGTGGTGCTGTTGAAAAGGTAAGGTGTAATAGTAAAGTTTGATATGGGGTTGAATGGGGGGATTGTGAGTGGGTTGGTAGATGAGTAGGTGGTGAGCATATGCTGGTTATGATAGGTTGTGAAGAGGTATGTGGTAGTAACAGAGATACATAATGTTAAGTGTTGTAGTAGCGTTGTGTGTAGATAATGTAGATATATTACTTATCTTGCTGAAATGAGATGAAAACTGGGTTGAATGTGGATGTGATTTGGTAAAGGAGGGGCTATACTAATTAAGTGAATCTCTAATTGGCAGGGAAGGTAGTTTACTGAGGTGATTGGAGGCTGGGGAGGTAGTTGTGTTCTGAGGATAAGCATAAATTAAGGGATAATGGTGGTGTGTGGGAATGGGGTAGGGTAGGGGAGTGGAGTGAGCCCTAGCATAGTGAGTGTGAATGGAGCAGGCTAGCCCTGGTCTATTATCTATTTAAAAAACAATCAACCATGTACGTCTGAGGAAGTAAAGTACTACAGAGAGAATTTGGAGATACTAAAGAATGGCTGTAGGGATTTGAAGAAACTAAAGAATGCTGATGTATGCTTAAAAAATAGCAGCAAGAGGAAAATAGGTTGGGGTGGGAGAGAGGAAGAAACAAAAAATGATTTGGGCACAAAGGAGAAGAAAATTCCAAGATATTTAGTTGCATCTAGCAAAGCTAGACTTCTAACTGTGTGATACCTTAAACCTCTTGCATCAGAAGCCTCATGGGATATATGCAAATAACCCTTTAAGGTTATCAGGTGTTTCAGCTAAATAGCAATTCTGAATGTCCATAACTTTTTCTTTTACTTTCATTTTTAAGTCTATTTGTGGAAGATTTCAAGCCATTAGTACCATCCCCCTCTAGTTGTGGACATACATGTTTCTGCCTTCTTCTGACATCATCAGCAGAGCATAAGAGGAATGTTTGACCTTTGGATACACAGAGTTGTCATACCCAGCTGATATCCATAAACATTAGGGTGTCTACAAAATATCCCAACTAACAAACTAAAACAAAAAAGTAAAAAGGTCACACAGATAACAACTGGTTAAAAAACACAAAAAGAAAAATCTAGCAAAGCTAGACTTCTAACTGTGTGATACCTTAAACCTCTTGCATCAGAGGCCTCGTGGGATACATGCAAATCACCCTGTAAGTATATCAGGTGTTTCAGCTAAATGGCAATTCTGAATGTCCATGATTTTTTCTTTTACTTTCATTTTTAAGTCTATTTATAGACAATTTCAGCCCATTAAAGGCAAAACCCTCTAGCTGTGGGCATGCATGTTTCTGCCTTCTTATGACATCATCAGCACAGCATAAGAAGAATGCTTGAACTTTGGAAACACAGGGTTGTCATACCCAGCTGATATCCATAAACATTAGGATGTCTAAAAATATCCCAACTAACAAACTGAAACAAAGAGTAAAAAGGTCACATAGATAACCAACTGGATAAAAAACACAAAAATATTTTTTTTTACTCTTATGTGGTTTCTGGTTAAAACTAGTAAATATTAATACACAACATCAGTACAGACTAGCATTACAAAATGCAGTGTTACTTTCAACACATATTTTTGTACTGTTTGCATGGAAAATGTAACAAAATCAGAACACACTTGTTATAGTACAATCTCAGTTATTTGGAGCACTGACAGGTGAGAGTTCTATTATCTCTTTAAGAGACTATAAGCACCAGAAAATATTGTGGCTCAGGGGGCACCCATATCAAATACTTGTCCACATTTCAACTGGTACTTCACTGAAGTAGCTACCGTAAGGAAGAAAAATTTAATTTACTAAATTAGATCTCCATGCATCAAAGCATCAAACCACTCTACTGTCCAGATTTTTTCTTCATATTTTTGGCCAGTTTTTCATAAAACTTGTGGTTTTCTGGCAAATCATTGAGGACTGAAGTCATTAAATATTGACAATCATTTGAGTTTCAAACATTATATACTTCAGTATATACATGCTAACACAAAACCTTTTACTCTAGCAACTTTCCAAAGTTACAAAAGCAATAGTTAAAATTTGTTCTTATTTATGGGTCCTGACATTATTTTTGTTCTGTCCAGCTTTCTTGTGCAAAGAGTTTGAGTTTGAGTGGTATGCAAAGCATAAGAACATGAGCTCTGTATAACATGTTGAACAAGTGACCCTATAGAGTCTCTGCCAGATGGGGCATGCCCTGCCCAGGCATATGTTGACCTTTGGCTCTTAAGGCTCCTGAACACATAAATTAAATCATATAGAGATTCCCATTCCCACAGAATAAAAAATGAAAATACTGAGCATCTTCAGAGAAGTGAGATGCTCCTTCTATTCAACAAGTTATGTGTGGAACTGAAAGAAGTAGAAGCTTTAGTACATATCATTCTTAAAACACCACATGTGGTTATCAGCAGCAGAAATTGAGATGATCACCATCACAGATTCTCCAACAATGCAACAGAGTAACTAGGGAGGAAAAAAAGGAGAAAACATTGATTCTGAAAGTATACTGAATGAAAGCCAGAGAAACCTAGATGATTTAAACAATCATTTATGGAAGTGTAACATGTAAATAATCTGATTGAAAGAATACAAGGTAATGATTTATGGGCTCTGATAATAATTGATTTGATACATTTTCCAAAGATACCTCTTCTCAGTATTTCCTGGTTCCAGAATTGTCTATACAACTGATATTTATCAGTAAGTTTTAACAACAGTACATCAGATGCTACTCCTTTACTTAAAGGATGCCCTCAAGGCTCCTTACAGACCCCTTTCTCTTTTCTCCATTTTTTTATAAATAAGCTTACACTCAACTTTCCCTAATTTCCAGTCTTACTATACACAGATGGCATATTTATCTTCCTATCCAACAAAACAACACAATCAATTCAACATGATCTGTAATACAGTTTCCTCTCCCTCATTAACTAGCTCAGTAGCAAAAAAAATATTATTTAATTCCTCAAAAAATAAAACTATGCTTTTTGAACCTCCACTAAAAGGCAAATGAACCCTAGCTTACTTCTTATTCATGGGCACGTTAATAATACCATTGAGCAGGTTAACACCTTCAGATACCTAGGAGTCTGGCTTGATTCCTCACTTAACTTCCACCATCATTTTGCAAACACCAGGAAAAATATAAACTCCATACTCTTTTGCACCAACAAAATCTCCTGTCTTATCTCCCATCCAGCAAGATATATTATTCACCAAGGGATTCTTCTAGCTCAACATAAGTACTACTTACATCTTGTAAGATCTGCCTCCAAAACAAAGTACACCATCCACACAATCTCAAACTCCATCTGCCACTTTATTACTCTTTCCCCAAAATATGGATGCCACTGTTCTACATTAGCTAAAGCCAACTGCCTACCAGTTCAGCAATGAACCAGTCTGCTCAATGGTTTCTTACTTTTCTGGACCTTGAAAGAAAACTCCCACTTTTTTTTCCTCTGTCTTACTTAGGCAACCTCAGTCATATAGCCTTGGACCTCATAGCCACTCAAGGTCTCTCTTGCAAACATTTAAAACCATACTGCAGTGCTCTATCCACTCCCTTTCTACCCTTGGACCCAAACACTGAGGGGATCTTCCCTCAAATCTTAAAGACTTCTCTAACTACTCCTCCTTTTGGGTACAACCTAAAGACCATGACACAGCACAAACTGCTTGCAAATGCTCTGGTTCATGTCACATAACCTTGTCTCCCTAACTCCAACACATACTGGTTATCATTTGTGCTACAGAACCTCTTCTCTAATACACAAAATGTCGATAACCTAACTGATAAAATATTGTATATAGAGGCTTTTGCTGATTATCTCATTAAATTACTTTTTTCTATTGCATATTAATTATCAGTCATATTTCTCAACGTGATAATGAGGAGATCTTGAAGCCACAAGATGAAGTAGCTACTTCTACTTTCAAGAGAAAAAAAAAATACCCAAAAGAAGATCTAAATTAGAAGAATACTTAATCAGATACAAAAACTCAGTAAGAACATACCAAACCCAAGAAACCATATGTGTAAAAGAGCACAAATGACCCCTAAGTGTAGAAATCAGGAAACATATTCATGTGACAGGAATACATTAAAAACTAGCAAGTGCCAGAGTTTGCAAGCTTCTAAAAACAACATTTCAATGAAAAGGAACAGCCATCATGATCACTGTCACACATTCGGTAAACATTCAAATATGCTTAGAGTTGCTTGTGACCAATGGCTAGAGGATAGGCTTAGAGAGAAGCAACACACAATTGTAGTACCACTTCAATAGAAAAAGCAAGTCTACAAACAAATGTGATGCAAGATCTTTTCGGGATCACCAACTTACAAGATTAGTACTGCAGGCTTGCTGAAGGTAACAGAAAACTAGATATCATCTCTAGAACCCCATGAAGAGGACAAAACTCAAAGAAGTCCAGAAATGTGTAAAATTTCAGTGGTGTTAATGTTTTTTAAACAAATAGCTTCATCACATATGAGTTTGACTTTGGTTGTGAAACTCATGTAGTATTGAAGGTATAAACTGTTAAATCAGAAAGATGAAAGCTGTTGAAGTTATTTAGTAGTCAGTGGTGCCACACATCTTAGAGATTGCCATACTGACAAGTAAAAAAAAAATATATATCTGAGCTACAACAAGGGAGCATGCATAGTTTTCTGTAGCTCACTTTCTGAAGGTTTAGCGTTGTAGAGATGTAGAGAAAGACTCTGATTGCCCAAACATAGCAAGTGCGACAGGTATTGAGGCATCTGGAATACAGTGTCAGAATTTATGAAATGTTCATTCTTATGAGAATTATCAGAATTAAAGAATGTTTCTAGAGTACTGATCTAAGAGTTGTAAAAGTAGAGATATAGCAAAATAATGGCATGGGAAAGGAATTAAATGACAACATCCTTCATTTACATAATATAACTGATATTAAGAATGCAAACCAAAGTACTAAGGGCTTTTAATCTTCATTAGTCAGCCTGAGGCAATACCATAATAGTTTCAATTATTATCAGCTTAGCAACTTGACAAAGTCCAGAGAATGCTTGATGCGGATGTGGTAATGTGAAGTGCTACTCAAATCAATACCTAATCGTCAACCACAGTCCAATTTATATATCTAATAATATGTAATATCAACCTAGCTACTATAAACAGGGTAACAGGTACCAAAGTACTTCTTACTTTCTTACATTAAGGAATATAATAAAATACTCAGTTACTGCATGCACTTGTTTGTTCTTACAACTGAAAATGGAAAGGGAAAAGCCATATCTTCTTTTAACAAAATGGAAAATTAATGTGCGAGCAAAACTGACAGTCTTACAGCTGAGTGATTAATCTTTTGGTATGAAATAAAAGATTTTTCATTAGCTAATTAATGAGAAGACAGCAAATCTACTGTTGTCCATAATACAGTGTTATTCATAAAGTGTGAATCAAATTTCACATTTAACATAATAATATAATTTAGTGTATATAGTGCTGCGATTGTTAATTATATTCAAGAAAAAGTCAACTTTTTTGTTGAGCACCTCTCTCCAACAAGAAAAGCGCATCAAGTTTTGTTAAGCAACTCTTAGCATATGTTTTCCCTTGTCTTGTGTTTGAACATGACATCAGTGAGTGCCAGTCACCATAATAACAGCTGTGAAAGCTGTTACTTACACACACACACACACACACACACACACACACACACACACACACACACAGACACACGTGCATATGAACATACACTCATGCACAATTGTGGCAGATTGAAGTATCTAACAGCTTTTAAAGTATAAGAAGGTCAGTTACCTTCTGGTTACAGTCCATGTTTTACAGCTTCCAAAACTGTAAGACACTTTATGTTCCTACACTATTTTTTCTGTAACTGGTAGTACATGGATTCCATAATGCTAAATATATTATAATCTAGATTTACATCTTTGTCTTCCCTTCGCACACACTACAGATGAATATCTAACATCCATATCTTAAACAAACAATGAAGTAGGGATGATCACAGACCCAGTCATAATCCTCTATATTATGTGTTGATTTTGTTTTTATAAAAGTGAAGTACTAGTTAACAAATGGTGTGTACATTTTTCTTCATATAGATACAATTGTAAAAAGTTTATGAAGTCACCACTAGTGATGGGAAAAATTGCTATAATCTGGTTATATCATGCAGTAAATGAATGACTGTACCTCCTTAGTGCAAGCTTAATTAGAAACTCTCCATCATGCAGTCCTGCAATACTGTTCTTTCACTTTCATCTTACTCAAATGATTGCAGCGAACGTGAGTAAAAAAAATGTTTATAATTACTCTCTACAAAAGTATGGAGAAGTAAAATTCATATATACATTAATTTGCGTTTTCCCAAAGAGAAAAAATACATGTTCATAAATATGTTTAGTAAAATGCATGTGACATTGCAACCAGCTGTTAACACATAGTAGCTCAAAATGTCTAAACATTAAAACAGAACTCTTTAAGAGGAGACAGAAATCTTGGAAGAGACAACAACTTAATTGCTTCTGCTCACAGTAGTTCTACTGATGGAGTCTCTCTTTCTACATGTGTTTTTTAGCCTTGCAATTTGTATTTCTGTTTTATAGCTTATCCATTTTCTGTTGCTTTACTGACTGAATGGCTTAGGTCATGGCTGAAAAGAGTCTTCAGACCAGTTTACTTTCCCAGTTAAAAATGTTGAATAAACATGACTCTGCCATAGTTATGTATACATTTTGATTATTTTAAACAGATTATTGCAGCACAAAGTATTTAATTCATCAGGGTATATATATTTCTTTATATTGTTGATGTACTATATAATATTTTAATCAATAAAACTTAATAATAAGAGCAAACAGTGCCTAAATCACTGTTACAGGTATGGTACTATAATACAGTTTTAAAAAGAAGCCTTAGTGATTTTTTGATTTATTGTCATATTCTATGTTTTATTCTTAAGTGTACTTGATATACTTCAGAATACGTTCTGAGCAATAAAAACTCTGTGAATGCTTGAGAATGCTAATGTTGATGTTTAAGAATATATGCTCTATAGCTATACCTTAATGTGGAAGGTATTAGTTAGAAGTTGATGGCAGTTATACTTTTCTAAGTTTTAGAAAGTGGATACTTGATTTGAATATCTAATTAGAAATTTAACTCAGGGGGTTGTGTCTGGAAAAAATGGGAAAAACAGACTTCAGGATGTGTTCTCAAATCATAAATTAGTCATGAGAAATCATGGTAGCAATGCTATTTATAAATAATCTGACAATATTTACAGAAAATGTCATTGCAAGTAAATTGTACAGAGACATAATAAGGTTAGAAAATGTATTCTCATGACTAGATGACCAGTAATATACAGTATCTCTCTCTGTCTCTCTCTCTCTCTCTCTCTCTCACACTCTCTCTCTCTCTCTCTGTATATATATATATATATATATATATATATATATATATATATATATATATATATATCTGTGTGTGTGTGTGTGTGTGTGTGCACCAACTCTTTAGTTAATTTTTCAACAAAATGGGAACAGCATGAAAGAAGTACACATTACACAGGATGTTGAAGATTTTAACTGATCCTTTGAACCAGCAAGTAACAGGTAACTTATTAATAGGGAGAAAACAGAAATACAAATTGCAAGGCTTTCTGATTGTATGTAAGACTCCCATTTGCAAGAAGGTGCTCCTCATACAGGGGCAATTACTGTTGCCTTGTATACATGCAATCACCAGAAGTTGAAATTTCCCTATAAAACCACCTCAGAAATTTACCCCACTCCTGCGTTACTCATGGGTCAACTAGTTTGCATGGTGAACAGCATTTCCACATTTAATTAGGAATATTTGAGTCTTCCTTACATTATTACAGCAACGAGGACTATTGCTGATCACAAATCTTCTGGTTTGGTGCTGGGAACCATTGCTGGTTAGGTTAAGTAAATACCCTTCTCTTATCTGGTTGCAAGCCCTCTACACTCCTATCCTTTGAAGTACACATTAGGACCTGCAACTATGGATGGGCACTTTCCTGCTATCCCTGCATCCAGCTTGGTGGACATGGGCAACCTGCAGCAATCTAACAATTGTCTTATGTACACTGACAACCAATTAATTCTTGAACAGACAAATACAGTATGTGAGAGATGTTGTTACACATTGACATTGGAGACAAGACTCTCACATGCAGACATCAAAAGCAACAAACAGGTTGTCAGCAACTCATACACATCACTTACCACACCCGCAAATGACCCCACACATAGACCCACATAAGGAGGTGCTCACATGTAACTTACCCAGACCTCATAGGCTGCTCAGCAACTTTGCATGAATACAATCAAGACAATTCCCATCACAACACATAAAGCCACATTTAACTGTCTCTAAACCACCAAGCCTATAAGGTGAAAAACTCTACAACCTAATATTCTGATCACAGGAGACTCTGTTATGAGACACACTGATGCCCCTCTTACCAGGATGGATAAGAAGAGGTTTACAGTTCATAGGTTCATAGGTGTTTACTAGGTTAACAACCACAATGGCCTTTTTAAGCCTAGCAATGCATCTCAAATCTCTAATGAGTTCTGATAACCTTGATAAGTGTATGCATGGACCTGGGTGATGAACCATTTACAGGTTCGCTGTTTGCATCAAAGTCATAGGTACAATACCGTGGATGAATTTATGGTTTCCCATCCAATTGTCCAAGTTGCACTTGAATTGGATTAGGAGGAACTCTGCTTCACATGGATGGGGAGCCTGTTCCATAAATGGGGTAGTCTCTTGGATACATACCTATCTGTCCAGCAGGTCCTATTTATATCATAGGCAAGGTTTAAGTCTTTAAAATGGGTAATTCTGGTACTGTTTGTTTTTTCGATATGCAGGAGGTCCATCAGAGTGTGGTCTGGCAATGCCCTGTATACCAGGCATAGATCTCCCCTCAAAAGCCTGTAGTAGACAAAATATAGGGATAAGGCCTTGATGCGGTATGCATAGGACATATTACTTATGTCATGCATTCTTTTAGTGAGGAACCTCTGTGGTCATTCCAATTGTTGGATAAGCCTGGTTAGGTACATGCCATAGGGGGCATTGTACTCAATGATAGGTCTTATGAATGCTGATACAGTGGAACAATGATTTCCTTGGACTTAGATGCCATACCTTTGTTTATAATTTGCTCAACTTTGAAAGATTTCCTTACCACTGTAGACACATGATGATGAAAGGCTAGATCACTATCTATGTGTGTCCACAAGTCCCTGACTACGGGGTCATCTCTAAGGAGTGTGTTGTCAATATGATCGTTACCAGAGATGGATGACTTCCCAAAGGATTCTATTATGCATTTATTGGCATTTAGTTTTAGTCCATGACCCTGACACCAGTTAGTTGCCTGTCAGGGGCCAGGATCCACCACATCACACAAGCACTCAGGTCACTTACCCCTAAGTGCCAGTTTGACTCAGTCATAGGTCATGTGGGTATGAATGACCTGAGATGTACCTCCTTGGACTACATGAAGAGAGAAATGATTGAGCTCTCAGAATATGTGTCACAGACAGATATGAGCCTGAGCCTCATTCTACTGTCTCAAAGGAAGATGCCACAATGCCAGCAGAGTGTGATCAATTTTAACAACTGAATTAGCTATACTTATGTCAGTCCAAAGGGGTCTGATACTTGTCAGCCTCGGAGGATATGGTCGACAGGTCACTCTGCTTTGCCAGGGATGGTCTTCACCTGTCACCACTAGGCTTTCTGATATTGGCCAGAATATTAGCCACCCCTATAGTGCCTTTTTTATGCATTGCCAAACATGCAAACCTTTGACCATAACAAAATGTACTCATGAAAAGCTTAAGGTGTTACTGTTTAATGCTAGGAATCTCAACAAGAAACTGCACTCCCTAGATGCTCTCCTTACCCTGGAGAATGCTGTCATTTGTGTAGTTACTGAAACATGGTTCAAAGCCATGGAAAGCACTCCGGCAGTGCATGGCTATATCATCTTTCATATGTTCAGACCACACACTGAACATAAAAGAGCAAAAGGCAGAGGTGTATCTTTCTATGTAAAGGATACGCACACCTCAAATCTGGTCAAACAATATGACATGCTTGAGCTACTCGATGTGCAACTAACCATGGAAAACATCTGTTAACCATATTCTTGCTAGCTAGAGGTTCAATGCTATGAGCAATAAAACCCATACATTATACCTGAAGTTACTAAAATCAACTACCATTCATCCCAGTTCCATACTTATTGGTGATTTTAAATACCCTCCATTTACTGACAGGCATACACTGACATTAACATGCAGGCCCAAAGATTTCTTGACTTTGTAAATTTAAATGACCTGGAACAACTAGTCTGCACTCCTACTAGGGGAACAAATATCCTAGATCTAATCCTAAATATGGGAGAGAGTTGTACTTCCCAGTGTGATATTTTCACTGGTAAGATCACATCATAACATGAACTCCCTTGAAATAAGGGTAAAACTAGTCCCCCACCTAACCCCCAAAACATTAACAACTTCTTTAAGGTGAATTACCACATATTAAGGGATGGCATACCTAGTTTCCAAGCTCCCCCAAATCCAGAAAACATAGACATACACATAAGTCATGTACCACCATACAAACAACTGCATAGAAACAGCAGTACCAGACCAAAATAAACTCAGGTCAAATTGCAAAAACAAGCCACCCTGATGGAACCCTGGTATTAATAGGTTGTACAACAAAAGAAAGAAAATCAAGTTGAGAAGTGAGAGGGAATGTGCACAGCATAGCAACAAGTCCTTCATTAGTCTAAGCAGGTGAATCAGGGAACTAATCAGATCTCTGAAAGCACACTTTTTGGTAAAAATAGCCTCCAAAGCTAAAGAAAACAATAAGGCATTTTTCAGTTATTAATCTTAAGGGCAATACCCAACAATTTGTGGAACTGGTTGTAGATGACATCACCTGTACTCAGATGGAAGATATAGCAAATCTGCTGGCCAACAATTTCTGCTCATATTTCAACTCCCAATCACCCCAATTCTCCTTCAAGAAATAACCACCTTCACTCACCTGCCAATTATTACCAAAGAACAGGTTGCCACTGCAATCTCTAAACTGAAACATGGCATCAATAGGGTCTGACAATATATCAGGTTACCTCTTAAATAGCTTAAATCAGGACTTATCAGATGAATTAGAATCTCTGTTTAACCACAACCTCTATACTGTGTGTGCCCCGAAAGAGTGGAGGACAGCAACAGTCATCCCTCTGCATAAAGGGGGACTATCTCCTAACCCAGAAAATTACAGACCCATAAGTTTGACTAGTGTTATATGTAAGGCCATGGAAAGAATAATCATGGTGTTGGTAAATAATGACATAGGAAACCTCCAAACACTGGGCCCAACCCAATTCGGCTTTGTCAAGGGCAGGTCATTCTTACTGAATCTGGTGGATTTCTTTGAGAAAGTCATTAAGGCCATAGATGAGGGTAAAACAGTACATTCCGCCTACCTTGACTTGGCTAAGACATTTGAAACAATTCCCCACCCAGGTATTAAAATAAACTCACAAAACTGGACGTAAGTCCCTATGCCACCACCAATTGGATAACCAATTATCTCATGAACAGGAGACATGGTTAAACTGGGTAAATCTAGATCCATCAAGAAGCCAGTTACTAGAGGTGTGCCACAGGGCTCAGTGCTGGGAGTTCTCCTATTCAGAAAATACTTTTCTGAAGTGAAGTTTAATGTGGAAGGCCTCTGGATGATAAAGTTCACTGATGACTGCAAGGTGGGGACAATCATGGAATTTCCTAGTGATGTAGATATCTTTCATGAGAGTGTAGACCAGACAAATGATCTTGCAAGAATCATGGCCTAAACCCAAATGTGAAAAAATGCATTATCATAGCCTTTGGGAAGTCAAATTCCCCCTGCAAATTACCACATCAATAGCACTTTCCTAAGAGTAGGCTCAGAGGTAAGATAGCTAGGTACACAAATAGATAGTAGCCTGAACCTTGACTGCCATGTGTCCACAGTGCTGAGAATGTCCTTCTAAGTGGCACAACTTGCAAGTAAAGGCATGGCATCCAGATCCAAGGAAGTAATAGCCCCACTGTACTCAGCCCTCATTAGACCAATAATTGAGTGCAATGTGCCATTTGGCATGTACTTGACTAGGAACTTACAGGAGTTGGAGTGACCTCAGAGGTTCCTCACAAAGGAAATACAGGGTGTAAACAACATGCCCTATGTGGATTGATTAAAAGTTAGATCCCTCCTGAAAATTAAGGGGTGACCCATGCCTGAAATGCAAAGTACTCACAAATCCAGCCATGCCAGAGCTGCTACACATCCACAAGTCAATCAGCATGAAGGTCACCCGATCTAGGGGTCTCAACTTAGTCAGCAACTCAAACAAAACATGCTGGAAACACAGATTTGTTTCTCAGAGGTTGCCCATTCTTTGGAGCAGGCTTCCTATTCACATTAAGCAGACCCATTCCTTGTCTCTTTTCAAATGTCATTTGGACCAATGAATGAAAAATCTTAAATTCATACCTGGTGTAATGATGATGTCCCTTATGGACAGGGGTAATCTGTAAGATACTTAAAACATAATGCCATCCTCTTGCCCCTAGCAGACATATATTGGGTGAAATTGGGTTACACTGGTTAAGCTTGTAAGGACTCTTAAGCCGTTAGCCTAGTAATCTCAAATGTTACATATGAACCTATACCAAAGCACAGTACATACTAGCAGCCTAATAAAAACTGGGAAGAAGTGTAGATACATTGATGAGTAAGCAAATGAAAAATTTGCATTTAATTTTTTTAAGGAATTTTATGTTAATGGCAAGTAGAAGAGACCCTGGTTTTCTTGAAAGCAATAAAGCTAAAAAGCATATGAATATTCAAATTTAAGAAATGTCTATATCAGCTTCTGTAGCATTCACTATAAATGATACATAATGGGTTAGAAAGAGACCCAGTGGAAATGGATAGATTACAAAAGGGAAAGAACAAATGCAAATATAAAATTTAATCCATTGTTACAGAAGTTATATGAACCTGAGCAGAAGGAAAGACAGAGGGTCATTGCGAAGTGTGATACCGCCCAAGAATTTCAAACAGCTTTGGGCATTTCATCATTGATTGACAGGCAATAGAGGTGTGGCTTTATTGATGGCCAAACTGTCTATGTATAATATATGTCAGTTCCTTACATTATGTCACTCTGTCTCATGCACCATATGAACATTACATAGAATACATTTGTAATTCTTCCTCTGACTAATGTAGTCAACTACATGTAAAGTACAGACAGTATGAATTATTTCCTTGTTTTACATTTGCTGATTGGGATAGTCTGACTGAGCTAAGAGATAAAGGCTGTTTTCCTTTTTTATTTTTTATTTTTATTTTTTAATAATGTGGATGATCTGATAAGTGAAATACTGTACAACTGATGGTGCTCCCTTCCATTACATTTTTAATTGATAGCACTCCAGATCCATCATTTTCAATTATTATTATTAGTAGTAGTAGTATTAGTGCAATTCTAGTTTCCGTTAATTATTTTAGTGAGAAGCATTGTGGAAGTGTTTGACAATGATGGCATCAATTTAGGCATGGTTAGCTAGGCTGTGAGCGAGGTTTGATACTGCACATCTCTGAGTCTATTGCACTACACAATGAACAGACAGAGGATCTATATGGTGAGAAAATGTCAATGTGTAAAATTAACAGCAGCTGAAAGCAAAACCAGAATTGAATGAAAAACAATGAGAACAAAATTTCACCAACATTCAAAAAAAAATGAAAAAAAAAAGACCATGTAATATAAAAAAGTAGGAATTACAGAAATGAGTTAAAGATAGAAGTGGGGTTTCCAACCATTTCAAATGTGGAACCAGAAATAATAAACATGGGAATATATAATGGATTAATGGAGATAAAAATCCTGAAGCCATAACATGTAAAGTTAAGATAAAAATGGCTAAGTAAAATAAAATAAATGCTCACAGTATTTTAATATCTGAGGATGATGAAATATGTGTTTTTTATACACTTTTCCAGTGCCTTTATCACTGAGAATTCATACCCTGAGCCATAAAGCCCCTAAGCTGAACTTGCCTAATACTGTTTCTATAGCAAATTACTGCTCCTGTAGTTTCTATGTTTACACCAGCAGTGATTCCTTCATGATGAGATATTTGCCCCACCTTCATGTTTCTGCAGTTATACAGTTGATATACAAAAGCTCAGGTGGACATGCAGACTCCTCCTTGCGAAGTCTTGGGGCATTGCCGTCTTGATAAAACATGCACTTTTCAATTCCTTTCTTCTAAAGGATGTCAAACAGTTTAACTTCTGGTGAGCTGAATCTTATAGGTTCATAGGTTCATAGGTTCGTACTAGGCTATCTGCCCTAGGGCATTTATAAGCCTAGCCAGAGTGTGTGTGGCTTTCGCCACCCCTTAGGATGAGAATACTATGCCCTTTTAGGGTTTAGTTTACTGTGCCTCTGTCTAGTAGTGACACAGAGATGACCCCCGTTGTAAACCTACAATCTCCCATCCACTCGTCAAGATTTCTCTTGAATAGAGTCAGTGAGGGGCTCTGCCTAACATGGACTGGGATTCTGTTCCAGACTAGTGTAGGGAGCCTCTGGGTTATGAATCTGTCCCTCCAGCACGTCCTATTTAATTCTGTGTTGAGGTTTAAGTCTCTTGCCCTCATGGCTCTGATGGATTTGGATTTTCTGAGGTGGAGCATGTCCATTAATTCCGGATTGGACATGGCCTTGTACGTCAGGCACAGATCACCTCTGAGAAGGCGGTATGCGAATGAATAGAGCTGGAGTTTTTTCAGTCGGGCAGCATATGACATATGTTTAAGACCCTTTATCTTCTTGGTGAGGAACTTTTGGGGTCTTTCCAACTGCTGCAGGTGTCGGGTGAGATACATCCCAAATGGGGCATTGTACTCAATCATTGGCTTGATAAGAGAAGAGTACAGGGGCACAATGACCTCTCTTGATCTAGATGTGAAACCCTTCATGATAAGGTGGGCAATATAAAAGGTTTTCCTAACCACTTTGGCAATGTGAATGTCAAATGAGAGGTTACTGTCAACCTGGGTCCCTAGGTCCTTGATTACCTCTTCCGTACTTAATGGATTACCACCTATGTGGTAATTTGTCGGTACCTTGTTTTTCCCAAAGGGTATGACTATACATTTTTTGGCATTTAGCTTAAGGCCATGGCTCTGGCACCAGTTATCCATTTCTATGAGGCCTCTCTGAAGGATGTTTGTGTCCGCTGGAGTATCAATTATGGCGCCCAGTTTGCAGTCATCTGCGAACTTTGTCAGCCACAATCCTCCTATGTTTGCCTGTACCTCGGAAAAATAAATGCCGAACAAGAGGGGTCCCAGGACTGAGCCCTGTGGGACACCGCTTGTGACTGGCTTAAAGTCTGTCATAGCTCCAGCAACTCTGACCCTGTGGGTTCTGTCCTTGAGCCAGTTTGCAACCCATCTTGTGACATATGGGTTTACATTTAAGCTGGTAAGTTTGTCTATGATGCCCGAGTGGGGTATTGTGTCAAAGGCTTTTGCAAGATCAAGGTAGGCTGTGTGAACCGCCTTACCCTCATCAATGTCCTTAGTGACTGTTTCAAAAAAGTCGACCAAGTTCAAAAGGCAGGATCTGCCCTTGACAAAGCCAAATTGGGTAGGATCCAATGTCTGTAGGTCCCCAATGTCTTTGTTAATGAGTTCCATCTTCTGTGATAATGTCCCCTTCAAATCTTAAGCACTAGTAGTTAAGTGAAAAAAGAAAGGAAGTTAGGACATTTTTCTCAGACCACTACTATGCACAAACTAAATCCCGAATATCGAGATGGGATGCAGTGAAATCCTAAGAGAAGGTGGACAGTAATACTTCATATCTGCATTCAGAAAAATGCATTGAAAGAAAGAAATAACATTATCACTAAGAAAACTAAAACTCAACAGAGTAGCAAGTCTGGTGGTTTTCAAGCAAAACTGTGTTAGTAGAGGGGGTTTCTGGTAGTTGAAGGTTTACCATTTGTGTATTAGAATATTCAGAGGTACAGTAATGTACCTTCCACTGTGTCAAAAGCAGGAGTAACTGATTTACCAAGAGCCTGAGGTAGCCCTTTAAACATGGAAAGTTTTTGATTTATCCCTTTTATCAACATGAATGAATATAGCAGTGAAAATATTAGCTACTAGGTTTGACCAAAATCTTCCTGTGTTAATTTAACCACAATAAAGTGCTTCACAAAAAGGAAAACTAATTTCTGACAACTGCTGAGATTTAGGTAATTTCATACACAAATGCAGTAATATGGATAAAGAAGAATTGTGACAAGTAGGATTACTTGAAACGGTACTGGAAAAAACATTTTGAAATTAATTTCCTAAGCTAGATAGATATACTGTACAAAAAAAAAAATCCAAGTTTTAAATTTTACATGTTATTAAATGGTGAGACATAATAAAAGTAGGGGATATATATGATGGAAATATATAACTGAAAGCAATAAAGCTAGAAAGCATATGGGTATTCAAATTGAAGAAATATATTCAACTACATGTGAAATACAGGCAGGTTACTAATGGCACATTACATATGCCATTATGAGGCTGCTGTGTGAAGCAGAGTTCCTCCCTAATTCAAGTGTAACTTGGACAGGGAATGGGAAATTCAATTTGGCATCTATTTTTCTAATGGACACAGGCAGCCTGTAAATAGTTCATCTCTAAGGTTCCTGTTGTAAATGTTTCACCTCCCTAGCCCCTACTTACATTTTTCAAGGGTACCAGAACTTGTCAGGGATTTGGGATGCATGGCTAGGTTTAAAAAGGCCCTTGTGGTCATTAACGTAGTAAACAGCTATGAGCTTATGAACCTGATCTTTGCTTGCTGCTTTGTACATGCCCATATGTTACTGTGTGCACTGATTCTTTGAATTCCAGGTCAGAGTTGCTTGCACAAGTAAAGGCACTTGTAAAGGCACATTTTATGACTATAGTACTCATTAACGTATCCTGCCAATAAGTTGATAGCTCTACACATATGATTCGGCTACCTGGATATAGAAGAACTGTTGTGTTACTGCTTTTCATAATGCTGGGTTTTGAGTGTGATCACTAGCTATGCACCCTCAAAATAACTGTATATTGCCCAGGTGACCATGTGCAATCCTGAAGTACTGAATGCATGAAATGTTGTTCTCTGCATGCTATTTTATCATATGTTGTGACACTTACATTATTTCAATAATGCAGAGTAAACAGTCTTCCCTGCACTGTGTTTTGATTGAACACCCTCCACAAGCTCTTGCTTTGTTGTAGGAATGCTTAGTGGAATTTTATCTGTAGTATGACCCCTTCATAAAAGTGCCCATGACACTATTTATTTTAAGGTGAACGGTGCCCTCCTGCATTGTGTCTTACCAGTCTTTTATCTCTCCAGCCAGTCCTCTGTTCTAACATCAGTAAAGCATGGGAAACAGTGCTGAGTGCTACTATGCTCCATCCATTTTCATTAATGGTTCACGAAGAAAAATGCGACAACTGCGCAGTACTGTTTCTAAGGCATGCATGCATCAGCTCAGGAAGTGCATCCTTTTCACCACTGTGACCAGTCAGTAGCACAGGCAGTGTCTCTAAAGTCCACCCTATATTAATGCCAACTAGTCCAGATTCCAATGAGGAGCCCTAAAATATTAGACCTGCGTCTTACATATATAGCCCTCCCACACTCAGAGCTTATGGTTATCAAATCAGTGGTGAAATCTTCCAATAATACAGCATCATTAAATGCCAGGTGTGAGTTCTGAGTCACCCTGAAATCCATCTTCAGAGACTAATCCAAGGCAAATCTATTATATTCTATCTTACTGATGGCCTGGTGAAATTGCAGCAACCTCCTCACCTAGATGATTAATTCTGTATCTACTGCCAAGCTAGTTGTGAGACCACAGTCTCCATAAGAAATAAATATACTGCCAAATATAAGAACAAACCCACTTCATGGAACCCTAGTATCAACAACCTATGCTATATGAGGAAGAAACTCCTAGCCTGTAAAAGCAGCAAATTTAACCCCCAACAGCAACAAAAGAGCTCCAAATAATCAACAGAGAACTTAGAAACAAAAAAAAAAACCTTCAAGAGTAAGTATTAATAGATTATTGGCACCCATGCTGAGTGACTGCGGTGGTGGTGCTGCAGTAGCATTGTCGCCTCACAGTAAGATGTTGTCCTGTTCAATTCTCAGCTTCAGCATCTTCTGTGCGGAGACATGCATGAATGGGCGCAACTTCATTGAACGTTGTGCATCAGGGCCGGCAACTCGGCATGTAAAAATTTACTGCCAATCATTAGCGGACTGGAGTTCTGCTGTGGCAACCCCTAACCGGGAAAAGCCGAAAGACACAACATTGACACCCATGCTGAGGATAACTGTAAAACCTTCTTCTGTTGGGACAGGAAGAAATAATACCCAGTAAATCTCTGAACTAACATAAAATGTCATTGTATACATGACTCCTGAGGGAAGTGCTAACATGTTAGTAGATAAATTCACGTTAAAATGTACTCTACTCTCTTCACCAAATTACGCACAGCATATTAGCATTCCTACACCATCTCACTCCAAAATTACTTTCAAGCAAGTCCAAAGCACTCTCTTTCAGTCTAAAGTACTAGTTCCATAGACCTTGCCAATTTAGTGTGTTGCAGTATTTTGAACAGTAAATACTAACAAGTTGACTCATTATTGCATCTATTCAGTATAAGCCTCTTTACTAGTTTTGTGCCAGAAATGTGAAGAACTGCTGTAGTTATTCTATTCCACAAAGGATAACCCATGACTGACTCAGGTAACTATAGAGCTCTCAGCCTCATCAGCATTACCAGAAAGACAATGGAGTGCATCATTATGGTACATAAGCAGTCTCTGAGTCTTGGATCCAAACCAATTTGGATTTGTTAAACTTAGGTCCTTACTTTTAACTTGGTAGACTTTTTAAAACAAGTCACTATGGCATTGAAATCAGGTTAATCAGTTCAAATGACTTAGTAAACCCTATGTTACTGACTGGATAGCAAACTAGATCACTGATAGAGATGAATCTTTTAGTATTGCAGGTACATTCTCAACTAAGAGAATAGTTAGCAATGATATACCTCATGGACTGGTTCAGGAACTACTCATTTTGGTATCTGTTTCTCTAATGTTAAAGTAGACATCAAAGGCCTGTGACTGATAAAGCTTGCCAATGACTGCAAATTTTGAGCTAACATAAATATCCCATATAACCTAAGTATTCTCCACAAGGATCTAACTGATGCTAAGTGGTGGTGTTTGGACCACTGCCTTAAACTAAATGCCAAAAGTGAGGCATATTGTCCTTTACCAAACCAGAACTCTTGTAGTCCTACTACATATGTGACACTCCCTAAAAACCAAGTCAGTCAAAGGAGACTTGGGCACCTTCATTGACAAAGAACTAACCTTTGACCACCATGTGACCACTGTTGGGAAATCATGCTATGTTTGCAGACTAATTATCAGGGCTATAGCTTCTAAATCCAAGGAAGTCATTATCAATCTTTATTCCTCTCTTATCAGACCCATAATAGAATATAATGCCCGCTTTGTTATGTACTTAGCTAGACACGCATCTAATCACAGTGATCTTATTATGAATTTATGACACAGATGCTAGAAAAAAAAGTCATTGAGAGCAAAACTCCGGAAAAAATTCTTGTCATTCATGTCAGTATACAAAATGAAGTTTATGATCAGTGACAAAATTTATAATTCCTTGCATGAAGCTTTTCCTTCTCCAGGATCTACCTATTACAAAAAAAAAAGTGATAAAAGAGCAGCATGTTTACTGTCTTTCAAACTTTTGAAAGCCAGTAGAGTACTTAGCAATGTTGTACAGACAGCAAGCAGAAACAAAGTAACCATCTGTACAGCTAACAGCTTTAAAGTCCATGAGACACTTTATTTAACCATACTTTCTCTTTATAAGTTTGGCAGGCTGAAGTTTTACAGCTCTCTGCTTTGTCTCTAGTATGAGCCCTGATCTTAACAGTGCTTACATGTGTTTAACAAGCTTTTATCTAAGCTTCCCTAAGTGGTGTTAAGGCCAGGTCTTATGCTAGGATCATGGTTTACAAATTTATCTTTTTTCTCAGTTTCAGAAATACTTGCTGTGATTCTTGCACTACGTTTTTATGCACATTTCTGACATTGCAAAATATTACATCATTTTAGAATTCCAAGTATAGTCACAACACTCTATGACTATAACCATTATAGACTATATTATTGACTATAACCAATTAATGTGCATACTGAAAGTAAGTGACTTATATCCTACCCTTTAATAGAAATACTGATATAAAATACTTAACGAGGTACCTTTTGGAAAACATGGATAAAACAAGAAATATTTAAAGTGAACCAAACTGCTTTTTTCCATTAAAGGACCATGCTGGACATCAGATTCAACACTAGCTGCCCCACTGCTTTCAGAATTTACCATCACAATATATATTACCTTCAGTTTTTATTTTCCACACAACTCTGCAGCTGCAGGCCTGTGCATTAAGGACCAATCTGTGACCTATGCTTTATTTATTAGGGTTTAGATGACTCCAGCTGAAGACAAAGAGTTCTCCTCTAGCCAGGTTCTCTGTTGCTGAATCTTATTTTCTATGAATATTTTTTCATGGTGGAGCAGAATGCAATTTGCAATTTGAATTCTACACTTTCCTATTAAAAATATAACAATATATCCTTGACAACATTTTTCTTTTATTATTCTGCAGGCTTAGTAAAAGTAAAATGTTTAAATGAGTCTTTTTAGTAGAAACCAAAGCTTACTGGCTGTTAGTTGTTTTTTTTCTGTATAGCCTTACCTGTTAAGCTTCTTGTTATTTCCTTCTTTCTCCTTATTAAAGTAGACATTTCCAATTAATTTTAAGGTTCAGGCTTTGCTTTTGCAAAATGAATTTAATTGTTGAAGTTTCCATTCTGCTGACATTTGCCATATGAATAGGACATTCATCACAATATCCGTATTAATTGCAGCTCTACTGTATAGAAAATGTAAGCATGTAAGGAATACTGGCTGAACTGACATGCACATTCAGATCGTATAATCTTATTTTAATTACAATTCATCAGTCTTTGTGTATTACCTAGTAATTCCCTTATGCATTTGCAAATATAATCCTAAAATTAAACTTAAACGCAACCCTTTTCTTGTTTAAAGTTTTTTTTTTACCACATTCCCAGATAATTTCTTTTCCCTGGTGAATGTTCTACACATTCAAATGGAAATAATGAACTTAAAGGTGTTAACATAGGTTCATAGGTGTGTACTAGGCTAATGGCCCCGGAGCCTTTACAAGCCTAGCCCATAGAAGTGTCCTTGGCATTGTGCCACACGTCATTCGTTCCCAGTGCCTCTATCAAGTAGAACCACTGGAGTAATCCCCAGGGTGAACTTTCTATTTCCCATCTACTCATCAAGATTTCCCTTGAGGAGGGCTAGTGAGGTGCCCTGCTTGACAAGTATGGGAAGTCTATTCCAGAGTATGGGCAGTCTCTGGGTTATGAACCTGTCCCTCCAGCATGTTCTGTTGATTGCGGTAATGAGGTTAAGGTCTCTGGAGTGTGTGGTGCAGAGGGCTTGGGATTTCTTTAGATGTAGCATTTCTAACAGTGCTGGGTCAGACATGGCTTGGTAAGTCAAGCAGAGATTGCCTCTTAGTAGACAATATAAGACAGAGAATAGCTGGAGATTTTTGAGTCTATCCACATAGGACATGTGTTTAAGGCCTATGATCCTCTTTGAGAGGTACTTTTGTGGCCTTTCCAGCTGTTGCAGGTGTCTAGTGAGGTACATGCCAAATGAGGCATTATACTTTATGATTGGTTTAATGAGGGAAACATAGAGAGAAAGGATGACCTCTTTCTTCCTGGATGCAAAACCCTTGGTAATGAGATGTCCACATAGAAGGACTTTCTGACCACAGTGGCAATGTGGTGGTCGAAGGAGAGGTTTCTGTCAACCTGTGTCACCAGATCCCTTATAACACCTTCAGTGTTCAGTTGACTCCCATCAATGTGGTAATTAGTGGGGACTGAGTTTTTCCCAAAGAGGATGGTGATGCATTTTTTAGCATTAAGCTTAAGGCCATGGTTTTGGTTTTCAGAGAGGCCTTCCTGTAGGATGTCTGCATCACTTGGAGAGTTAATAATGGCTGCAAAATCCCACCAAAACAGTCAGATTTATTGCTGCAAAGCTTTCAGGCTAACCACCCTCCATCAGTGGTACTGATGAAGGGTGGTTAGCCTGAAAGCTTTGCAGTAATAAATCTGACTTTTTTGGTGTGATTTTGTTGTCAATTTGGATATTCCTGTATTATAGTATTGGCTTATCTCACAGAGTTAATAATGACTCCCAGCTTGCAGTCATCTGCAAATTTAGTCAGCCAGAGCCCCTTTGTGTTGGCCTGGAATTCTGAGAAGTAGATGCCAAACAGGAAAAGACCCAGGACTGATCCCTGTGGGACTCCACTCATGACTGGTCGGCAGCCTGACTTGGAGTCCGCTACTTTCACACTGTGGTTTCTATCTGTGAGACAATTTGAAACCCACCTAACGATATAGGGACTGATGCCTAGTTTGCTGAGTTCATCAATAATTCCTGAGTGAGGAATGGTATCAAAGGCCTTGGCCAGATTGAGGTAGGCTGTATGAACTGCCTTACTTTCATCCACTGCTCTGATGACTGACTCAAAGAAGTCAACCAGGTTCAGCAGGCATGATCTACCTTTCACAAAACTATATTGCGTGGGATCTAGAGTTTGGAAATTCCCTATATCCTTGTTAATTAGGTTCATGGTGATTCACTCCATAGCCTTACATGTCAAACTCATCAGACTAATGGGGTGATAATTTCCAGGGTCTGTAGTTACTCTTTCTTTAGGGAGAGGGATGACTGTAGCAGTGTGCTATTCACTAGGGACAAAGCCTAAGGCGAGGTTGTGAGTGAACAGAGCACACAGATGTGGTGCCATGTAGAATACAGCCAGAGATGTTGTTGGATCCCATGGAAAGTGTATTCTTGGACTTAGACAATGCAGTTTTAAACTGTGCTGCAGTAATACTGAGTGCCTAGCATTCTTCTGGTATTTAGATTGGTCCTTTGCAGGGAGGGGTGGTGGGCTAATGCTGGCACTGAATCTGTAGGACAGTATGTTGGCAAATTCTGTTAGCTCAGTATAGGAAATACCTTTGTGCAGTAACTCAGAGCAAATCTGAGTATTGCCATGGAGATTCTTGATATAACTATAGAAGGCTTTGTAGTTGTTTTTAGTGTCTGCCACAATTCTTCCTTAATAGCTGGCTTTGGAAGTTTTGATGAGGGATCTCAACTTTTTGTTGAGGCTAATAAGGGAATATATCCAGTCTCAGGACTTCACCTTTTTCTGCAACAGTTTCTTCCTTCTGTTGTAGAGTTTATTAATGGCAGGGGACCACCAGACTGGCTTCTTTTTTTGAAGGAGAGGGTCTTGGTTCTGTTGGGTATGGCTAGTTCAATGCATTTATGTACGTGTTTGTACAGTGCAATAGTGTATGATTTGGCAGTCATGCATCTATTTTCCATTGACATGGGTGCTGTGAAGTCAGCCACCTCTGTTTTTAGGAGTCCAAAGTAAGATTTGGAGAAGTTTTTATGGTGGATACCTTTGCGAGGGGTGTGGGTGAGAAGTTTTTTATGGTGGATACCTTTGCGAGGGGTGTGGGTGAGATGTGGATTTCCATGGTGATTAGTTTCTGGTCAGATCTAACCAGGGAAGAATTGACTATTGGTGTAGAACAACAGTTGGCCATGTTAGTAATAACCAGTTCAAGGATGTTGCTTCCTCTAGTGGGGGTAAGAATGAGCTGGTCCAGGGCATTGGAATTGATGAATTCCAGGAAGCATTGGGCAAGTGCATTGGTGCATGAGTAATTTTCCCAGCTGATGGAGGGGTAGTTGAAGTCACCTAGTATGAGAGTGTTGGGATGGATCGTATTAGTTTACAGGGTGCTTAGGAATGTGGAGTGAGAGTCGTCAGACATGGTTAGGGACCTATAGCAGGCTACAACCTGAATTGCTATCTTACCCAATGTTAGTTGTACCTGGAATATCTCAGATGTGTTATGCTGGGGTACTATTTTGGAGGTGTGCATATCCTAAGACACTACTGCCTTTGGAGCTTTGGTCAATGTTCTAGGGCTGAAAGGTGTTGAATGAGTTACAGCTTGGTAGTGCAGGGGTGTTTACTGCTGCTTTAAACCAGGTCTCCGTTACAGCACAAATGTCAATGTTCTCCATTTTGAGGAGTGCTTCGAGTGAGTGCATCTTGAGATTAAGACTTCTAGCACTGAGCAGCATGACCCTCAGATTTAATTTTTTTATAGCTGCTATGGGGGTAATTTGGTAAAAGGCATTATAGGGGTGGCAAGAGCCTTAGCCAGTTTCCAGAAACCCAGGAGTGACAAATGCATACCATCTCTGGCAAAGCATCGAGGTCTGTCAGTCATGTCATCTCAAGCAGATAGATACTGGATCCCCTTAGAATGACACCAGAAACTTAACCAATTGTTTAAGTCAATCATTTTCTGTTTGTACTGTGGTATCATTCTGGGCAATGGTAGGATGCTGCTCAGGGCTAGGGTCATACCTGCCTGGGCCACATAATCCAAGAGCTCCACCATGTCTCTTTTCATGTACTCCAGGGAGGTGCATCTCAGGTCATTCACAACCACATGGACACTGACAGAGTCATACTTGTACTGGTGGAGTGACCTGAGTGCGTGTGTTATGTGTCAGATTCTGGCACCTGATAGACAGCTGACTGCTACCTTCTCCTTATTCAACTTAATGAGTGGGACATCAGTGTGCCTCACTATTGACCCACCTATGATTATTGTATTGGGCAAGCTGTTTTGCCTTAGGGGCTTAGGTTGAGGGACATACTGTATAGGTGAGCTATGTGCCTTGTGGTTTGTGCTGTGTTGTGGTGGTCAAGTGCATTTCTGCCTTGAAGGTCTCTGCTGTTGGGTAAATATCTATTGAGAGCCTATGTGAAGGTGGGTGTGTAGTTTGTCTTTTGTGAGGGCTGTGATTGTGGGTGTTCTGGAGGGCTATGTGTTTCATGTGGTGTGGTGCAGGTGTTGACCTTCTCCTCTTGACCAGGTATTCTGTTCTTGGCTGGAGAGTGCACTTATAAACTAGGTTGTTTGTTTAGAAGTAATAAGAATGATATAAACTAGCCTATGACTAGACAAACTTTCAGTAAACATACTCATTCATTCTGAATCTTACTTAAAATTACACCATATCAATTCATTGATACATTTGTATTATCCCCTCATTCATTTCAGAATTGTGTGGTCTTGAATGCATATCAGTTCTGTATAGGATTCCATTCTACTGCAGGATATTAAAGCATCTACACACCCACATGCACACGCACTCCTATCAATGACAATTTGGGACTTTGCAATTTCACTTGCAGCAAGTGCTCTTGCTGTGAGTGGAAAGCAAGAAAAGACATCAAAAACCTATGCAAGTGCAAATAAAACCTGTAAGCCCCACCCAAAAGCTTCCTCCAACCAGATATCATACCAGACAGCTAATACTGTGAGTTAGCTATGCTAAATGCTGAAGCTCTCCTCAGTTCCTGAGATACTAGATTTAGTATGTTGACTCACCCATTTAGCTATATTTCATATTTACATTAATGACCACATCATGTTTGTTAGTAATGGAGAAAGGGGAGGGCAATTTTTTTCCAATTACTTTTTATTGTTTTGTTTTCCAAAAATATAAAGTAAAACAGACATAACAGCATGTAAGCATAAATGAGTAAAACAGACATAACAGCATGTAAGCATAAATGAGTAAAACAGACATAACAGCATGTAAGCATAAATGAGTAAAGCTAAACAGTGTTTACAGAGAAACACTTAGACACTTAAATCTCTAAATTTGCCACTAAATCCAAAACCTCAACTCACCACTGCCTTACCCTACAATCTCTGAACTGGTTAGAACTCCCTAACCACCTAGACTATATCCAACTAACCACCGTTCACAAATTAATATTCTACCCAGATAAATGCCCAGCCTTAGCTAACATCCTTCCCCCATACATCCCAAACAGATCTCTGAGATCTGAACACCAAAACCTAATCTCAATTCACAAACCCAAACATCCCGCTGGCCAGCTTCTACTCTCCTTCTCTCTAGGTAAAAAATGGAACTCTCTCCCTCCATCACTTAGGACTATACCTAACACTGAATCCTTCAAGACCCAACTTTTCTTATACCTATCATCCAAATGGAAATGTCCCTGCTTTCACCCTATATAAATTCTAGGGATGTTCTCCACTAAGCTCTCTATAATCCTCCACCACTCTACTCTCAAGTTTCATTTCTATTCCTCCAAAATAAATTTAGCTGACTTTCAATTGACTCTAAGTATATAAATATTGTAAATATCTGAATTGCCTCTGAGAAAAAAAAATCTGTATTGCACTGTCTTACGATGTATATTATGCATTTGCATTTTCCTGATTGTATGAATTTTTCTCTTGTATTTTACCTGTAACATTATGTAACATTTATTGTATTGTATTGCCTATGGAGCTTTTCTCCCTGGGCCTCCACTGAAAATGGGCACTTCTTGGCCCAGTGGACTTCCCCAGTAATCAAACTGAAAATAAATAAATAAACTTGGTAGAAATTTAAGACTAATAACTGATGTGATTACATCATATCTAAGGGTTACAAAAGAATGAGGTTATGATACAAAGTTGAGTGCAAGGTTTGTATATGTAGAGTACCTTTACTAACCAGAATGAAAGAAGAAAAAAAAAATGTAAAAGCTAGATACATATTTATAATATTTACAATGTTGGAAGCCATCCATTTGTTGTTATCCTAGAAGTATGTTTTATGTTCTAGTGATACACAATTTTTGTTTAGTAATACAGAGGTTTTTTTTTTTTTTTTTTATTTAACTGTCACCTGATTATCATTTAGTTTTATGTATTCTGTATGCTTGTCAAAATTGTGTCTAGGAAAAAGTTCTAGTATGTTTGAAAGTATGATCTTTGTTTATACTTTTAGTAGCTAGTTTGTGGGAGGTTATGTATTTAACTGCCATGTCTTTAAATTGTTCCATGAGATATTTTTATTATTAACCCAATTTTTAGATATATAACTTTTAAGTAGGGCGCATACTGTAACTATCATATGCTTGCACATTCCATTAGTTGAACTAGGGATTATGTGCAGAATCATTCTTTCCCAGGAGAGGGTGTTTTTTGCATTTCCAACTTTTTCAAGTTGGACTCTTAAAGAACACCAGAGCTTGGAGATTTTCTTACAGCTGCAGAAGATGTGAAGAATATCCACATCTTCACTAGAGCAGAAAGAGCACAATAAGCTTTTTTGTAACCAAATGTTTTGAGGACAGCTGGGGTATTGTATGCATTGTCGTTAATCATCATTTGTGTGTAAAGCTTTTTGAAAGGTGCAAGTTTAAAGATTTTGTTGATGGCTTCTTGTTTTTGTACTATTGTGATGGTATTATTTTTTTTCCCAGAATCTTGAGTAAAGTAGCAGAGATTTGCGTTTTAACTCATTTATTAATTTATAGGATTTTGAAATCATTTTTTTCTTTAGCCGTTAGTGCTTTGATTATGTTTTGGGTATTTTCTGTATTTTGTATCTCTATTTTGTGGTTTGATATCATTTGTCAAAGAATATAGTTATAGCTCCCTGGCATCTTAAATTTTGCTCTTTATTTATCAAGTGCTTCTTCCTTCTGCTGTAAGATATGCCATACTGTTAATTTTTTAATTAATGGGAATGATTTGAGATAAATTATTTTGTTGTTTAACTTGATATTCAGGTTCATATGTATAGGTTCTAGCAAAATTAATAAATTCTGCAGATCGATGGATAAAAACAGAGACTGGACCGCAGTAATTTCCAAAAAACTTTCAATTGTTGTTTCATAACATATCAACAAGAAAAAGCACAACGTACTGAATAATGGTATTTAGAAAGCTGGGCATATATGCTGAGCATATATAAAGATGTAAGGCAGGTAAAACTTAACAAAAAAAACAACAAAAATCTAGTAAAGTATATACAATATATACAGGTGTTAACCAAGGTGCAACCATTGAGAGAGTACAATAAGGTAAGGAGAAGAATATAAGAAGAAAAAAGGTCTCCATACCTAAATGAGGATATAGGAATTATTTATTCACTACTAATGAGATCTAAGACTTTTCCCATACTTTTTTTAAGAGGGCAATCTTCTTAGGACTTTTTGATATAATTTTTTGTGTTGAGATGTATGTACAGGCAAATTCCTTAAAGTTGTTCCAGCATAATTTAGTGCGATCGATCCAATTTTTAGTGATGTACAGTTTCATAAGCGAGCATAAGAAAACCAGCACATGTGTGTCGAAATTAAAGAGAACTCTAGTAGGAATGTGAAGGATTGCTAATTCCCAAGAGAGAGTCGATTTATGGTAGCCCATTTTCTGTAAGCGGATCTTCAATGAGGTCCAGAGTTTATGTGAGTAGTGGCAAGACCATAAAACATGTAAGAGGTCGGCTCTTGGGGAGGAACAACATGGACAGGAGGGGGATTTCTTAGAATCAAACTTGTTTAGTACAGAGGGAGTGTGGTAACCATTATTGTTGATCATTAAATGAGTGTAGAAAAGTTTCTTGAAGAGGGAACAATCTAAGGTATTATTTATAGCAGAGAGTTTCTGATTCTCTGATATCTGAGAGTTGTATTTATGCCAGTATCTAGAGAAGAGGCAGTCTGAATCGTGGATTATGGAAGTTAGAAGTTTGTATGATTTGGAGAGCATATTCTCCGGGAGTAACAGAGTTTGAATGACTGTGTCTAGTTTAGTGATATCTTGTTTATCTGGCTTAATATGGGCAAATTTTGATGTGACTAATTCTCGCAGCTGTCGGAGAATAGTTAGGTATTTAAATTTGACCTTGAAAATTGTGCGGAGACTAGTGAGTGATTCATCTTTATGTTTAAGGATATCCCAGACTACAAAGTTTTTAAAGAGAGGGAAGTTAGAAAGGTTGATTGACATATTGTTTAGTTTAATGTTAGGATTTAAGTGAAGGGGTTGAAATAATGGAAAAACATTGTCAAGTTTAATGAGTTTTAGCAGATCTTGAAAAGAGTTAATTTTTTGTTTTAAACAGTTGGATAATTTTGAACCATTTATAGCGTCCAAAGAGAGAAAGGGAAGAGGGGCTGGGTTAATATTCCTAGTTAAGATATGTTGATACCAGAGTTTAGTCCAGTTAGGGTAAGAGTTGTATACATTATGGTTTAAATTTGAGATGGACAAAATTCTGTTAGCACAGATAATTGTGTAGTAGAGATGGAAATTCGGGAGGCTTAGACCACCCTTGTTTTTAAGGGATGTTAATTTGGAGTACGAGATCCTAACTGATTTGGGATACCAAATAAATTTGGCTGATTCTTTGTTAATTTTGGAAAAAAAGATTTAGAGATTGTCTGGTCTGTGGTATTGAACTAATACAGAAGTCTAGGAAGTATATTCATCTGAATTATCGCTGATTTAGATAGGAGCGAAAGATTTATTAGTTCCCATCTGCGTAGGTTGAGCGTTATTGTTGACCAGACTCTAAACATATTGTTTTGGAACATCAAGAGTTAATTATGTTCAAACTGAATCCCTAGGTACTTGATGTCCAAGATTGTCTGAAAGGGAGAGTCGGGGAATAAATTAGGTTTATTAGCTAGAGGGTTTATAGGAAAGATGTGCGATTTCTTGAAATTGATCCGATAGTCTGAGGCCTTCGAAAATTTATTGATAGAATTGACTAGTTTATTAGGGTCTGTGTTAGGTGTTTGAAAGTAGAGAATAAGATCATCTGCAAAGGCAGACAGTAATAATTTAGTATTTAGAACTTTGGGGATTGTATGGAAGGTATTTTGGGCAATATATAGAAAGAAAGGTTCTATGAATATGTTGAAGAGAAAAGGGGATAGGGGCATCCTTGTCTTGTACCATTCTCGATCTTTATGGGTTTGGACAGATTTTTGTTAATACATAAGTAGGTGGATGAATCCTTATATAACACCTTAATCATGTCTAGAAAGGCGGTGAGTATGCTGAAGCAGGTCATAGTTTGAAAAAGGAAGTTCCAGTTTACTGTCAAAAGCTTTTGAAGTGTCAAGAGTTAGTGCATAAAGTGTTTTTTTTTTCCTTTTTGGTAAAGTGGATAAGGGAGTCCAATGTCAAAGTATTATCCCACTCGTGTCTGTGTGATATAAAACCTGCTTGTTCTGAGGAGATTAACGAAGGTAAAACTTTTTTCAATCTGTTGGCCACTAAGGAAGCTAGGATCTTAATATCAATGTTTATTAAGAAAATGGGCATATAATTATGGGGATCAATTTTGTCTTTGTTATTTTTCAGAATTAGAATAGTTTTTGAAGTGTTCCAGTGTAAATCTGACATACCATTCTTTATTATATAATTAAAGACCTTAAGGAGGATAGGGGAGACTACTGAGTTGAAGGTTTTGAAGAATTCAGCTGTAAATCCATCTGGACCATGGGATTTGCCAACTTTAAGTCTGACAATAACACTAGAGATTTCCTGAAGGCTTAATGGGGCAGAAAGGATGTCCCTTTGATGTTCATTTAGGGAGGGGAATTTGATAGAATTCAAAAATCCATCCATATGGTGGTTGATCGGGGGATCCGTTTTCTTAGAGTAGACCTCTGAGTACAAGGAGATGAATAGCTGTGTTATTTCATAGTCAGATTTATAGATCTTATTTTTGAAATGCAAAGGTGAGATTCTAGGGAGAGTCTGGTTGTTTTTAATTATTCTTGCTAAAACTTTGGAGGGCACTTGCACCCATTCATAGTAAGTGGTCGTAAGTTTTTGTTCATGTATGGATAGATTTTGTTGGTGGAGATGTAATAATTCTTTTTGTGAATCAGTGATTTCCTTGTATATGCTAGGGTTCGGGTTAAGTCTGTATTGATTTTCAAGAGTAGAGATCTTTAATTTAAGGTTAGATTCTTTGCTTTTATAGAGTTTTTTAAAATAGGAGGCTTTACTGATTAGAATGCCTCTGAGGCAAGCCTTGCAGGCGGCCCATTGGATGTCAAAGGGTGTGTGTGATTTATCCATGTTAAAATTTGTGTCAAGTAATGTTTCATTAACTATTTGAATTATAGTCTTGTTGGAAAGCATATTATTATTTAGTGTCCAGTTATTGTATTTGGATATAGGGGATACCTTAGAATCATGGGTAAATTTTAGGGAGATTCTTGAGTGATCAGATAAGAATCTGGGTTCTAGGGAAAAAATAGCCTTCAATTGGGAGAGAGTATCAGATATTAGGACAAAAATCTAATCTTGACCATGCATTATAGCATTTCGAGTTATATGTGTATATTTCATTTTTAGTAGAGTATCCTATGAGTGAGGTAGGATCCACAAGATTGAGGTCAAGCATTAACTCCTCAAGGGCGATGGATGATTATAAGAGGGAGATTTACTAGTGCAGTCAATATCAGGGTTAATGACAGCATTCCAGTCTCCTCCTGCTATAATATAGTGGTCATTGAATGTAGAAATGATATTATAAATCTCTAATATGAAAATATGTTGGTGAATGCATGGACCATACAGACTGAAAAATAGGACTGGTTTATCAAGATTGTGAAGTCGAGAAGTAAAGTAGCACCATCTCCCATTTTTGTCGAACTTCTCCTCCAATATAGTCCCCTGAAAGTTGTTTTTAATTATAATGGCCACACCTTTTGAGTTGGAGCTATTGCCCGCTGATAGTATATTTTTAATCCAACTTTTTTCCCTCTCTTTGTTCCAATCTTCTCTGAGCATGTGTGTTTCTTGTAGGAAACATATGTTAGCCTGAGATTTAAAGAGTAAGTGAAAAAGAAGGGATTTTTTGGCTTTGTTTTGAAGCCCTCTAACATTCCATGAGTCAATATGTAAGGATACAGCCATACACACTAGATAACTTATAAAGTGGGGAAGTAGTGATTAGTGGTGTTAGAAATCTGAGAAAACACAGAGGCCAAAACCAAACTTTATGTAAACAATGCGAGCTAGTATATTTAGGAGGTTCTCTCAAGGTGTTATCACAGTATTCCTTCATTACTACCACAGTGCCTACCCACCCTGACCCTACAAAAGAAGGAATACAGAGACACTGATAGAGAAAATAAGCAAACTTGGTTAACACAATAAATATTTTGGATGAAACAATCCTATAGGAAGTCCTGAAAAGGACTGGTGTATTATTAGATATATCTATACATATGTACAAAACAAGATTTAACAAAGCAACGGTCATACTAGGACCCTAAAGAGATATCTCACCATGAGCTCCAAAAGAAGATAGGGAGTATTGGAAGAAGGAAGACAGGTATGTATAGGTAGCCAAATATACAAAGATATCTAGAGAGAAAATATAGTGAGTATGTGGTAGCATGTGCGTATTAAGGAAGAGGAGGGTTAGAAGGTAGAGGGGTAGTGAGGAAGAGTGTGACTAACTAGGCAAAGGAAGAGAGCTGAGCACTTGAACATTGTAAAAGTATATGTATATATTTGGAATAAGAAGAGTAAAGGATAGATAAAAAGAGAGATAAGGAAAGAGTAAGTGCAGAATAATGTAATGTTTATTTTGCTACTGTAGTAGCACGTTTTAAATATTAAGTGTAGTTGACAGACAATATAAAGATGTAACTGATATATGAGTACACCAGTTTTGGGTTTAGCTAAGATATTTACATATGAAAAGCAAGTAGTCTTCAGTTAAATACACTGAAGTTTCATTGTATTGTCATGCGTCTAACATAATTACTCAAGGTTGGTGTGAAGAAAGACTTGTCCAGTCATAGCAAGAGAATGGAGGAATTACACACATCCAATTTAGATTAATGTTAGATATAGTGATCTATACTGTATGCTAAAGTAAAAACATTTGGTTAGAAGAGGTCATGTATAGTCTTGTCCCTGTAATAGTGGCGAAATTTTGTTTTGAAGGACTTGTCAGCATTATACATCGGAAGTGCAGATGAGCCTCCGGGACAGCAGTTCCTTTCTTCCTCCATGATTAGCACTGAATCCGACAGGTAAGAAATGCACTTGACTGATCCAATATTGATAACTCTTGAAGCAATACTGGTAACTATGAGCATAGTCAGGATGTGTCAATGAGCTTGAGTGTTTTCGGAGGTTAAAAGGTAATCACAGGATATAAAGAAAGTGACACCTTTGCTCAATAACAACTAAGAGATGAGTTTAGTAAACTGATTAGCGTGGCATATAGTCAATTTGCATAAGGGTTGGGTTGACAGTTAGAACCCTAGTAAATTTGTATAGGAGTGCCTGTACACCAGAATTTAGAGTATTTTAGTGCCACTATCAAAAGGAAGACACAGGATCAGCACGACGATAGGAACATCCGGAAGTCGTCCACTTAGGGTGACCCGTAAGCTACTAGATCCAGAATCGGTTCCTCTTCAAAATAGGAGCCTAGGAGTAGAAATGCACTATACTCATTAACAGTTAATGATATCAAGCAATACTGATGATGTAAGGATCGGGAAGCCTTGAATATTGAGCTTGGATGTGAAATGATTATAACCAATACAGAGGTGTATCTTTGGTTTGAATACAATCAGCTTGAATTAAGTGTTTGGATAGACACTTCACAGTATAGCAGGTTATAGAGCAGGGTATTCATTGAATAGTTTAATAAAGATCTCTTTCGCTTCTTGTGGAGTATTTGCTGAGTGTCTCTTGTTATTGTAAGAAAAAGATAGGACATTTGGATAGCGCATCTGGAATTTAATATTCCGCTTGATCAAATCTGCGCAAAACGGGGCAAGCTTTTGTCTATTTAATTTAATTAAGAGAGGCAAGTCTTGAGAAAAGGTGAGCCTGTGTTTATTCCAGGTAAAGTGTTTTTGTTTTTTGGCTGATAATAGGATTCTTTGAGTGTCCTGGAAATTTAACAGTTTAGTGTAGATATGGCAGGGTGAAGTGGAGACTTGATGTTTATGCAAGGCTCTGTGTGCTCTCTCCACAACTAAGCTCTCCATGTTGTTTTCTGAACCCAGTAGCGCTACAAAGATCTGTTTGGTGATTGATAGTAGGTTCTGGTTGTCATACGCTTCTGGTAATCCTCTGATTAATATGTTATTCCAATGACTTCTCGCCTCCAGATCCGTTATTTTGGATTGCATCTCCGATAGCAGGGTGTCCTTGGCACGCAGGTCATCCAATAAGGATTGGATCAAGTTCTCATGTGCCTGGTATTTATGCTCAAGTGTGTCTACCCTTTCTATTATTTGATTAATGGATTTGCCAAAGTCAGTAAGTTGCTCAGAGAAGCCTTGTATGGCTGATTGAATGGGTTGTAATGCTAGTTTCAGATCATCGAGGTGGAAATTAGGATTGTTCTTCCCTTTGGCAGCTGTTTTATTGGTGTCCGCTGTTTGTTTGGTGATTCTTTCTCTTTTAGAGACTATATCCTTCTCTGGAGAAAGCACTGAGGAGATTTTTGCCTTGGTAGCTTGAGTTTCCATGTTGTCAGAGTTGTCGGCCATGCCTTGGATGTATTGGCACTTAATAGATAGTAGTAGATGTAAGGGCCCCTTGGATGCATGTGGTGCAGGTCTCAGATGCAGTAATGAGTTAAAGTAGTTTATTGTTGATTAGTTTTAGCTCGGAAAGCTACCGAATTTAAGGTAACAAAATAGAATAATGTAATCCTTCACAGGAACAGAGATAGTTGGCGTTATGAATGGATTGAACTATCAGTAACTGTGTTTGTGCCGGGAGCTCTATGGATAGGGTGTAAACTAGACGACCACCATCTTGAAAAAAGATAGAACACAGTAATTTCATTTTTAATTATTGTATGTAGTTTGCAAAAATTGTTTGTTTGGGATGAAGGAAAGGAGCAGCTTTGGGATTTATGTTTAGGGAGTTTAATAGCTTTGCCCATATTCTGACCCATATTGCATACCAGATCTCTTTAGAGCTATCATATTCTGAAATTTGGATAAACCAGTTTGCTTTTACAATAAGATAGTACAGATTAAACTCTGGTAGCCCCAACCCACCTTTTATTTTTTGTATTGTAAGATTTTTGGTAGCTTATTCTTGTTGTTTTAGTGTGCCATAGGAATTTGGAGAGGGCCTTTTCCATTGTTGCAAATAGTTTTTTTTGGTATTTTGAGACTAATAGAATTTAGCTGAACCAATATTTTGGGAAGAATATTCATTTTAATAATGGCAGATTCAGACAGAAAAGATAGATTTATGTTTTCCCATCTTAAGATATCCTGCCTAATTTTATCCCAAGTTTTTAAGAGATTTGAATTATGCATTTCTTTGTAGGTGTGGGAAAAGTTTATGCCTAGGTATTTTAGCGTATATGTTAAAGGTATATCAACTAAAGGAAAGTATGATGCATCATGATTTATGGGGTTGAGAGGGAATATGGAGGATTTTTGGGGGTTCATGTTGTAATTTGCTATTCTGGAAAATTAATTGAGGAAAGTATTTTTGGTAAGTGTGTGTTTGGAAGTTCGAAGTATAAGGTTAGGTCATAAGCAAAAGCTGAGTATTTTACTATTGTGTTATAAACCTTTAAGAAATGGTGGTAAGTGTTTTGGGTAATGTGGAGTAATAGCAGTTCTAAATATATTCATAAACAGGCAAGAATAGCTGATGGTCAATAAAAGTCGGAGAAACTAGCTTTAGCATACAGAAACTTTATTAAAAGCTTTCGTCAAAAACTGCTTCCTCAAAAAAACACATACAAAACCATTCTACCAATATATACACTAACCAATAAAAATCAACTTTAATCAATTAAACATGTCAATTAAACAATTAATTAATCCATTTAATTCTAATAAAAATCAGTTTAAAAATTAATAATAATTTGTTGTAAAATACATCTATAAATCTACACACACATTAAATACAAATTGATAAAATCAGTTCTTCTTAACCCTTAGTTTCCTGTTCTTTAAAAAACATTTAATATTAATGCTTTCATTTAAGCTCGGCTTTTTGTCAGCCTCTAACCTCACCTGCCATAATGTCTCTCTCTGTTTTAAATGTTTTTTGTAATCTCCACCCCTCAAGTCACCTTCTACTAATTCCAGTACGGAAAACAGAAACTTCTTATATTTCATACATTCAACAGAATGCTTATAAAGTGTGTTTTTTTTCATTTTTGACCTTAATATAATAAATATATTCTCTCATGCATTCCATTAAACTGTGGGTGGTCATCCCCACATAAAAGGCATCACATCCACTCCACAAACTGATATAAATCAACCCTTTAGTTTTACAAGTACAATAACTAGGAACCTTAAAGGTTTGTTGTAAATGGGCCAGCATTATATAAGGGCCTTCTAGTATAAATCTACACAAATTGCACTGCCCACATTTGTACATACCTTTTTTATTAGTGCTATTTCAGAAACTGCAAGGTTTCTTAGTTTCATCCCTCTCCAACAGTTTCTTAATATTGTAGTTGTTACGATACACAAAACTGGGCTTCATCCCTATTGCATCCAAAAGGTCTTTGTTACCCTCCAAAATCCTCCAATTATTATTAACTATGTTCCTAATAGGGGGGCACACAGCAGTCATATCCATACTAAATATTGCACCAGTTTTTACTTCTACTTGGATGGAAACTACTTTATTCTTCACTAAAGATTTCCTAAGAACAGGGGGCTAGTTGCAATTCCTTTTCTTTAAGACCTCATCTTTTATTAAATTTAAATATTTAATTTCATAACCCCTTGCTACAAACATTTCAGTTATGTATGTAGATTCATCCATAACATCCACATCTTTTGTAGGCATCCGACTTGCACATATATATTGCCCTCAGGGAATATTTTTATAAAGGTCGGGTGATTACTTTGGTAGTGTAGATACCCATTAGTAAAGGTGCCTTTCCTAAGTATTTTACTATCAAACTGATTATTAAGATAATTACAAGCCAAGTTGACATCCAAACATTAATACTTAATCCACAATCACCCTTAACAAATTTCAAATATTCAGACCTACAATTAATGTCGGCTATGAAATTATCTACCTCAACATGACTTGCCTCTATAATAAAAAACAAGTCATCCACAAATCTAGAGTAATAATAAATATTCTGTTTTTTATACAGCTGTGTTAAAATGTTAGTCTCCCAAAAAGCCATTACCATATTTGCATATGTTGGCGCTGCCTGAGACCCCATGGCTGACACTTTTATCTGTTTGTAATAGATGTTATTAATCAGAAAAAAAATTGTTTAAAACCAACTCAATTAAACTACATAATAAATTAATATTGTTGTGTCCCAAGGGTGTGTTTTTACACAAAAACATTCTATCAGCTTCTATTCCTTCTACAAGTAGAATACTAGTGAAAAGGGAGACGATATTTATAGTTAACATTAAATGCCGGTCAATGTCAAATCCAAAACCCTATGAAAACCCCTTTATTTTCTCCAAGAAGTCCCATGAGTCTTTCAAATAGGACTTTAATTTTGATATTATTTAAAACAGCATCTATGACCAATGAAATGCCCTCAGTAACTGCTTGTGGAAAAGACACAATAGGTCTAAATGGGGGATTCACATGTTTTTTATGGATTTTCAGGATAGCAAACAGTACCCCTACATTTAATAAAGTTTCTGTATGCTAAAGCTAGTTTCTTTGACTTCTATTGACCATCAGCTATCCTTGCCTGTTTCTGAGTTGGTTTGTTATTAAGGCTGGTACAGGTATATTTTTTCTTGGTACTAAATATATGTTGAAAAGAAACAGAGACAATGGGCATCCTCGGCGAGTCCCATTTGTGATTTTGATGGGTTGGGAGTACATCTTGTTAATGGTTAGCGTGGTGGTAGCATTGTTGTAAATCATCTTAATGGCAGTTATAAAAGATGGGGGAAAGTTAAAGTGTGACATTGTTGAGAAAAGGAAATCTAGGTCAACATTATCAAATGATTTTGAGACGTCTATTGTAAGTGCATATCTTGGATATTTGTCCTTAGTGAAGAGAGAGATTAAGGTGCATAATGTGCAGGTATTATCACTTAATTGTCTTTTTTTCATAAAGCTCAGTTGTTCTGGGGAAATAATTTTGTCCAAGGTTTTTTGTAATCTGTTCGCTAACAATGAAGTCAACATTTTTATGTCAAGATTTATAAAGGCAATGGGCCTGGAATTTATAGGGTTTAGTTTGTCTGAATTTGGTTTTGGTATTAAAATTGTCTTTGAATTATTTAAGTATTTATCTATAAAGCCATATTATATAATAAAGCTGTAGAGTCTTAACAAGATTGGAGCTAGTGTGTGGCTAAATTTTTGGTAGAACATAGCCGTAAATCCATCAGGACCTGGGGATTTATTAACCTTTAGTTTTTTAATCACTATTTTTATTTCTCTGATTGATAAGGGAGTATTCAATAGGTTATATTTTTCTTCTTCAAGTTTTGGGAATTTTAAGTTGTTTAAGAACTTCTCTTGTAAATTAAACAAATATTTTTTGCTTTTTGGGGTTATAAATATTGTTATATAAATATAAGAACGACTTAATTATATCTTCATTGCTGTACACATTTCTATCTTTATAATGTATTTCTGGGATATTGTGTAGAGTTTTTTAAATGTTTATCATATTTGCTAGTACCTTAGAAGGGGTTTGTGTCCATTCAGAGCATTTATAATTGAGTTTTAGCTCATTTAGTGTGTGTTTATGTAGTTGTATAGAGTAAAGTTCTTTTTGGATTTGTTGTAGTTTCCTTTCTAGTTATTGTGAGTGATGGGTTTGTAGTTGTAATTCAATGCTTGTGTACTGCATTTCCAGCAAACTAATCTATTATTGCTCTTGTTTTTTATACAATGAAACTTTCTGCATTAAAATTCCCCTTAATACTGTTTCGGTGGCTGCCCATTGAATGTCAAATGGAATTTGGGTTTGTGATGCATCTTGATCTAATTGTTTTATAGTTTTACCTATCTCCTCAATTAACTCTTTATGGTTTAAAATGTTATTGTTTAAATACCAGTTATAGGGACCACTCCGTTTAGAAGTTTGAAAGTTTTCGTTGAGTGTAATTGTGATTCTGGAGTGATCAGAGATTATTCTTTTATTAATTACGTATTTTTGTCAAATCGTAGAGAGGATTGAGGAGATCAGGAAATATTCTATTCTTGACCATACTTTATGCAGAGGGGAGTAGAAAGTATATTTGTTTATTGATCTGTCATGATCCATATTTAGGTAAGGGTCGACAAGGTTTTGATTTTGTATAAGATCATACAGACCATATGTGACCTGGACTGGTTGCTTTTTGCTTTTGTTAGAGCTATCAGTAAGTGGGTCAGTTAGGCAAGTCCAGTCCCCCCCATAATGATAGAGCGGTTGGAAAAGTATAAGAGTAAATTATAAATTTCATATAGAAAGAAATGCTGGTTTGAACACGGGTGATATATATTCAAGATGAGAGTATTGTTTTTTGTTTGCGGATGTGTGCTGGTGAAAAAGCACCATCTTCCTTTCATGTCATAATTACTGTTGGTTATATTCTCTTGAAAGGATTCTTTGATAATAATAGCTCTTCCTTTTGAAGCAGAGCTGTCCCCTGATGAAATGATTTGCCTGATCCATTTTCTTGAGCTGATTTTTAACCATTGTTCTTTATTTAAGTGTGTTTCCTGTAAGAATATTATATTGGAATGAGCTTGATAAATTAAGTGTAGGATTAGATTTAACTATTTACTATCACCTAACCCATTAATATTCCATTTGTCTACTATATACATCCCTAGCTATATATACTTTGTATAATATTTATGTGTGGCCTTAGGCTGAATTTGTCTTTGTAATAATTTAAGTATTTGTTGAGAGGAAAGACATTGTTCTTAGATAACATACATTTGTTCAGGATGACTTCCAACCTATTTTCACCTACCTCAGTGCCTGCCCACATATCTCCCTTTCTTTTTGTGGTATTATACTTTATATTAGGTTTGTTGTTTGTATGCCATCTAGGAAAGCTGTTGTAGTACTGGTATAGGGAGATATTAACTATGAACTTTACTCCATTCCAAGTAACGCTAATCATACCTGACACACATTGCTTTCTCCTTAATGAGGTGTGTGCTCTAAAAACATGTTAGAACTGTTACAGATTGTTACACAATAGTGAGTATTTCTGGTTTTTAAATATTTCTGTCTTTTTGAGAGGTTAAAAACTGCTCTCAGTTTTGGTTATAGAGTAGTTTGACCATTTACATAGGTATCTAAACTCTTTGACCACAGTTAAGGTAAGACAAGTTATTACCACCTACATGCTTGAGCCTATTTGAAGTAGGACTAGAAGGCCATGGACTTGCTTCACACCATATTATTTTGTGGTTATCATACTTGTAGTTTATATTCATGGCCAGTAGTTTATATTCATGACCAGTAGTAGTAGAATTTCAACCTTTGTGTTCAAACATCTTTATATATGGAGAATACAGTTTGTAATACCTGCATTATGTTTTGATTAATTTCAGTTTTAAAGACTAGCTTCCCTTAAGGATTGTTTGTAGAAGTGTCATTGTTGAATTTATTACCCTATTTATGGTTAACAGATTAGTATAACTTGTGCACATTCAACAAACTTGTCTGTTCAGACAGATATGATGTTGGTCTGTTCTTATATTAAGCCCATTTTCAGTATGAATGGCAGTCAGATTCAACTGAGGGAAAAAACACAGCATTAGCTGGTGTTGTTCTACTTTTAAACATGGTGCTTATCGGGCATATTTCACCTAGTTCAATGTTAGCAGTCTTCCTATCCATGCTATGAATGCAATGCTATGATGCATGGGAACAAAACAATATTTTTATTATTTTCCTTCCTGTTGTTTCTAAAGAGTTTTATACCTCAATTGGTTATAGGCTGTATATGATTATGTTAGAGCTGTCAGTCTTCCTTGTAAAACAGCAACATTATTTAGAGAACAACATAAAATGTGAAAGCCATTCAATTAACAGTTCTTTTAAAAGAAAAAAAGAAAAAAAATTTAAAACAACATGCGGAATTTACATGAAATTGCCATTGCATAGGACTGCTTTTTAACTTTGCTTAAGCCTATAGAGCTTTGCAAACCTTGCTTACAGACAAGAAAGGAAATAAAATAGATGTAAAATAAAGTCCTTCAATTCCTTGTTGAAATCAAGACATTCCTATACTTCAGGTAAAGTTCGGTGGTTAAACAGTCATATTTTACTCGTCAGTTCACAATTTACAGTTACTAGAGGTTTTGCAATGTACAAATTTCCATTATAACCCAAAAGCCCTTTAGAAACTTTTAACAAAATAAAACTACATTTTTCGAGTCTTTCTCATTGCAATTGTTTAGGTTTCTTGAATTTTATTGATAAAAAGCTGTGTTTTATTACCTTATAAGGCTTTTCCTTTATGGATTTGCAGAAATCAGTTGATTCCAGTTTATTTGTGTGCTGTACATTAAGCATTGTGGTTCCCAGTAGTGTTTTGCTGCTCCTGACCTTCAGGGGAAGTTATCATTTGACCTTCTATCACTGCTTTGGTTTTGGGTATTCTTGGTCCTTTGCTCATTCAGACAGCTCTCCGGATTAAAAAAAGCGGTAATTTTCTTATATTTAACTTATTAAATAAATTCTGCAACTGGAAGTGACCAAGTCTGTTCGTTCCTTGCTTCGTTGTTATTTATTTGTGACTATCGGCTTTATTATACATTTAGAATTATAAAGAAAATATGTAGAGTTATGCAGATTTAATATGCACTCAGATTTTACTTTATTTAGAAGTTTAATGCTTACTGAGTATTTAGGGATAGAGAGGTTAATTATAACATGGTAATGTACTCTAAGTATGGGGTTTTTGACAGTTAGTCTGCATTATTCATTGTACGAGAATTTTGTCAGTGTCTTTTGCAGCTTAAAAACTGCGTTTTTGTGATCGGAATACAGGAACCAAATTTTTTAGGTTCATAGGTTCATAGGCAGGTACTAGGCTATCTGCCCAAAGGCATTTATAAGTCTAGCCAGAATGTATTGTCTTTTGCAGCCCCCTTAGATTAGTTCCCTGTCCCTCTGTCCAGCAGAGCCATTGAAGTGATCCCCGGGGTATACTTTCTGTTTCCCATCCACTCGTCAAGGTTTCTCTTGAAGAGTGTTAGTGAGGAGCTCTGCCTAATGTAGACTGGAATCTTGTTCCAGAGCATGGGAAGTCTCTGGGACAGGAATCTATCCCTCCAGCACGTTCTATTTATAGTTGTGGTGAGGTTTAGATCCCTAGAGTGTGTGGCTCAAGGGGATATGGTTTTCTTTAGGTGGAGCATATCCATCAATTCTGGGTTGGACTTGGCCTTGTATGTCAGGCAGAGATCACCTCTGAGTAGGCGGTATGCAACCAAGTACAGCTGGAGTTTCTTCAGTCGAGCTGCATAGGGCATCTGTTTTAGGCCAGTGATCCTCTTGATGAGGTACTTCTGTGGTCTTTCCAGCTGTTGCAGATGTGTTGTAAGGTACATCCCAAATGGGACATTGTACTCTATGATGGGTCTGATGAGTGATGCGTAAATGGGCACAATGACCTCTTTTGATCTGGATGCAAACCCTTTTGTGATTAGGTGGGCCACATAGAAGGATTTTCTAACCATTTTAGCAATGTGATTATCAAAGGAGAGAATACTATCTACTTGGGTCCCCAGATCCCTTATTCTGTCTTCTGTATTTAAGGGGCTACCACCTATGTGGTAGTTTGTGGCTACTTTGTTTTTTCCACTTTTTGGCATTTAGCTTGAGGCCATGGTTTTGACACCAGGTATCTGTTTCAGTGAGACCCTTTTGGAGGATGTCTGTTTCAGCCGGAGAGTCAATTATAGCCCCTAGTTTGCAGTTGTCTGTGAACCTGGTCAGGCATAGTCCTACTGTGCTAACCTGTACCTCAGATAAGTATATGCCAAACAGGAGGGGTCCTAGGACTGAGCCCTGGGGAACACCACTTGTAACCAGTTTAGAGTCAGACCTAGCTCTTGCAACTTGCACCATGTGGGTTTTGTCCATGAGCCAGTTGGCAACCCATCTTGTGACACAGGGGTTTATGTTTAGGCTGGTGAGCTTGTCTATAATACCAGAATGGGGAATGGTGTTGAAGGCCTTTGCAAGGTCTAAGCAGGCTGTGTGGACCACCTTTCCCTTGTCTATAGCCTTGGTAACTGTCTCAAAGAAGTTCACCAGGTTTAGGAGGCATGATCTGCCCTTAACAAAGCCGAACTGGGTGGGGTCTGTGTTTTGGAGGATCCCAATGTTAATGAGATTCATGATGATGTGCTCCATAGCCTTGCAGAGCAAGCTAGTCAGGCTTATAGGGTGATAGTTCCCAGGGTCTGTTGTGGCCCCACCTTTGTGGAGTGGAATAACCATTGCTGTGTGCCACTCTATGGGCATGTAACCTGTGGAGAGGCTGAGTTTGAACAGTGTGTTTAGATGAGGCGTTAGTTCATCTTTGAGCTTGTGTAGGACGTGGCCTGGTATACCGTCCGGTCCCATTGATGCTGTGCTTTTGGCTTTGGAGAGGGCTGTTTTAACCTCAGTGTCTGTGATTTCAGGGGCACTACATTCTTCTGGTATGGTTATGGGTCCTTTTAGGGGTGAGAGTTGGGAACTGAAGTTTGAACTGAACCTGTCTGACAGGATGTTGACGATATCGGTTGGTTCAGTGTAATTTGTGCCATTCTCCACTAACTCCGAGCAGATCTGAGAATTTCCACTTAGATTCTTGACATAGCTAAAAAATGCCTTGTGGTTATCTTGGAGTCCTTGGCAATTTTTCTTTCAAAGCTAGTTTTGGATGACTTTATGAGGGATCATAGTTTCTTGCCGATACTGATCAGGGATGTCTTCCCTTCTTGGGATTTTACTCTTTTCTGTACTAGTTTCCTCTTTCTATTGTATAGCTTGCTTATGGCAGAGGAGTGAGTCTTAGTTTTGCTTGGGATAGCACAATCCATGAATTCTTGTAGATGCCCGTAGAGTGCATTAGTAAAGGATTTTACAGCTTTGGCAGCATTATCCTTTAGCACGGTGGCTTTGAAACTTTCCAGCTCGGTCTTAAGTAACATGAAGTTTGCTTTTGAAAAGTTTTTCACAGTGGTTTCTTTGACCTTGTTAGTTGCACGTGGATGATCTCTGATGCATCGTGCTGTGCCATTAACCTGGATGCGTGAGTATCCTTGATGAATATGGATACACTCCGCCTTTTGTATTTCGGTCTGGGTTTTGTGCCCGACATGTATGGTGTGAGTTGTAGCCTGGTAGTGCTGGGGTGCTCTCTGGAGCTTTAAACCAGGTTTCTGTTACTGCACATATATTGATTTTTTCCAAACTGAGGAGTGCCTCGAGTGCGTACATTTTGAGGTTTAGACTTCTGGCATTGAGTAGCATTACCCTCAGTTTTTTGTTACTTGTGCTATTTACGGCAGTGGGTTTGTCTTTTGAGCCTTGCCTAAAAAAGGCACTATGGGGATGGCAAGAGCCTTGGCCAGTATTTGAAAGCCTAAGGTTGACAGGTGCAAGCCATCTCTAGCAAAACAGCATGGCTTGTTGCGCATGTCATCCCAGGCTGACAGACTGGATCCCCTTTGAATGACACCAGACGTTTAGCCAATTATTGAAATTGATAATTTTTTCTATATACAGTGGTATCATTCTTGGTAAGGGCAGGATGCTACTCAGGGTCAGGGTCATACTGGCCTGAGCTACATGATCAGAGAGCTTTTCCATGTCTCTTTTCATGTAGTCCAGGGAGGTATGGCTTAGGTCATTCACACCAACATGGACAATGACAGAGTCATATTTGTACTTGTTCTGGAGTGACCTGAGTGCTTGTGTTATGTGGTGGATCCTGGCACTTGACAGGCAGCTAACAGTGACCTTCTCCTTGTGCAGCCTAGTGAGTGGGATTTCAGTGTGCCTGACTATAGAGTCACCTATTACTAGTGTGTTGGGTATGTTATTTTGCCTTAAGGGCTGTGATTGCATGGCACACTGGTTTTGTGAAGTATGTGTCCATGGTTTGTGTTGGGGGGGTGGAGGTTGCTTGGAGGTCTGCTTTGGAGGTCTCTGTTGCTTTTGCAGATTTTTATTTAAAGCCTCCGAGTTTGTTTTCGTGTATTTATGTGTGTTTTTTGCCTGTGCTGGTTTCATAGGTCTATGTGAGACTGGTGGTGTGTTGCAAGTAATTCCCTTCTACTCTTGATTGTCTGGTCCAGTCTTGGGTTGAGAGAGCTTAGCCTCCAGTTTGGCTGTATAATTGCATCTCTCTTTAACAGATGTAGTACATACTTTTTAGTGTTTTTATAGCCTTACCTTAAATAATAGATTTTAAAAAAGCTGGTTTAGGCTTTAGTTTCTTGGCTATAGTACTGTATTATTTCTTTTCCTCAGGTATTTCTCCGAATGCTTTGATGAAAGTGTTTTTAGCTTCTGTTTTGTTTTGTACACAATGGGCAGGATTCACAAAGCCTCTGTGTAGGAGTTATAACTCATACACGGAGGCTGCAGTTAAACGGAGTGATGTTAGCATGCTCTGCATATTCATGAGAGCATGCTGAATCACACCTAAGGCTAACACGGTCCGTGTAAGACAGTAGGGGGCGTGTCCGTAGGCCGAGCCCTGTAAGCGGACACGCCCCCAGAAGAGTAAAAGTGCCCAAAGTAAACACCCACGACAGAGTCCATGGAAATGTGAATAAACACAACACAACACATGCCCCCATAGACTATGAACATAAAATGTACAAATGAACATCTCATAATTTTTTTTGAAATTGTAAAGATGTTTAACCGTGAGTGCGCTCGTTTGCGCGGGCATGCCCGTAGTGCAGCTACAGTTAGCAGTCAGTGGGAAAGCATATAAGAACTAAATATGCAAAGTAAGCCAAGAAGCAATAGCGTAGTGGTAGAGATGTTGGCTGAAGAGCAGGCATTCATGGTTCGAGCCCTCACAACACCAATTTTTATTTTTAGCAAAATAAGCACGAAACAAGTCCCTGACAAATATGTACACATAAAATCACATTTTATGTAAAATGTAATGAAATAGCCCATTTATATTGAAGAAATGTGAGGTAACAACACAATAAAAAATGCCAGATGTGCCCATAGCTGAGCTACAGTTTAACAGGGTGAGTGCATCTGCTCGTAGGTGAGCAGTGGTTTAACTGGTGCAAAATGAGTGCCCGTAGCTGAGCAGTGGTTTAACACGGTAAATCTATGTGCCCCTAACTGAGCTGTGCGTAATATGCGTGCTGATAGCCAAATGAGACTTAAACCAGCATACCCCGTTTGTGCGGAGCTGCGCACCGCGCATACAAGCTAACCGACGGGCAACATTGAGCAAGCCGTATCAAAACTGCCTTTAAACAGACACACCCCTCAGCTTGTCTAGACAGTCATAAAAAATAAAAAGTAGTGGCCAGGTTCGAACCCTGGATACTATACACCATAGTCAAGGTACTGTACCACTAAGCCATGACAGCAGTACCTATAAATGCAATAATAGCAAATATATAGGAATGAATACAAACTGGAGCATGACAATGCAGGTTTAGTGAAGTTGATACAATTCCAAAATGGCCAATCACAGATATGTGCGGGAAAAACGGACTATATAAGCCCCATAGGCGGGAATACACAGCATAAACGATTGTAGAACTGACTTGCAGCCAGAATGACAGAAGTAGGTGAGGGTAGTTGCTTTCGAGCACAGAGGTGGGGCATTGAGGAGTCCAGGTACATGGTCTGGCTCCTAGTCTACAATCATGAGGCCCAACTCATGCAGGGCCAGGTCCTGTGGGGAGCATATAAGGCTGAGGCGTGGGACCGGTTGGCTCATGATCTCACCAGTGCCACAGGGATTCCAAGGACTGGTGAGTAGGTCCGTCACCACCATGCAGACCTGAAGAGATGCAAGCAGGACCAATTGAACCTTTGGATCCAGGAGGCCCGGCAAATGCCCAACGCCCCACTACTGAGTAAGTTACATTTGATTATGTATGTAAGAAATTAAACTAGCTGATATTATGGAGATGTGTATTCCAATATTACTTCATTTATATTACAGCTGCAGGTGTCCGTTCTGCGAACCGCAGAGCCTATGGCGATAGGCTGGTGCGGTTGCGCCACCAGGCAGGTCAGTAATCCATTACCATTAACTGTAAAGAAATATAAAAGTATGGCAGTCAGCAAAAGAGTGCAGTGTAGTCACTAAGTAATAAAATGTGCAAGTAACAGTGTGAAAGTGTTTGCAAGTATTGCTTGATTACAAAAGTGTGTTGCAGCCTGTAAGCCAAACAGAAAAATGAAAATGTCTGACATAAATTCTGAAATAAAAATGCCCCACCTGTAAGAAAATAGTACACAACCTGCAGCAGGCTGAAAAGTATAGCTGCAGAAGATGATGAAATCACATGTGTGAAATATATCCCTGTTGAAATACTGAAACATGACAGAAGTGAGACTACTAGAAAGGATTGTAATAACTACAGGTAAAACATGTCAATAAAGCCTAGAAGTAAGTACCACCCTGAATAGTAAAATGAAAACAAGTGAGAGAGTGTGAGAAAGTGTCATGAATCCAGCAATACAGTAGTAATAACCCCTGAATAAAGTATACTGCAGTCAGTACAGAATGAAATGCATGTGAGAATCAAAACCAAACAGTGAAATCTGTTCAAAGTGTTGCTGCATCTGGAATGTGTATCCCAAAATCTGGATATGTTGCTCTCAGTCTGCAATATGCAGATAGTATGATTGTCTGATATACCAAACATCCACACTTGTCTATAGCTATATAAAGCAAATGTAGCAGGATGATGTAGCTGAACAAAGCTAGATATGAATGTGTATGAAGAACAATAAAATGTATATTGATGTTGCAGTAACAGTCCTATCACCAAGTTGAAGTAGTTATCATATTGGAAACTGTAGTTAGAACAGTAGTGTGTATATATGTGCAGCTATTAGAAATGTACAGCATATGTATTGGTATTCGAAGGTGTTAATATTATTTGCTTCACCCCACCCTATAACCACATATAACCCAATCCAGCAATACAGTAGTAATAACCCCTGAATAAAGTATACTGCAGTCAAGACAGAATGAAATGCATGTGAGAATCAAAACCAAACAGCGAAATCTGTTCAAAGTGTTGCTGCATCTGGAATGTGTATCCCAAAATCTGGATATGTTGCTCTCAGTCTGCAATATGCAGATAGTATGATTGTCTGATATACCAAACATCCACACTTGTCTATAGCTATATAAAGCAAATGTAGCAGGATGATGTAGCTGAACAAAGCTAGATATGAATGTGTATGAAGAACAATAAAAAGTATATTGATGTAGCAGTAACAGTCCTATCACCAAGTTGAAGTAGTTATCATATAGGAAACTGTAGTTAGAACAGTAGTGTGTATATATGTGCAGCTATTAGAAATGTACAGCATATGTATTGGTATTCGAAGGTGTTAATATTATTTTCTTCACCCCACCCTATAACCACATATAACCCATTCCATGTGAAAATGGTATGTGCAATCACAATTAACACCCCTGGACATTTGTCCTGTTGGGTCATATATATTTGCATGTCCGTTGATGCATCTGCCCTGTTCATACATCCAAACCTGATGGCCTGTTGCCATCAATCTACCCTGCATGTTGTTGGACTGTGTATTGCTGTTCAAATTATGCATGTGTTATGCTCGCTGTTCAATGGTGTGAATATCTGGGTGTTTGGTTAATGGGAATACTAATGCATGCTGTTACAACTAATTGTGAATGGTATTATATGTCACTAACCCAAACTGTCATGACATAATGCAAAACATAGGACGACAGGGAAAGCGGGTTCCAGCGGACCCACCTCTCCCACCTCAGCTGGCGAGTGCACCTGGCACTAGTGCCCAGTCTGGACCCTCCCCCAGTGGCCCTGTGCCACCTGCGGGTGGAAGCGCTGCAGGGGATGGGGCTCGCCCCCCCCTCTGCAGGTGTGGCTGGAGGAGAACCACCACTCACCCTCCGTAGCGTCTGGACTGTGGTGCGTAGGGAGATTCGGGACTCTGTTCTCGAGCCCCTACGCTAGCTTGAGGCATGGGTGGCACAACTTATGGGCATGCCTGTTGCCCGGCCTACCCAGTCCCCAGCACAGCCCCATCCTGGGCAGTGAAGGAACAGTGGCAACTGCCTACGGGTGGGGATATCAGTTCCACTGTTGCCATCTGTGGGCTCATGGGCTCTGGATATCCAAACCTCCATCCCCGTCAATTGTGTAACCCCCCCACACGTGTCATACACCGCCCCTGTATGCGTCTTGTTTGTCTTGTCTGTTTACCTACCCAACCTACCTCCCCAGCTGTACCGACTTCCTTCACCTGACATACCACTCTCACCTGAAAAAAAAAAAGGACACTCTGTACCCACAAAAAAATTACGCCCCATACATAGCTGCCCATTCCGCACACATGTCTGCTGGACATGTAAACTATCAATTACAATTGGCTGTACAACAAGTATTATTGTTGTCCTGACACCTCTCTCAGGGGTGGAAGGTTTCAAATGTCACACCAAATTACATACATATGCACAGCTGTTGCTGATGAAGAAATGGGCAGCTATGGGCCTTACCTACATCCCTCCTGCAAATCCCAAGCTTGTTTCCCTACTGTCTTACCTTCTTTGTGACCCCCTTTTCACCACTTTCCTGTCTCCCCATTTTCATTTCTTTCAAAGAAAATAGCGCGGATGTGTGCCAGAGTAAGCACTGTTAAGCGGTTGTAAGCGGGTGTGCGCGGGTGTGCGCGGAGCTAAACACCAGTGCGCTTGCGTGAGCTTCACGCAAACCAGCGCAAACCCGGTTACAACTGCTTAAAAGTGCCTTAGTCACTTTGATTGACAGGTCCTGTAGTCAGTTCAAAAGCAAAATAACAGTAGTAGTCTGTATGACCTACCACTAAGCCATGACTCTTATACAAGAACATTGTGCTAAAATAAATATAACATGTAATAGTAGGGATGAATGTAAAGGGAATATAGGATGTGTAGTACCCAAAGCATGTCATTTAGAATTACTGTCAAAACTACTGGAGTCCCATAATAGTAGTTTGTGAACAGAAACAGCCATGTTAGTTGGTAGCTTGTAGGTAATAATGTCAGTTAATGTACATATATAAATGTATGTATATGTACATATATATATATATATATATCTATATATATATATATATATATATATATATAAATATATATCTATATATAGTTGTAAGTGTCATTGTGCATACACACTTACTACAGGGATCAGGAGAGAGGAATGGAGAAATGTGAATCTACAACACAGCCTGAATCATGAGAGAGATACTAACCTTTACACTCACAGAACAGTGTCCACAGCATACCAGCATGGTCCCCACCCTTACAATCTGAAAGGGCAACGCCTATCTCACATACCCTTTTATAGCACTGTCCTAAAATCACAGTGAGAACTGCAAACAGTACACAACTGGCTGTATGCAATTAGCAAATGCTGGCTTACAATTGGTGCAGAGGCCATCACATGGAACTATGCAGATACCTACAAAAGCATCCTGTACTAACACTCCACACATGCAATACATTCATTGCACTGTCTGGAAGCAGACAGAGGGAGAGAGACAAACCGAGACAGAGAGGAAAAAAAAAAAAACACGCTACACACTGTGACTCTAAGCTGTCAGCAGTGACAGTAGCAGCAGGAAGCAGAAGCAGTGGTAACACAACCAGCTGCGACAAACACAGGTAATGCAAAGTAGCAGGTTAATAGTGTGCATACTGTGAACCCTCCAAATGTGTCATAGGTCTGTATCTATAGGTATGTCCATGTGATATGTTGTGTGTACGTAGTTCCACCAAAAGGGGATGACTATACATTACATGTCAGTCAGTGTTAGGCCATGATCCTGGCAGCAGTTGTCTGTGTGGTGCCCTCAGCAATGGCTGTAGTGACTGCTTTGAAAGGTCAGCCAGGTTCAAAAGGCAGGATCAGCCCATCACAAAGGCAAACTGGCTGGGAACAAGTGTCTGCAGGTACCCGATATCACTGCATATGCATCCCATACTGAATAATTCCATAGCTTAGCAGACCAGGCCGGTTATGCATATGATGTGGTAGTTCCCAGGGTCAGTCGAGGTGCCTCCTTAGTGGTGTGGGACCACTGTTGCTGTATGCCAGTGTCCAGGTACATATCCTGTAGTACGGCCAAGATAAATTATCAGTCTTATATGCGGTTGTATGTCCTCTTGGAGTGCAGGTAGCACACAACCAGGGATACCATGAGGTCACAGTGATGCTGTGTGTTCTGCTTTGCTGAGGGCGGCCCTCACCTGGACATGTGAGATGATAGGGAGGTTACATACAGCTGTGATAAGTATTTCAACTGGTGGGGGAGAAGGAGGGGGGATACGTGCACCAAACCTGTCTGCAAGAATTTTGCCAATATCTGTGTGTTTGGTGAATGTTAAGTAGGTGTGTATTAACACAGCGCATATCTGAGGCATTTGGTCCATATGTGTAACATAACTGAAGAAGGCCTTGTGATTATCCATAGTGTTTGTGGCCATTTCCCTCCCAGAGTAGGCCGTGGCCATTGTTATGAGAGACCGTAGCGTAGTACCAGTGCTGACCACAGATGCCTTCCCTTAATGTGAATCTGCTCTGTCCTGCAGTAGCCTCCTGCTATTGTTATACAATCTGCCTCTGTCGGGGTCCACCGGACAGGATGCCTAACCTTTGTGCATAGGGTCTGGGTTAGAAATGTGTGTGCAAGTTCCATGCAATCTGTGGCATGTCCATGGTAAACATTTGCAAAGGGGTCAGCAGTGTGGGTTGTGGCTTCCACTGGCCCAGTGTGCTGCATGGATACCATCTCAGTCCTAACAAGTGAATAACTGTCTAATCACATACATATCAAAGTAGTCTACTGTGCTGGTGCTGGTGGTGGGATATGTATATCCAGGCTGACTAAATTGTGCCCACATCACACTAGTGGATGGCGTCCCACATACAGTACCTTGGGATGAACCCCCAGAGTGAGGTTGTGCATTGGACCTGTCAGTGTGTGCTGACCGATGGGGCATGCTACTATGTTGTGTGGAATGTGGCAGGTATTGTTGCACAGGTGTTGGCTGAGCACTGATATCTGGCCATGTACTTGTGTATCCACCACGACACACACACATGCAACATATGGGAGTAGTAGTATATCACTACACATCAGTATCATGTATAGTATGTGTGCCATATATTGCTGACATAGTCTGCTGATATCCTGTTTGTGTTCTCTTCCAGGGAGATGGTACATCAGCGTAATCCCGTCTACTCTGCAGCGGAAGATGAGGAGATACACCAGAGCCTGGTGCGGGAGTATGACATCCTGTTTTCCCGCACCAGTCAGAATCAGCAGGAGAGGGCTGCACTGTGGCAAGACCTTGTCCATAGGGTAAATGATATTGGCACGCATAATAGGACATATGAGCAGGTACAACATCACTGCAGTGATTTAATCAGAAGTGTCCATTAGCATGCGTCAGATATCCACAGGCAACAGGTTGCCACAGGAGGTGGGGTGGCCACACATCCCCCCCTCAACAGACTGGAGGGGCTACTCCTAAGTGTTGTGGCTCCAGCCCCGGAACAGCAATAGCAGTACACCTGCATCATGATGGAGGCTGGATCCACACAGCAGCACAACATGGAGCATGCAGGTAATATGCCATATGTACACTTGACTGTTCTGTACACTGTTAGTTTATGCATGTGTAAGGTGTGTCCGTGGTATGTATCTGTCATCATAGTATGTAATTGTGCATGTGTGATACTGGCAATATCAGCAGCTGACGTGTGAAAGGCAACTGGTGTACTACTGCACTGTATCATATGCAATATCAATGGCACAGTTGTGCCCACTGACATTAATCTCATCATTTCTGCAGGTCCCTCCGGGGTTACAGCAAGGCAGGCCATCCATGCTGGTGAGTGTGTTTAACAATACCTATAATAGTCCTGATAGGGCTAGTAACACTAGTGTAACTCAGTAGTGCTCTGTGTGTATACTGCGGGGTGTGCATGTGTGCATGTGTGCAGGTGTGCCTGTGTCCACGTGTGCATGTGTGCATGTGTGCATGTGTGCCTGTGTCCACGTGTGCATGTGTGCATGTGTGCATGTGTACATGTGGTCACGTGTGCATGTGTGCATGTGTCCATGGGTGCATGTGACCACGTGTGCATGTGTGCATGTGTGCATGTGTCCACGTGTGCATGTGTGCATATGTGCATGTGCCCACGTGTGCATGTGTCCACGTGTGCATGTCTGCATGTGCGCATGTGTGCCGGTGTGCATGTGTGCCTGTGTGCATGTGTCCACATGTGCATGTCTGCATGTGTGCCTGTGTCCATGTGTGCATGTGTGCCTGTGTCCATGTGTGCATGTGTGCATGTGTGCATAAGTGCATCACTGGTAACAATGTGTGGAGACTGTAAACTGTGTTTCCTGTCTTCCTCCCACAGGTTCTGGTGCTGCTCTGGTGTCCTGCAGCAGGGAACCTGAATCTGGTGCCACAGGTACTGGTAATGATGATATTTGTGTAATGGTACAGGAAGGTGTGTCAGGGTCCGCCATTGGTCAGCCAATTGACAGGACACAGCTGTGAACCCCATCATTGCGCACAGTCATCCTGCCAGTACATCCTTTGTCACCATTGTCCCTAGGTGATGGACAGGATACAGTGGGCATTGACCAGGGTAATGTGGTACCTGTGGCACATGCGTCCCCACACAGCAGCCATGGGCAGGGTCCTGCGATGGTACCACACAGACAGTTGCCCATGGGTTCTTGTGGGAGCATCCGTAGGCGTACTGCCTCTGGCAGACGTGCCCAAAGAGGTCTGTGAACCTCAGCTATGTTTCGGGCTGTCATGCAGGTACAGTCGCGTATGGAAAGGTACACCAGACAGGGTCTGAGGGAGCTGAGAGCATGTTGCACAGCCATGACTGACAGTATGCGTGACATGGCGGATGCTATCCGTAATTTCATTGATGTCATAGACAGATGTTGTGGGGAAATATTACAGCAGTTCCACAACCAAATGTCCATGAGCCTGGGCAATGGTGGGCATTTGCGGCGTAGACATGACCGTATGCCAGCAACAGCAGCAGCTGGCAGTCGGCGCAGATGACAACAGGCCCGCGCACGCCCCCATAGTGCCAGCAGCAGCCCCAGCAATGCTGGGTCTGTGCTGTCATTGGAACGCCCCAGGAGATCACGTGCATGTGGCTCTGGACAGTCCCAACAGGGACCTGTGTCCAGTCAATACACTCCTGCTTCTGATGACAGTACCCAGTCTGGCTTAGTACTGGATACGGTCCGTAGCACCCCTGCGAGGCACAGGTACCGTGTCCGTGCCCACAGACACTGATCTGTATGACCTGCCAGGTGCAGTCTGTGGCTGTCCACAAACCCCTGTATATGGCAGCCATGAGGTGGAACTGTGTGCGTGCATACACACATGCGAAATGTTAACACCTAGGGCGACCACATACATGCACACACTGCACCAACACTGCCCCACCCTGTACTGCTGCCCCTCACCAACACACATACACACACACACATGTCAATTGGTGGTATCAGTGGCTGACTCAGGCATACCTAATTCACACCCTGTGCATATGATGACACTGTGCCACCTCCTGCACTCTCCAACATCATTGCGGGAACAGGTAAACACGTTGCTAATGCACAGGGTGACTACATAGAAGTGTATTAGTAGTATCATGTTGGTAACAGTACAGTGTGCTGCTATGACTGTGTGTATATCCCAGCATGCCTGATGCAGTAACCGTATGAATGTCCTGAATTGTCATCTGCACCCATAGTATGTACCAAAGTGTAACAGCTGCACATAATTGCATGCCGGTGGTAAGGATGTCAACAGATAGCTGCATACATGGGTAGCACAGGGGGGAAGCTAATGCAAGTTGTGATATGCAATGGTGGACATGTACAGTAATGTTGTCAAGTTGCCCACAACGACTATGCAATGTGGATGTTTGCGCATGTTATGTGTGCAGTACCAATGTAATCCAAATCACAATTAACTATGACATAATATCAGTTCTACCATGGGCATCTGTGCTGTGTATTCCTGGGTACATGTTGATAGTGCCTACATATTTGCATTGTTACTTACTGTTATTGTTACCCCTTCTTTGTTGTACAATGCACTACTTCAAGCCCTACTTACTGTAGCATTGTTTGCATGCATGTTCGCTTGGGGTTCCCTGGAACACTGCTTACACCTGCAATGCAGAGTTACAGTGCTTCTGTAGACTCCTAGTGACATCTGCATAGCGTACGATACGTATGTCAAGTTTACACATGACAGAACGTCACTGTCTGTCCTGTACGCATGTACGTTGACTGTGACACATTGCACATGTCTTACCTGGCATTTACCCACGTGTGCAGTTATATATGCCAGTGCTATGAAACAGTAGCAGTACACCCACACATACACACCTTCAGTATGTTGTTCCCCATTGGCCCTATGTGTTGGTACTCACCATGGCAATCACACTACTAGGGTAGCATGTGCAAAGGTAACCTGTAAATCACCTCTATGGTCCAGTTGTGGTTTATGTGAGTCATGTGGCAATGTCACAGCTGTCACATGTATGCAGTCAGCCATCACCCTTGGCCAGGAACGTACAACACATGTGTGGGATGCCACCACACAGCCAATCTGGGGACTGAGCTCTCTGAACCCAGTAATGCCATACCCTGTCAGGTGGCATGTCATATATACTACATCCTGGACAAACTTCAACCCCAATCCCTGCTGCTACTATTGATAAAACCCCTGAAGATGTTTCTGATAGTTTTAACCAATTCTTTACTGAGACATTTCAACCCCTAGCTAGCCAACTACCTCCTAGCTCCCCTGGTCCTGAAAGTAGCACCCCGAGAAACCTACTTGCGTTCAGCTTCCAACCAGTCGCCACTTCACTTATCCGTACCTTGATCGAAAAATTAAAACCCACTACACTTTCTGCTGATCAACTCCCTGCCGAGTACCTACAAAAATCAGCTGATGCTATTGCTTACCCCGTCTCAAAACTAATCAATTGAACCATAGTAGAAGCTAAAATTCCCACCATCTGGAAAATATCCTATGTAATCCCACTTCACAAAGGAGGCAGCTCTACTGAATTCTCCAATTATAGGCCAATAGCTATACTCTCTCCACTTGCAAAGATTATGGAAAAATGTATTCATAGACAATTCATGCACCACCTAATCCAAAATCGCCTTATGGCAGACACTCAGCATGGCTTCCGTCCTCATCACAGCACTACTTCAGGCCTCCTAGCCTTTACTAACACCATAAACCATAATCGCAACAATAATTGTATATCCTCAGCCCTCTTTTTGGATCTTTCCAAGGCATACGATATGGTTGATCACCAACTTGTAATCCACACCCTGCAAACATTCTGTCTAGATACTGGAGCCCTCCAATGGTTTCAATCCTACCTGAATGGTCGACAGCAGGCTGGCCTCTGGCAGAACAAACTCTCTAACCTTCTACCTAACACCCTCAGAGTACCACAAGGCTCTATACTAGGGCCCTTGCTGTTCTCCATCGTCATTAACAACCTTTATACTGTCATCCCAAAAGTCAGCTGTATCCAATATGCTGATGACTCTACTCTGATTTGCTCAGCCACATCTCCAGTAGAGTTATGGTCAGCTACCCAGACCACCTTTAATACAATAGAAAACTGGCTTTCTGAACATCGTCTGGTCCTAAATCCCCAAAAAACTAAACTGCTGTTATTTCACCAACACGTAGGTCTACCGCTTTCACCTTTACCATAAAATCAAATGATGGCACAATAATCTCCCCTGACCCATCTACTAAACTATTAGGTGTCATCATAGACAATAATCTCAAATGTGACCTACATGTTAACCAAACTATCAAAACCATCAATAAAAAACTAGGGTCACTTTACAGAATAAAAGCCTTCCTAACCCCTCCAGCTAAAATTGCCATAGCTCACTCACACCTTCTTTCAACCCTTCTGTATGCATCCCCTCTACTCTCGAATATGAACAAGACTGTCCTTAACAAACTCTCAGTTTGCTACAACCACATTGCCAGGTTTGCCACTGGGCTGCCTTTTAGGACACATCATTGCATCAATCTAAATCAGCTTGGTTGGCTTGAACTACCGAGCCTAATACAGTATAACCAACTGATTATGGCCTATAAAATCCTCTATAATCCGGACAATACTCCTGCACTTAAAAATATTATCACCCCCTATAACAATCCTAGACCGCTTCAATCATCTAACAAACTACTAATTCAGACTAGCAAAATTAATAACACAGCCGGTGATTCTCTCTTTGCAAACTCTGTAAGTAGATCCTGGAACTCACTTCCAGCTGATATTACCTTACTTTCCACCTTAGGTCAATTTAAAACTAGACTCAAACAACATTTGTCACTTAACTGGCTATGTCAATGTATCAAGCCTGGCTAACTCGAATGTGTAAAATCTGTTAACCAGTTTACTGTGTAATTGAATTTAATCCTGACTTGTGCTCAGGACTAACTTTAACCTGTGGAACTTGTTTAACTTGTTTACTTATGTAATCTCTGTAAATAATCTGTTTGTAATATGTAATGCTGGTATTATGTAATGCTGTATCTGCTTACCCTTGGAGCTTTTCTACCCGGGCCTTTGCTGAAAATGGACATGCATCCAGTCGGACTATCCCAGTCAACAAATGTAAGATAAATAAATAAATAAATAAAAAATATTACAGTGACTACAATACAAGTCAGATATTGACACGCACTGACAGCATGCTGAACACACTGGGGCATACGTGGGGACTCAGAATAGCATCCTGCCTGAGCATCACACACCTCCGCAGCTGGCACACAGGCATATGTTCCGTCGGAACAGAGCACATGCCACACATGGCACACACATCCCATGTGCCACACACTCACAGCCTGTAGGGCTACACAACACACCTGCTACAGACGTGTCAGGTACCTGTCTTGGGTGCTGCACTGGGGTCCCGCTCAACAGGCTGTATCTGGTGAAGGTCACAGTGATATGCCTCAGGGGCACTATGGTCCAGCACAGAACACATGCATACAGGTCAGTCAGAGGCATGGACACATATGACTCACTCATTGACCATGCCACTATGGCTGACCTGAGACATTCCTCCCTGGACTACATGATAGGGAACATAGAATGGATCTCTTAGCATGTGGCACAGGCCAGTATGAGCTTGATCTTGGTTGCAAACATACCCTCACCAGGTATGCTACCACTATATGTAGGAAGGGTGTTGTATGTCTACATTCTGCTCAGTCTCCAATGTCATTCATAGGGTATCCGCTGGCTGTCAACGTGTGCTTACATGCTAGGTAAGCCACAATGATGTGCAAGGGTCATCTTGCACGTGACACCCATGGCCCGATGTATATTGGCAAAGCTCCTTGATACACACATACTGCCTTATGCTGCAGGACACGGTTTACATAGCCACCTCCGCGGGTATCACACAGGTTAGGACACTAACAGTGCTGCTACACAACAACAGCAGTGTACACCGCAAGATGCATGCACTGGACACTGTCCTCAGCACGGTGAACTGCAATGTCTGTGCAGTACCAGAGTCCTGATTCATGGCTCACAGGTGTTACCCATCACTGATAGGTTATGCCCCATACCATGCCTGTCGTCCCCTACACATGTAACACACATGGACAGGGGGGTGGTATCCCAAGGCACCACAGATACACACACCTCCAGGTTGTTGGCACAGCACAAAGCATCAGGGCCTAATCATGTGCAGCTAACAGTGTGTCGGACTGCCATCTGGTTCATAGCCTGGCACACACAACCCTCCCATACACAGGAAGACCACCTATCCTCCATAACAACACTGGCAATATGACAGTCTCAAGAACTGTCTTTATATGGCTGGACTGCATCCAGCCAAACATTGTGCGTGAGCATTACTGTAGCTACAACACACTAGTTGAAGGGTTCACAGCATGTGGTCACTGAATTTCAGTGGAGTCACATGTTACCACTACCACAACAGGTGGGAACATGCAGCACCTGTACATCGACTACATGTAGACTATATGGCCTAGACCAGATGTGTATCCCCTGCTGTAGGTATTTTACCATATACACCCACACTGTATAGACACATACCGCGTGCGGCCCCTGCACAGTAAGACACAGTCATATTGGTATACATTGCAAATACCATTTATCCACTCGAGGCATGTGTCAGACATGGTAACTACTGCAGGTCACAGGTATTTTTGTGTATGTGTCACACACATACATGATGTGTGCAATGCCATTGCTGGTTTAGGCAATGGCATGCATTGTTATGTACAAAGACCCACACAAGGTCATAATGTGTGACACAACCACACGTGGCAGTTGTGGGTTACCAAAACATACCTATCTGTACTCTGACAATGGTAATAGACACAGTAGCAGAGCGCACTATTGCATTACTGGCCAACTAGCCCTGTTTGGGTGTGCTGATAGTGTGGTAACATCCGCTGTGTTTACTGGGGGAATATGCAGCATCTGGTGTATTGTAGTATTTTCCAAAAGGATCTGTTTTCTCACACTTGCATTTACACACACCCTACTACTCCCACTTGCAGGATTCATACCCCTACTTAACTAAGTCTCGACATGTGAGATAGACGCATTAGCGAAATGCACTATTCGGATTACTAGATAGTCCCCCTTCTCTGGCTGTACTTATAGGGTGCTGACATCATCAGTATTTTGAAAGGGTAATGTGCATCAGGTAGTGTGATCTCCTGATTGCCAAAACTAACATGTTTTTCATACGGAAATGCACACACACAAACTCCCCACATCCAAACACACACACACTTGCAGGTTTCAAACTCCTACCTACATATGTTACGGCACTTGAAAGTGACGCTGTAGCAGGTTGCGCTATTTTGAGTACTGGCAGATGGCTCTTCTCCAGCTGTATGTATAGGGTGCTGTCATCATCACTGTTTGGAAAGGGTAATGTGCATCATGTAGTGTGATCTCCTGATTTCAAAAAAGCACATGTTTTTCATACAGAATTGCACACACACAGAGTCCCCACATCCAAACACACAGACATGCCATTTACAGGTTTCAAACTCCTACCTAACTATATTATGACACTAGGGAGAGATGCATTAGCAGAGTGTGCTATACGAATTACTTGGAGGTTTCACTTCTCCTGCTGTACTTATAGGGTGCTGACATCATCAGTGTTTAGAAAGGGGAATGTGCATCCTGTCGTGTGTTCTCCTAGTTGCCAAAAGGGATATTTTCTTCATACAGTCTTGCACACACACTAGCCCCCTCCACACACACTGAGCATTTGCAGGATTCAAAGCCCTACCTAACTATGTTCTGACACTCGAGACGGACGCACTAGCAGAGTGCGCTCTTCACATTACTGGGAGGCTTCCCTTCTCCTGCTGTACTTATAGGGTGCTGACATCATCAGTGTTTAGAAAGAGGAATGTGCATCCTGTAGTGTGTTCTCCTAGTTGGCAAAAGGGATACTTTTTTCATGCAGTCTTGAACACACACTAACCCCCTCCACACACACTGAGCATGTATAGGATTCAAACCCCTACCTAACTATGTTATAACACTCGAGATGGACGCATTAGCGGAGCACGCTATTTGCATTACTGGGAGGATTCCCTTCTCCTGCTGCACTTATAGGGTGCTGACATCATCTGTGTTTAGAAAGGGGAATCTGCATCCTGTAGTGTGTTCTCCTAGTTGGCAAAAGGGATATTTCTTTCATACAGTCTGGAACACACACTAACCCCCTCCACACACACTGAGCATTTACAGGATTCAAACCCCTATCTACCTATGTTATGACACGTGAGACAGATGCATTAGCAGAGCACGCTATTCGCATTACTGGGAGGATTCTCTTCTCCTGCTGCACTTATAGGGTGCTGACATCATCAGTGTTTAGAAAGGGGAATGTGCATCCTGTAGTGTGTTTTCCCAGTTGCCGAAAGGGACATTTCCCTCTCACAGCCTTTCACACACACAAACCCCACTCACCCACCCACCCACCCACACACTGAGCATTTGCAGGATTCAAATCCCTACCTAACTATATTATGACACTTGAGAGAGACGCTTTAGCAGAGCGCACTATCCGAATTACTGGGCATCTGTTCTGCACCTGTAGTATTTATAGGGTGCTGACATCTTTATTTCTACAGAGGTATGTACAAGTAGTACTACCTGTCAGGTGGGGGATAGCATATATATGCATTTGCAGCCACCTACGTCAGGGTCAGATATGCACATCGCACTGGCAGGTTATGTTCTATACCATGCTTTGTGACCACAGGATCTGTAACACACAACACAACCAGTCCAGAACACCACACCCACATCCAGGACACACACTTAGCTTCCCTGGGAACAGTGCCGGGATATGCAGATGTTCACATACACCATTCCAGTTGTTAACATCAGGTACAGGCATATTGTGTGAGAACTACTCAGGCCTCTACCACTCTACCCACTACAATTTGTGAGTCCATGTGCTATGGCAGAACCACACACCACAGCCACATGGGGGAATACATATTGCACCTGTCCATCTGCAACGTGGGTACTCACTGTTCCACACCAGAGGTAGACCACCATTGTTGATATCTGACCATACCCACCTTTCCCTGGACATCCATATCCCATCTCCACCCCCAGGCAAGGTTGTCACTGCACACAAACTGTATTTAGTACAAGCAGACTCTACACTTGTGAAGACTGGGGTGGACGACTTCAGAGGACCCATGCTGGGGGACTATACTGGCCACTCAGCATAATCCTTGACAATTGCATTCTATGAGCATGTGTACAGTTTGCATTGATCATGCCATCCCACATATACCCATGACTGCTCCACAACAAGACACCTGTCAGCTGTAAACCAGCCATATATGTGCCGTACAACAGACAGAGTGAGCTAATACATTGCAGAGCTGTAGCCCACAGAGGGAGGACATCTGTGAACAGTTCCGGCACGGCACTTCATTCACACATAATCATTACAACACAGTGTTGACAGTGGAATCATCCAGAGAATGCAGATAGGGCTCCCCTCAGTCTGTTATTAACAGACACCTACTGTCAGAGATCCTCAGCAACCCTCTCCCAGCCCACACCGACAACATGGCTGTGGCTTAGCACATTCAATCCCTGGGACCTCCACGGTGCCCCTGCTTGACAAAGCCACAGCTCACTAGCCTCACATGTTGCCTTCTGTGACTTACTTTACAGTGGCACAGTAGCCTACTGTCCTGGGGATGCAGATGCCAAGCACACTCTGGCTGAGCTGTCATTCCCTAGGGCAACAAGCCTAGTATTGACCTCTACACCCATATGTTCAATTGTCGGATGCACAATATTTGTTGTGCTGTTCTACTGTTTGCAGGTCTTTATTGCCATAGCATTCCCTGTTCCTATGACCAACTTGTGTATCTGTGGAAGATGTTTGCATATGACGGCGATCCACTATATCACTTATGTCTCTGTAGTCATTTACTGTTTGCACTGGGCAGATTGCTGTGTTGTGGTTGGTTCCTGGACTGACACGTACAAATACCAGATATGTGTGGCCAACTGCTAAACAGAGATATGGCCTAAGTGTGTGAGCATGCCCAGTTCAGCCTTTCCATGGCATGTTGTCTGACATATGCCTCATTTATCAAAGTGTGCGAGCATGCCCAGTGTGAGCTTTCCATATGTTGCACTCTGAAGTCCACCACATATTTGTGTGTGTGTGAACTTCAACAATATCTCACGTTTATGGTTGTGTGTTGGGTGTCATGTTGTGTACTAACTGGCCAACTGCTTCGTGTCTGCCATAACAGGGATTATACTGTGCCTGCAGGGATTGCATGGGATACTTTGCAGACAGTTCTCAACATACTTTCATAATGACCTAACACTGTAGTACGGTATAGTGTACTGGTTCAGTACTTTCACTGTGGTGGACAGTATCCTGGGCTTTAGTCCTATGACTGCTTGACATCTTCATAGTGAGCACAACAGACTGTGTAGGGGCCAGTAGTGCACATATGACCATGTTGCATTATGTTCAAATATGGACTACCTACACCAGGCTCGTCCAACATTGCTAGTGTATTCCACAACATGGGTGGACATTGGCAAACACTAGCGATGTTCCCTAGGCCATTTCTGATGCTAGTCACAGGGTGTGTTTGTCCTTTGACACACATTGTAACTGGAGTTTGCCATGACATATGTCATGGTTAGTATACTGTGCTTCCGTCTACCTCTGACATAACAGTGATACCCAGGGTTAGCCTACCATCTCCCATCCACTCATCAGGATTCCTCTTGAGGGGTGTTGATATGTGACTCTCTGGCTGACCTGTACCAGGAATTTACTGAAGAGTGAGGGTGCCTTCTGTGTTATGGATCATTCTGTACAGCTTGTCCTATGTATGTCAGTGCTGGGGTTCAGGTCTCTCATGTGCATAGCTCACTGCCATTCAGATTGTACAAGGTGCAGCATGTTCATTGATTCCAGGTTGGACATGGCTTCATACATCAGGCACAGCTTGCCTGTAGCTGGGCAGTATGGCGGTGTGTGGGGCTGCAGTTTGTTTACTCAGGCAACACATGGCATCTGTTCATGCTCTTTGCTACTCCTGGTGGGGTACTGTTGTGCACTTTACAGTTGATGGAGGTGTCTGCTGCGGTATATCCCACAGGGGCTATTGTAGTCAATTGTGACGCTGCTGGAGGATGACTGCAGAGCCACAGTGAGTTCCACTTATCTACATCTGCCAACCTTCATGTTTGGGTGGGTATATAGTATATGTTTCTGCGAACACTACAGCCACATGTTTGTCCAGTGCAGGATATCTATCACCTTTTGTACCCAGGTCTCACATTACATGTTAGGTACGTCATGGGGTTAACACCTGTGTGGTAATTTGTGGGCACTTACTGTATATCCACGGTGGTTGTCTATACACAGTTCTGCAATTAGCTTGCTGACATGGCTATGGCTCCAGTTGTCTGTTTGTAGCTGGCCCTTTTGTGGGTTGCTTGTGTCAGCTGGGGGTCGGATATGGTGGGCTGTTTGTACTCCTCTGCATACATGTTCAGTCACAGTCCTTCCATGTTGGCCTATACCTATGGGACATATATACAGAATGGGGGGGGGCAAGACCAGGCCTTGTGGGATGCCACTCATATCTGCTTTGTAGTCTGACATGGATGCGGCATGTCTGACCATGTCAGTTCTGTCCTTGGTCTGGTTTGCAACCCCTCTACTGACATAGGGGTATATATATTTAAGCTGGTGAACATATCCATACTGAACTCGTACGGTATTGTCTAGAAGCATGTGCACGGTCCAGCTACACTGTGTGGACCACATTGCCCTCATCAATGACCTTAATGACTGCTTCAAATGGGTCAAACATGTTTAGGGGCAGGATCTGCAGTTACGACAGCCACACTGTGTAGGGTCCAGTATCAGTAGGTCCACAATAGCCTTCTTCCTGCAGTACATACTGATCCTTTCCATAGCTGTGCAGAACAAGCTTGTCAGGATCCTGGGGTGGTAGTTTGCAGTATCCATTCAGGCAATGCCTTTGTTGTGATGGACCACTGTTGTTGTACACTGCTCTTTGGGTACATATCCTGTGGTAAGGCTGACATTAGGCAGTAGTGTGATTTGGCATTCCATTATTCTTGGAGTCCATGTTGGCCTCAGCCCAGGACACCATCACATACCTTTGCTGCTGTGTGTTCTGCTTTGCAGATGATGGCTGTTACCTCAGCATCTGCAATGTCAGGGGACCATCAGTCTGCTGGGATAGGTATTTTGCACTCTGGGGGGGGGTGTTTGCACTGCACCTGACAGGTTGTATGTTAGCAATATGTGTGTGTGTTTGGTATGTTGTTTGTAATATCTGTGTGATTCGGAGCATATCTGTGGATGCCCAACATGGTTCCTACCATCAGTTGGGTAAGCCTTGTGATTATCCTTAGTGTCCTGTACATTTTGTATCTTCATAGGTTCATGGGTTCATACTAGGCTATACACCCTAGGCCATTAGCAAGCCTAGCCAGAGTGTGTGTGTCTTTCACCACCCCCTGCTATGTTCTATTATGGCCATTTATGAATTTCTTCACTATGCCTCTGTCTGGTCGTGACACAGTGAGGACCCCCAGTATACATGTACGATCATCCATCCACTTGGCAATATTCCTGTTGAGGGGTGTCAGTGAGGGGCTTTGCCTAACATGGATTGGGATCCTGTTTCTGGGTGTGGGGTGCCTCTGGGTTATGTATCTGTCCCTCCAGCACATCTTATTTCATTATGTGTTGAGGCTGACATCTGTCACTCTCACAGCTCCAATGGCTTTGATTTCCTGTGGTGGAGCATGTCCATTACTCCTGTGTTGGACATGGCCTTGTACAACAGACATACAATGCCTCTGTGTAGGCAGTCTGTGACTGCATTCAGCTGGGGTGTCTACAGCCAGGCAGCATATGACATATATTTCAGACCCTTTATCCTGTTGGTGGGGTAACTATGAGGTCTTCCGAACTGCTGCAGGTGTCACGTATGGTACATCCCATATGAGTCATTGTACTAGATTATGGGTCTGATAAGGGAACAGTACAGCGGCACAGTGACCTCTGTTGATGTAGATGTGAATCCTTTCATGATACGATGTCCAATATCGACAATCTTCCTAGCCACATTGGCATTGTGAGTGTCACATGACAGATTACTGTCGACCTGTGTCCCTAGGTCCCTGATTACTCCTTGCATACATAATGGTTTGCTACCTATGTGGTAATTCGTGTGTACCTTGTCTGGTATTTGGTGGGACATTCATACTGTCCAGTGTCTTCAGGATGTCTGGGTGGAGTTCTTGTGTGTGAGAGTGTGGTCTGTCGCATGCTACAGACTGTACAGCAGTTTGGACTACACTTAGGTGCACATGGGTGGTCTCCGCTGCTTTGTGCATTGTCAGTTACCTGGCCATATGGGTGTCTGTGCTGCATATGGATACTCCCCCTCCTTTGATGTTTTGGTGCAGGTGTTGGGGCCATAACACATGATATGTGGTATAACCTAGTAGTGCTGGTGTGCTATCACTAGGCTTGCAGCAGGCTTCTGTCACTGCACAGACATCGATGTTCTCCATAATGGGAAGTGCCTCAGGGGCATGCATATTGCAGTTTACACATCTGGCATTGGTCAGCATTACCCTTATGTTTCCTACCACTTATGTTTTCTAGGGTGGTGGGTAGTCTTTTTGGCCTTGCCTACATACAGCTCTATGGAGGCGCCAAAGGCCTTATCCAGTATCCAGACGCACAGGGGTAACAGGTGCAAGCCATCCCTGGAGCAGCAGCATGGCTTGTCATGCTTGACATCTCAAGCAGACAGACATTAGACCCTCTTGGACTGAAAGCTGTAACTGTGCCAGCTGTTAAACATGAGCATTCTGTGTTTGTACTGTGGCATCATTCTTGGTGAGGGTTGGATGCTGCACACAGCCAGTGTCATACCGGCCTGGGGTACATACTCAGAGGGATCATCCATGTCTCTTTTCATGTTGACCAGGGAGGTACATCTCAGGTCATTCACACCAGCATGGACATTGAGTGCATCATATTTCTGCTTGCTTTGGGGTGACCTGCGTACTTGTGTTATGTGGCATTTTGTGGCAGCCTACAGGCAGCTTACTCTACCCTTTCCCTTGTTCAGTCTGGTGAGTGGGACAGCAGTGTGTCTGCCTATACAGACACCTATTACAACTGTATCAGGCATGTTGTTTCTCCTTCTGGCCTGTGACTGTTTGGCACACCAGCTTTGCGTACTATTCGTTGCATGTGCTATGTTTGAAGGTTGTGGTTGCTTGTGATCTGCTTTGGAGGCTTCTGTTGGTGTGGTGTGTTTGTAATTAAGGCCTCCGGGAATATTTGTCTGTTTATGTGTTTGGTTTACAGTTGTGGTAGGTCTATGTGGGACTGGGTTTGTGGTGTATGTGGTTACCTTCTCCTCCTGACTAGTTTTGACAGTACTGAATTGGTGGAGCTCAACCTCTGGTTTGGATACATGGTTGCATCTATCACATATATTTGTATTTATTGGGGGGTGTTGCAGTTGTTTGTGTACTTGGGACTGGTGTCACATTGCCTCTGGATTCACAGATTCTACTTGTTGTGGCTGGACTTAGTGGATTGTATGTGTGGACATATGTTATTGCCATACTACTGGTCAGTGATTACTTCCCTTTTTATGTTTGCTCTATCATGTGGTAGCTTCCTCTTTCTCTTACATGGTTTGGTAATGGCTGGAGTCCAGCATGCCAGATGCCTGCGTGTATGGCATTGTGTGTTGTTGTTATTTGTGATTGCATACTGCAAGCATTCCTGGCTGTGTTCATGGAATGCCTGTATAACATGTTCTGTGGTGTGTCCCATATTCTGCACTTGCACAGGGCCGTTCGTGGATTCAACATCAGTTTGGAGGGCTGCAACCTATGCTTTACACATGTTTTTCACTGTGGTATTCTGGCCAGGGACTGGGGTCGGGATGTGTATATCCAGTGTGATTACTCTATGGTCTGGTCTTACCGGTGAGGGGTACACTTCTCATCTTGCCATCCAGTACACATGTTGCTGATTATCACATCCAGTATGCTTACCCCTCTTGCGGGAGTGGTACATTGTTCCTGGGCATTTTGGTTTATGGATTCTGGGAACTTTTCTCCTACTGCGTTGGTGCTAGTATAATGCTCTCGGTGTATGTCTGGGTATTTTCAGTCAAGTAATATAATGTGGTTTGGGGGGCTTGATATATTCATGTATTCCAACATAGGCCAGGTGCAGTTCCTGGTATTAGGACAGTAGTCTGCAGCAGGCTATATACTGGGAGGCGGTTTTAGCCATTGGTATTTGACCATGGCTAATCCATGCTGCTTCTTGTTGTGGTACCAACATGGGGGTGTGGTTATCCTTGACATTTATTGCTAGTCACCCTCCTTTTGTAGCTTGTTCCATGTTTTGCGGCTGTACAGCACAGTATGAGGTGTGACCTGGTAGTGTTAGGGAGCTGATGTGAGCCTTGACCCAGTTCTCTATTACAGGACTGGTATCTACATTCTCCATACTGTGTGCATTTACACTGCACACATCTTACTGTTTAGACTTCTGGCATTGGGTAGCATTACATCTAGGTTCCTATCCCTTGTGGAACCTATGAAGGTGGGTTTGTGTTTTGAGACTTACCTATTCAGGGCATGCTGTGGGTACTGAAAGCCTTTGCCAGTATCCATGGGGTATGGCATGATAGGTACATGCCACCCCTAGCAGGTGGTGCATCATGTCATGCTCCGCATGTCTTCCCAGCCTGAGACACATTGGCTCCCCTTTGACTAACTGCATTACTTCAGCCAGTCATTGCACTTGATCATCCCATCGTCATTTTGTGGCTTCATGCTTAGTGAGGGTGGATGTTAGTCAGGGTGCTCAGGTGTGCATATAGTACATGGTGTTACATTGCTTAACACATGGCATTCATGCCTCAGGTGGTGCTGCAGGGCTGCCTCTGTCGGATGCGCATATTACACTTTCCTGTACATGTTTGTGAGCAGGTCATGTCATTTTAGGAATCCATGTTATTATTTGAGTGAGTCAGAGGGGGTATCATTCCCAGGGTTCCTACTGAGCCAGTGTATGTGCTATGCGTTGCCTCTTTGCCAAGGCCAGGGCATACTGGGCATGCCTCCTTCTGCCTACTGGGGCAGGCTCAGGTTGTTCCTCCTCCGAGTCATGCTCTGCCTGTGATGGCCTTGGCAATGGTGGGGGGCTGTTTGGCCCAGCCCTATGCTGGTCCCGCTGCAGCTGTTTTCGCAAGATCATATTATGTAGCATAGCACATACCATGACAATTTGGGTACATGTAGTTGGTGTGTACTGCAAGGCTCCACCAGATGTGTCCAGACACCGGAACTGTGACTTGAGCAGCCCAAACACACGCTCTATTACATTACGTGTTTGTGCGTGTGCCTCATTATGGCGTTCCTGTTCAGGTGTGTGTGCGTTTCTGATGGGTGTCATCAGCCACGGCTCCAGTGCATAACCTGCATCCCCCACTAGGTGTCCGTGTGGGATGTCCCCATTGGCAAATGTCTGGTACAGCTGCGTCAAATGCCAGATGTGGGAATCGTGGTAACTCCCAGGGCAGCCAGCACACACATTCATTATTATGCCCTGGGCATCACACACGACCTGGCAGTTGATGGAGGGGAAGCCCTTGCGGTTAATGTGGGCCCTACCCCACTCACCGTCAGGTGCTTTGATGCGTATGTGCGTGCAGTCTATTGCACCCACTACCTCAGGGTATTCCGCTATTTGCTGGAAGAGATGCATATTGCTGGCCAATACCTCACGGGCATTGGGGAAATATACATGATCACCGACATGTGCTGACATGGCATCCAGGAACTGGTGCAGTACCCTGGAGGCTGATACCTGTGATATCCCCATCATATCGCCAGTTGGTCTCTGGAAGGTACCTGTTGCTAGTATTCTTAGGCCAACACATACCTTGGTTTCCACTGGGATGGGTTCCCCTCTGTTGGTTCTGTGTGTGAGGCATGGCCTGCACAGCTCAACAATTTGCTGCAGGAGCTCTCTGTCCACTCTATAGCGCTCTACTATCTCCAGCTCATGTAACCTGTGGTAGGTGACCCTGGGCCTGTACACTCTTCTCCGTCTCCTCACTGTGGGTTGTCTGGCACCATCTGCATTGTCACCACCTTCAGCAAGTCGCCTATGTCTCATTATGACAGCTATGGCAGCCCCTAACATTTCTGCTCTGAGTGAAGCTTTTTCAGTTTTCTCTTCTATTAGCTTACTCCTGTCTTGCAGTGTCTCTTAAGAGAAACATCCTGCACTACTGTTTGCAGAGTTTTAAGTGCTGGGCTGGGCTACTATTCTGCCTGTGTAATTGCCTGCTTCTAATTGTTTTCACCTGCTAGCTTCAGCAGTTATCCCTGCTAGCTTCCTATTAATTCTGTTGCTTCCTTTTTCCTTTCTGTTTCCTCAGGGGGGAGCAACGTGCATACCAGCAGAAACACACTCACAGCGGCTTACACGCGTGCACATGTGCTTACACGGTTCAGAATCTACTTATTCGGGTTAAAACGCGCGCACACCCACGCAAACACTGTTACACGTCTGCCAACAGCCTCCAACATGCTCAGCCTGCCCTACACGCGCACACCAGCGCAAACAGTGTTAAACATCTCCCAACATGCTCCTACATGCTCAGTCTGCATTACACATGTGCACACTGTCCTACTCGCGCTTCATGGTGCGCACACGTGCGCATGCATGCCCAGCAAGAAACTTTGGTGTAAGTAACAGTGTACACCTTCCATTTCTTGACTTTCCCTGACTTATCTAGTGGCACACCTCTTTCCATGATCTGTGTCTGTCATCTGTCATGTTACACTGACCTCCAATGAACTGCATTTCTTTCTACTATTCCCCCCTGTGATGTCACCTATCTCCTACTCTATTCCTCCCCCTTATGTATCTCTTACACTACTCAGACTATGCTCATTTGCTATGTGACTGTGAGATTCAGTATCCTAACCCTCATTTACATGAGATTGCCTACTAATGCTTAGTTACATGTCTTAGACTCAGCCTACCCCCTTAGCAACCACTACACGGTGGCCATGTTGTTTTTGGTCTGCTGGTCCCTGCATTGTCATTCCATGTATTGCATGAAACCCACATTTGTGGGTTTATAACCTTCTTTTTTATGTTTTTATACAGTGCAGCCCGTTTGCTCAGGGCTGCGCTGGGTTTAAAAAAAAAATTATATTTTTAATATTTTTGCATCGGGTTACCTTGCCAATGGCCACATATTTGGCCATTGGCATGCTGCCTGAGACATATGCACCCTTTTTCTGGAGCTGACATGGCCCCGTTGTGGAATTTGCAGAAACATACTCAGTTGTCAACTGAGTACATTTCTGCAGCAAAAACGTCTCTTACACGGACTGGTTTCTGCTTCATGGATCGCTAATATACCTCATTTGCATACCTTTCAGCTGCAAGTGAGGTATTTAGCATGTCCACACCCAGTCCGTTTAAGAGACGTTTTAGCTGGTCTCTTACACGGAGTTTAGGGCTGTTCCTGGATCGCGAGGCTTGCATGGAGTGTTGCACGTCTCTTACACTCCGTGCAAGCCTTCGTGAATCCTGCCCAAATATCTTTGATCTTTATAGGTGAACATGAGTTTCGCAGGGTACCGCATTTGAAACCGGATATTTTTTTAATTAGATAAGAGCAGCAAGGGGCTAGTTCTTGGTGTTCTTGCTTGATGGGAAGAGGTAAATCTTGTGTAATGCTTATTTTATGACCCCTCCATGTTATGTTTCTTTTCTGTTTGACTGCCGTTAGGATCATATATGTGTGTGCTGCATTGAGTATTTTAATGTAGAATTGTCTTGGTATAGTTTCATCTGGAGTTTTCCTAAGAGATCTATGTGCACATTCAATGGTCATTTCTTTTGCTATGTTCTTATTGTCAATGGTTGCTTCCACAATCTCTTTAATTATTGCATTCAGTTGGGTTTGGTCAAACACTTCTGGTACCCCTCTTATAACTATGTTGTTCCTTCTGCTTCTTGCTTCAATATCTATAATTTTTGACTGGAGTTCTTTTATGGTCTGTTCGTAGGTTTTAATTGTAGACTTCAAAGCTTTGATTTCAGATGTGTTTTCCTCCATCTTAGTTTCATTTAAAGGTAGTCTAGCCGCAATTTGTTCATTGTTGGTTCCCAAACAGCTAAGCTTTTCAGAAAATGCACGTATGTCATTTTGGAGTGGTTGTAGGGCTGTTTTTATATCTTCTACTGAGTATGAATTTTCATATTTTGCTCTCAAAGAAACTTTAGTAGGTTCCTGCTGTGACGTAGACGTTTTTTGTCTCTTGATTGCTGTGTCTTTTTCAGGAGTCACAATTGTAGATAATTTTGATTTAGAAGTTTGTATTTCCATTAGTTCCTTACTTTTATCCTGGGTGTTAGCCATAGTGATTTCTTCTTGTGTTTTGAAGACTTTTCTAGGCCCTGTTGAGTTGTAGATTTGTAGAGGCCCTGCCACATGGTCTCCATCTCATTTACCCTACTGGCTTAAAAGGTACTTTAAAAGTTTATATTCAGCTTTATATTATAAGGTAAAGCTATCCTTTGCTTCTTAGATGTTGTTTCTGCAGGGATTATGCAGGTTTTTTATTTTACATATAGGATGTTGAGTGAGGCTCTTGTAGATTTACTTTTAATTTTTGGAGCTGCAGCTTAATGCATATCTAGTTGTCAGCAGCCATCTTGGAATCGATAGGGGAGGAAAATATCTTCTGCAATAAAACCTTTTACATGAAAGAGACATATTCACCTTTTATAAGTAATACTTCAGCAATGTTAACTAAATTCAGTTGTGTACTGTTCTAATATATGCAAACACTTGCCAGCAAAAATCCAAAACGTCTAAACTTTATTGCATATTTGGGAGCATATATATATATATATATATATATATATATATATATATATATATATATATATATATCCTCCCATTGCTTCTTTGTAAATTATTTATCCAATCTCTGTCCCCAATCCTTTCTAAACTCCTCTGATTGATTCCAATGTTTATCATACAATATTTTATGTGTTCTACTATTAGCTCTTTTTAACAGCAGCTTCTGTTCTAGATTCTGCTAAAAACTCTACCAGTACTGATGTTTCAGTTAGGATACACTGCTTACATATTGATCACTGAATAAAAGCATATGTTTATCTAAAATAAGTCTGAGAATATAACCAAAATTAGTGGCTACACTCACCAAAAGTACTCAACACCACAAAACATTTGTGAAAATATGGCTAAAGGCACAGAGAGCTGAAAACACAAGTCTGCAAACCAGAAAAATATTGTAATTGCTTTAATATCCAAATTTTCCAAGGTAATATAGTTTAGCACCACACAGTTTTTCAGTACTTTTATCAAAAAGACTTCATCAGAACTAAACATTTCACTTTCAAAACTATTCTTATATTGTAAAATAATCAGTTAAAGAATATCACATGACTAGGGCTCTAGTATTTCAATACAGTGATTGTTCTGACCAAGTTAAAAATAACTGATTTTGTTTTTAAAGTTGATCTGAACATGAAAAAAGTTTGGAATAGGGTCAACCCACGATGAGGTTAGGAAAAAAGGAAAAGATGAAAAAAGGGACCACTAAATATGGTAGTTGTCGCCAATGTAACTATATTATTACAGGTACCCACATGATTTTGGAGAATGTGTTTAAAACCAAAGTGTTTTTACAACCAGAGAATTGTAACACTCATGGTATAGAATACATTTCTAAATGCATTACTTGGACAGCATTTTATATAGAGAAGACAGAAAGACCTTTGTGTAAGAGAATATATGAACACTATTACATCTTGAAACAAAATTCAAAAATGCACTATTCAGATACTCCCAGGAGTGTTCTAATTAAAAAAGAAATGGGTTTGGAATAGTTAAGAAGGTCCCTGTTAATCCTAGGGGTAAAGCATGGCAGCTTAGCCTAGCATATTTTGAATTGTTTTGGCAATTATAGCTTTATGCTACTGTATACCCTGGTTTAAATGATGGTGTTAGTATTTTTCCATTTCTGAAATTAAGATATGCTAATTTATCAGTATTCTTAGGACATTAGTATGATATATTAAATATTTTTTATGAAACAACAGTGGTGCTTTAAAGTTTGTAATGGTTTTAATTTCATCTTCCTTAATAGATATTATGGTGTTCTAAGATTGTAGTTAAATAAAAGGCTTGTTCCTACACTTTTATGTAATGATCACCATCAAATGAATTTTATAAAATGTTTTTAAAAATGTTTTTCACTTGAATGAGATGCATTTTAAGACTTTAAATTATTTATAAAGTTTGAACAAAAGGTTTTTGATGTTATATTGAATTACTCATTTGATTATCTGATCATTCTAATTAGAGTCTATTTTATTCTCGTGATATTCTTAATTGATTAGTATGCATATAAGAATAGTTTTAAATGTGAAATGTTTAGTTCTGATGAAGTCTTTGTGGTGAAAGTACTAAACTACTGGGTGGTGCTAAATTGTATTGCCTTGGACAATTTGGTATTAAAGTTTTTGCAACATTTTTCTGGTCTGCTGACTTGTGTTTCCACACTCTGCTTCAGCCATATTTTCACACATATTCTGTGGTGTTGAAGTCTGAGAATATCTGTGACAGCTTGCATTACATAAGCTTTGTTTTTATAGTGCAACACTGGTAGAATGAAAACTCTGATCTGCACTTCGTGACATTGTGCCCTATTATCTCTATTATTTAACAACTTAGATGAAACAATAGATGGGTACATGGCTGTTTTTAGTCCTGGTGGGTACATTAGTCCCTTTAGAAATGTAATGGAGGAAAGAACAAACTGCATTCTATCTTCATTTACCATCTACTGAGTTTTGAAAGAATATTCTTACAAGAGCTCAGGGGCATTCTCTTTAACTCATTGTTTTACTCTGACTGATTAGGTCTAGATGACTTTAATATATGGGTTGATGAGTAGTCAGTGACTGATACTCTACTGTATCATCAAACACATTGCCTAAATACTCTGATCAAGTAGGTATTTTTAACATACTGACAAATACATTTTGTGCCAGCTTCATCCCCGAAACATCTTTGCCAAATTCACTTATTCTTGATGGAATCAAGGCAACAATCATCATGAAAGAACATGTACTGAAGGTACTTCCCACATCTGAGAATACCCCATCCATGGGACCTGCCCTCACATCCAGTTGCCTAACTAATATCACTAAGCAAGGATTGTTGGACACAATCCTCAAACTCTTCAACCTGAGCCTGTCGACTGTCTTTGTCCCAAGTGAATGCTACACAACTGTTGTGATGTCACTGCACTACGGTGGCCCCACCTTAGACTCTGGGAATTACAGACCCATCAGCCTTACATGTCTTATATGTAAACCCAAGGAACATATAAAAATTGACATAGTTAACTATGATTAGGTGATTTGTGCCTTTCTTATAGGACTATATGGGATCCAGTAGTCGATTAACTCTTATAACTCAATAAACAAAACAGTTTAGTTCATGCTAGGGACAGAGATATAAAGCTACTCCAGCAAATAAATAAGACAAGAATTGTATTATGCAGTGTCTAACCATTCTCTATAACAAACTCCATCTTCAAATTAAACAGTGTGATATGTCTGCTTTTAAAAATGAGCTGGACAACTGGGTGGCTATTCATAAATTCACTCCTGATATGACTGAGTAGGGTCTCCTCTAGAAGTGAGGCAGGTTATAAGGGTGGGTACTGGCAAGGCATAAATAGACTCAAGGCTCAATTGCTTGAAACTCCTATGATCACATGATGCTATCAGCCTATAATGCTATGAAAATAATTCCTCTATATTTCGATGACATTTGATTCTTTTTTTTGCAGGAGTTGCAGTCTTTGTTTGGGTGGTAGAACAAGTTTCTCTGTCTGTTTACCTCCGTATCCACTATGAACTTGACCTCTCCTCTGATCATTACCTGATCTTCAACAAGCGGATAGGAAACAAGATACTTAGTTTATGCATGACAATCTAACCCAAATGCACTCCCATCTTCTACTTGTGCTCATGGCAAGTGATACAGTCCAGCTTGTCACTTTCTATGACTTCTGTTGTGTGTCTTTTTGCACCATTTCATTTACACCTGCTGAATGGGGGTGCTAATGCACAGTCTAATCATGAAGCTGTGAACCCCCAGGAGGGAAATGTGGATGTTTGAACATTTCTGGAGCTACAGTCTTCTGTATAGCCAGCTTGATTTACAATAAAGAAAGACATTTTATATTTTGATTGAGATCTGTTAGCTTGTACATTTACAGGCAATATTATTACAATTAAGTGTGTTCAAGGAAACTGTGATGGTATTAACTGCAGATCATTTCAGTTGGTCTTAGTGAATGTTTCAAGGTTATGGTTAGTCCTTCCTCCTATCCTTGGCATATTGTTCATGCCTTATATATGGTGGTCTAATTCCTTTTCTATACTTGTTTTCCTCTTTCTAACTGTATTGATTAATTTATCAACCTGATATCCAAATGCTGTATGAAGAAAATGATTTCCATTATGACCTAAGATCGTCTTGAAGTGACAATGATTATTAAGATATCATCTTTAAAATCATGACATCTTGAATTACAGTTGGCCAGTTTTGACATGCAGCTAATACCAATGTTATCAAGAATGTGGCATATGTACATCTTGAATAATTTTTGAAGAAGTATGATTTCTTCGACACATTTTACTTGGAATGTTGGACCTGCCACAGTATGCAAATGACGATTTCAGCTGGAATGAATGATCTCTTTATGTTGAAATGTCATCACTTCTTTTTGTTTATTTTAACATCTTTATCTGCACCTCTTGGCTTTTTGGATCATTGTTTCCCTAATCACTGTATGCAAGGCTCAACCTAGAGGGACTACCCTTAAGGAAGCTTTTAAGACTGGGTTGAATTGACCACCCAGTGGTAACCCATGAGTGAGATGTACTGTGCTGAGTTTTCTTCCATTTTGCAATGAGTCAGTGTTATAAGGATATCCAACCACCCACACAAAGGCAACACTGAGTGCTTTCCTCCTTCTCTAGCAGGGAAATTAAACCTTGTTCATATGTCCCTGGGCATATTCACACCCACCATCTCCCAGGATATGCAAGTGGTCACTGCTACTTCATTCCACCCTTTCCGCAACCATTTCTAAGCAGGTCATACTGGTCACAATGAGGGCTTTATCCCTTAATGCTATTGACATATGTATGATATGTTATCATGGTTATTTTGTTTTTCTTTTCCCTTTTTGCCTTCTTTGCAGCTTTTTATTTTGTATTAATATTTTCCCCCATGCATGCTAACCATCAAGCATTCCTTTAGTCAGATATTACATTGTCTGATGAGTGTCGTCCTCCAGGGAGCCATCAAGGTGTGCTTTGCTCTAACTGGCATGTTGTCAATGATAATATTTTCAATTTTATACACCATTTCCTGCCCCTGGTAGTGACATGACAACTTCTCCATGGCATTGACTCCCTACATCAAGATGAGCCTCCACTATCCAGCAGATGCCCACATATTAGAGCTGTGCCACAAGCAGTGAAATAAAGCCATCGTTTTCCAAAGAAGGGACAGTGTCATCCTCCCTGCCTGGGCTATCAAGCACCCAAACCACTAAGGGAACCAAAGTGAGTGCTTTATCGCTATGTCACCAGACTATACCAGACTGTCTTTGCAGTATAGTTTTACATTGATTTTACTTTTTTGTCTGTCTGTCTCTATCCTAAATGGAGTTACCTCTTACCTTTCAAACCATGTTCCCAAAGTATTCTGCCCGATGTAAAAACATTTCCTAGCAGTGTGGGTTGTTGGGTCAAACAGGCTAATTTTATATCTTTTGTTATTCATTGTGAACATGCTTGTCCCAGAAAAAAAAATTATCTTGATAGTACTGCATTATAGTTACTGTATTGATAATGCAAAGCCTGTACCTGTTCTTACAACAGTGACCCAAATTCCTTCTGGTTAATCTGGAATTTATCCATTAGTAGAAAAAAGACTGAAATGCAACATGGCCAGAAGTGAGGCTTTGATATTTTAAATTGCTTTAAGGGACTCCATGGTCCTGCCATACCCAGTATTATTTAACCCATTCCCTCTAATGGAGCATGGACGTTTGCACTGTATCTTCCAATGGGCAGAACCTAAGGTTTTGAAAGAATAATATTTTCCTCAAATTTCAAACAAATGTTCATATATCTGGAACCATAGAGGTTACTAAAAAAGTGTCCATTTTAAACTCTTCAGCACAAACAATTTTTATAGTGGTAGTATTCTCTAGGTTCTCAGTATTAAAACAATTTGGAAATCAGAATAAACACAGTAACTATTATATTTATAATATTTTAAATGACTTATAATATCTCGGCAACCACTAAAGTTACAAATATACTGTCAGCAACATTTTGATCATCCTGCTGACAGCTTTCATATAAGGCTAAGCAGTTCTGACAGTTAATTGCTTGTTGAGATATTTATGACAATGTAAATAAATATTATACCAACAACAATCAATATCTCTTTTCCTGTACTACGCAGAGCTCAAATATCAATACAGTTTTGTTTACCATTGTATAAACTTTAAGGTTTTATGTTTCAATACTATGTATGTTGCATGGTTTTGAAATTTTGAATGCAAATAGGAACAAGTGATATTTGACACTTAGAGGCATTAGTAGGATGTAACTTCAGAAGTACATGGAGGCGTCACTCTTCTCAAATGAGTTAATGGAAAATAAACTGGAAATTTTATATATGGTGTATATTTTTTGTGATGATCCCTTATGACAGGCTGAAATTTTGATATCTCTTGTTAGTTCTTCTCATGATTCATTGTTAGCAGCCAAAGGTTAACACTTGAATTGGAATCATGATACCAGTTTCAGGCCTTATAGTTGCTGTCCACATCTTTGCCTGTTAATTATCATTTCTTTGTTTCTGTCCCACAGTGTACATCCTACCACCTATCAGAGGGACTTCATCTCCAGCACCTCTAGCTTCTTTGACTACTCATACTTTACTTCCCAGTTTTCTGTACCATACAGAATTATTGCTGACACCACTGTTTTGTATACCTTATTTTTTAACTTCTTTGACATTCCCCTGTCATGCAGTGCAGCCTGCCTGATTCTAGCTTTGATCTTTTCATTAAGACTTCCCTACTCCTCAACCAATGCTCCTAGATTCATGAAGCTGACAAGCTGTTTCACTTTTTCCTTTCTATCTCAAATTCTCAGCTTCTACTGATTTCCCCATGACAACTGCCTTATCTGTACTCAATTTAATCCCATGTGCATTCAGTTTTGCAATCAATTGTCATATCCTTTTCTGAAGTTCTTGGTCAGAATCTGCCAGTAATGCCACATTGTCTTCATACTGCAATTTTGTTGAGCTGTCCCCGCCAACCTGTTTGTTAATGTAGTCCATCACCACTATGGACAGCAGTAGGCTCAGTGTGAAGCCTGATGCACACTCACTCCTACTTAGAACCTCTCTGTGACTTTTAAATCTGTTTGTAGTCATCTTCCATCTTACTTTCTATTATTCTGTGCATTTGTTTTGCAATTACCCTCTCTGGAACTTCCATGCAGTGTGACAGGAGCTTAGTACCTCTGTACTGCCCAAAGTTGTAGATGTGCCATTTGTTCTTGTACACTGGCACAACTATGCTTATTTACCAGTCATCTGTTTTATGCCTTTTTCTCCATAATGCCATGAGTACCCTCAGGACCCATTTCAACCTAATTCAGTTAACATCTTGATCATATCTGCTGTGACCTCATCTGAACTTGCTGTTTTTCTGTGACTTCATTTTCCTTACTGCTGTTCTTACTTCTTCTGTGGTGGGCTGGCTCCTCCTCTTCTTTTATTGTAAGCTGTGTCTGGGACACATGGTACAACTTCTGTGTTTTTTTTATTTTTTTTAATTCAGAATCTCCTGATAGTACTGTTTCCATTTGCCTTTAATTTCCTGTGGAATGGTGAGCAGGTTGTTGCTGGTGTGCCTTATGAAGGTTTTCTGACTATCTTTTTTAAATTTCTGTCTTTGCCTCGAAAACAGATAGAGTTTCTTTGTGACATCTACAAAGTCACTTTCCAGAAGCTGCTAGAGTACCTCTAATGAATTGTTCTTTGCTAATGCAACTCCTCCCTTATCATCTTTGCTACACAACCAGTATATTTTAAAAGAATATGTATAAGAAGGTTCTCTAGAGGGTAGAGTATGTATGTACTAATGATGATATTGATGCATATATTTTATATACCTGCAGAATGTTCTATTGTTAGAGCATTTCTAGTAGTGTAACTCTTTGCATACTACTACTATTTTATGAATCCTGACACATGCACATTATACATTCAGACTGACATGCCCACCCAGCCATACTACACCAAGGTAATGCTAATGTTGTCAACATTTGGGTATGTAACCAGGCTATGGGTGTTCCAGTGGCATACCTGTTGTCTTACTGTACATCACATCTGAGTGTTTGGCCTCATTCTCTGCAATGTTTTGCCATATCCCTGCCACCCATCGAGAGTATACTGGTCTACCTACCCAGCAGTAGAGATTTATTGTCCCTTCCAAGCCTCTGGTCAGTGGTAGCTATTCATTGCATACATGGCTTCTGCCTCAGACAGACCACAGGGTGTCATGTACTGTTGCCTGACAAATGTCACATTCAGTGTCTGCTCCCCACTGTCTATAGCCTGTGCTCAGAGTCATTTCTGTTATCTGTAACTGTGTCACCATGGCATGGTCAGCATGTTGGCATGTAGGCCACTGTATAGTAACTCAAGACAGCCATCCCCTTTTTTCATCAGGCATTCATCCTTACAGCGTCTGTGGCTACTGTGGTCACTGATTACACTTTATGCATTCTCCTCTGACATGCATGTAGTTGGATAGCTTAGGCAGCATATCATTCCTCACCTGGAGAAAGATACCTGGCTTTATAACTTAGAGCAGGTTTCTTTAACAGTGTTTTAGATGTAATATACAAAGGAAGCAGAGTAAAGATCTAGCTGAAAGAATTTACCTTTTCCCCAAGCACTTATACACACCTCTAATTTTCCTCCTTTAAACATGACCTGCATGTATACCTAACCAATTCTTGGAACTACCCCATGCACTACCTAACCAAAGCCCAACTTATCCTCAATCCAAAGAAAACTCAGCTTATTATTATAACCAGTTCTAACTAAAACACTGATAACAGTCAATTCACTTTCTACTCCACAAATGCTACTCCATTCGCTCCAGTGGCACAGGCTAAGCTATTGGGAATAACCATAGACTACCACCTAAAATTTGATAGTCATCTCAACTTAACTATTAAAAAAGTACATGCCAAACTGGCATCACTCTACCGTATCAAACGATTTCTTACCAACAACACAAGATCAGCCATTGCTCGCTCCCAAATTCTATCCACCCTACTCTATGCATCTCCCATTCTGACTAATCTCAGCAAAACTGAACTAAGCAAAATCGAAGCCTGCTATAACAGAATTGCCCACGTTGCTGCAAATTGCTCATATAGAACTCATCACTGTACTGCCTTGAGACAGCTCCACTGGCTTGAACTGCCCAATCTCCTAACCTACAATCAGCTCTGCCTCTGTCATTCTATCTATTACCTCAGAACAAGCAAAGCAAACCACTGAATATAACTTAAAATATACTCTTTATTCCACAAAGTAAGCACTTTTGCATCTCCAAAGATGCTTCTTCAGACTTAAAAACAGTTACAAAGCACTCAAAATCATTTTAAATATACCCACTTCTGTCATAAACCAATAAAATGCCTAATTAAAATCACATGATACACACTCTTAATAAGAACACTTAAAGTTACAATCCTTATATACTGATAGCATATGCTTATATATAAGAAATGAAAATAAGTTACAAAATATATATTCTAAAATTCTCTCATGTAAAACAGAAACCTGTATTAATAGACTTATGCACATATAACTTATAAATCAGTTCCAGTAACATATCCTAAAACTATGAACAACTCTATATATGAAAAAACTCTATATGCAAAATATATTCTTATAATAACACATTTATATGCATAGGTAATATAATTACTTAAGCATAGTTCAATAAACAGGGAAAATCATATGCATATTCATTATGAATGCATATATAAAAAATATATCAATAATTATTTCATAAAGATTTAATGTTTTAAGGCTTGATCCAGCAAGAAAGGTTTCAATGAAACTCTTTCATTCAAACCATGTCCCCTGTCCGCTTGTAACCTATCTATCCACTTCCCTTCCTCTTTCTCTGTATAATTGCTAATATTGCCTAGCCTCTCTGTGGCATGTATAAGTTCTATTACTAAGAACTTAAAAATATGGGTTGCGTCTTTATGTAAAACATGTTTTGCTATAGCATTACCTTCATTTTCTTTGCTAATGGCATAAATATGCTCCCTAATCCTTTCTCTAAGTGTTCTAGTCGTCTTCCCTACATAAAAACCATTACATTTTTGACACACAGCTAGATAGACCACATTCCTAGACCTACAATCAGCATAATGATTGAATTCATGTCTAATTTGCGTATCTGGATGTACAAAAAAAAAATGTATTAGCTATGAAACTACATTGATTGCAGTTATGGCAAGAAAAAGTACCTTTCCTTGAAGAGTATAACCTCTTCTTACTATTGTTCTCATAGCATAAAATCCTTTTTAATGATTTTGTATTCCTATAACTAAAACTGGGGTATGTACCTACTACTTCCTTAATTTGCTCATCCAATAATAGTATTCTCCAATTCCTCCTGATTACATCAGTTATTGCATTATTTTTGTTAGTATAGGGAATAACTAACCTCTTAGCTCTAAAATTATTATTATTACGCACTGTATATGAATAGTTACTCATTCTAATATATAGTTGTCCTGTTTCCTCATGTTCAACTTCCTGTAATGTTTCTACATCTCTATTATGATATCCTCTCTCTGTAAATTCTCTCTGTATACCATTAATGGCTTCCCTATAGACTGCATCATCACTTATTAAGCGAGAACATATCAATACTTGATTTCTTACTATGTTTCTATGTACATGTGATGGATGCATACTATTTCAATGTAGAAGGGAATTCCTTCTACATGGTTTCCTGTAGACTTCTGTACTAATTATCCCATGTTCTTTCCTAAGTAGTACATCTAAGAATTCAATCTTGTCCTGAGATTTCTCACTTGTTAATGTAAGGAAAGAAGTAGTTCCATTAATATGGGATATAAATTCATCTAAAATATCTAGATCACCTCCCCAAATGAGGAAGACATTGTCTGCAAATCTTTTATAATACTTGATATATTTCGAAAATAATATGTGATCTAGAACGTAAGTGTACTCCCAATATGCCAACACCAAATTCACATAAGAGTTGGCACATGCTGTACCCATCGCTACTCCTGTAGTCTGTAGGAAATAATTTCCATCAAAAGTAAATACATTATTAGCAAGGACTAAATCCATTAACATGGTAATCCTGATAACCTGACTGTTTATTAGTGCTTTTTGAATTAAATACAACCTCAAAAAATCCACTTCGATGTCATTGGGTATACTAGTGAACAGTGATGTTACATCTAGAGTAACCATGTAATCTGAATCATTCAACTTACCATTCAGATTATAAGGTGCTAGAGTCTCTAGAAACTGTTGTGTGTCTCTTAGAACCAAATCAGTGGAATCTACTATTGGCCTTAACTGTTTCTCCAAATAAATAGATATACTCTCTGTAAGCCAACCTTTTCCTGAAACAATAGGTCTAAGAGGTGGATTAACTAGCGTTTTGTGTATTTTAGGAAGACCTCTAAATGTGGGGACTAATGGTTTCTCAATCAAAAAATACTTATATAACCCACTATCTATGACACTACACATTAACATATCATAAAGATCTTTGTAAACATCTTTTATAACTTTATCCAGTTGAGACATCGTCAAACTTCTATATGTGCTTTGGTCTGACAACATGGTACTGATACTAGTTTCATAGTGTTCACGATCTAACAGTACTATTGCTCCCCCTTTATCAGTAGGTCGTATCACTATTGAATCATTATCCTGTAACTTCTTCAATGCTAGACTCTCATCTGCATTTAAGTTATAAAACTCTGGTTTTAGATTATGTTTTCCATCTTGAAAAAGTGTAAAAAAATCATTCATACAAGCCCTCTCAAAACTCTCCAATAATGGATGTAAATTAGGTATAAACACTGAGGGTTTCTTGAATGCAGGTACATGTTCACTATTAACTATATTATTTCCATACTGCAAACCTAATGCTACATTCCTGTTGAAACATTTAATGTCTATGACCAAATCACTTATGTCTACATTTTGTGAGGGAATAATTGAAAGTCCCTTATTCAAGATTGATATTTCTGATAAATTTAATACATACTGCGAAAGGTTAACTATTAAGCCCTGAGTATTGGTCTCAGCATCTTCTTCTGAAACTTGAACTGTTAGCCTGATGTCTTCCATTTTATACCTTTGTACTGTGGGCTCCATGGTTGTCGATTGAGTGGATGAAACGGCAATGGAAAATGGAGAACTGAATCATTTTCACTTGTTGACTGGGAAGTATGTTCTAGTATGGGAGTCTTTCTCCTCATGACCGGCTCCTTATGTGTTAATGACTGAGCAGAGATGGTTAGTGTATCTGCTGGCAAGCACGCCTCTCCGTCTTGCTTATTCTCGGTTCCTCTGGGCGGAAGTGATGTCGTCAAGGCGGAAGTGGAAGGGCAACTAGAGCACTCTGCTTGTATTTGTGATGTATTCCATGGGGGAACCGAATTTCTAGATCGGGTGGATTCCCTCGGCCAGGAAAAGACGTTCCCCCTACTGAAATCGAGACAATCTGTCTCCAATTTTTTCTTTTTTGCCTGCATCAGTCTGTTGTCTACTAGTGATGTGAAGTGGTTAATTCTACAAAAAATTCTTCTTTCTGAATATATGTTATCATACGACTCAGCTGTTGTTCTAAGTCATAAGCTTCTATATTAAGTTTATCCTCTATGTGGTTATATTGTTCAATTAAAAGTTTCATATAACCATTACTTGTCTCTAAATTTAATTGTTGCCATTTAGAAAGCAATTGTGGATATGTAGAGCCAAATGTTGGCATTTTTAGAATATGAAGACCTCTTGGAATTATTTTAAATGAAATACAGGCTTCCATGTGCTTCTTTTGCCATTGGATAATTTTAATTTTAACTAAAGTGTCTTCTAATTTTCTCATCAACTGTAAAGCATTAATTTCAACAATCTCATCTTTATGTTTCATTGCTGTCTTTGCTAGCTCAACATATGATAGCCGTAAAAGCGGATTACCTTCACTTAGCAAAAGTTGCTTGAAACTGCCAGTCTCAATATTTGTAGTTGCAGTTCCATTTAAAATTAATCTGGTTTCTTCTGTCATGTCCCCCAGTGTAAACAAGGAATTCAAGAAAATGAAGAGAAAGAAAACACCACAGGGGTAAGGTACCTCCAGGCAAAAACTGTATAAAATTAGAACAAAGGATGGCAGGTACTCCACAACAATCGAAGCAAACCACTGAATATAACTTAAAATATACTCTTTATTCCACAAAGTAAGCACTTTTGTGTCTCCAAGGACGCTTCCTCAGACTTAAAAACAGTTACAAAGCACTCAAAATCATTTTAAATATACCTTCACTTCTATCATAAACCAATGAAATGCCTAATTAAAATCACATGATAAAAACTCTTAATAAGAACACTTAAAGTTACAGTCCTTATATACTGATAGCATATGCTTATATATAAGAAATGAAAATAAGTTACAAAATATATATTCTAAAATTCTCTCATGTAAAACAGAAACCTGTATTAATAGACTTATGCACATATAACTTATAAATCAGTTCGAAGAACATATCCTAAAACTATGAACAGCTCTATATATGAAAAAACTCTATATGCAAAATATATTCTTATAATAACACATTTATATTCATAGGTAATATAATTACTTAAGCATAGTTCAATAAACAGGGAAAAACATATGCATATGTGATGATGCAGTCTATAGGGAAGCCATTAATGGTATACAGAGAGAATTTACAGAGAGAGGATATCATAATAGAGATCTAGAAACATTACAGGAAGTTGAACGTGAGGAAACAGGACAACCATATATTAGAAGGAGTAACTATTCATATACAGTGCATAATAATAATAATTTTAGAGCTAAGAAGTTAGTTATTCCCTATACTAACAAAGAATAATGCAATAACTGATGTAATCAGGAGGAATTGGGGAATACTATTATTGGATGAGCAAATTAAGGAAGTAGTAGGTACATACCCAGTTTTAGTTATAGGAATACAAAAACATTAAAAAGGATTTTATGCTATGAGAACAATAGTAAGAAGAGGTTAAACTCTTCAAGGAAAGGTACTTTTTCTTGCCATAACTGCAATCAATGTAGTTTCATAGCTAATAAAATTTTTTTGTACATCCGGATACGCAAATTAGACATGAATTCAATCATTATGCTGATTGTATGTCTAGGAATGTGGTCTATCTAGCTGTGTGTCAAAAACGTAATAGTTTTTATGTAGGGAAGGTGAATAGAACACTTAGAGAAAGGATTAGGGAACATATTTATGCCGTTAACAAAGAAAATGAAGGTAATTCTATAGCAAAACATGTTTTACATAAAGACACAACCCATATTTTTAAGTTCTTAGTAATAGAATTTATACATGCCACAGAGAGGCTAGGCAATATTAGCAGTTATACAGAGAAAGAGGAAGGGAAGTGGATAGATAGGTTACAAGCGGACAGGGGACATGGTTTGAATGATAGAGTTTCATTGAAACCTTTCTTGCTGGATCGAGCCTTAAAACATTAAATCTTTATGAAATAATTATTGATATATTTTTTATATATGCATTCATAATGAATATGCATATGCTTTTCCCTGTTTATTGAACTATGCTTAAGTAATTATATTACCTATGAATATAAATGTGTTATTATAAGAATATATTTTGCATATAGAGTTTTTTCATATATAGAGTTGTTCAAAGTTTTAGGATATGTTACTGGAACTGATTTATAAGTTATATGTGCATAAGTCTATTAATACAGGTTTCTGTTTTCATGAGAGAATTTTAGAATATATATTTTGTAACTTATTTTCATTTCTTATATATAAGCATATGCTATCAGTATATAAGGACTGTAACTTTAAGTGTTCTTATTAAGAGTTTTTATCATGTGATTTTAATTAGGCATTTCATTGGTTTATGATAGAAGTGAAGGTATATTTAAAATGATTTTGAGTGCTTTGTAACTGTTTTTAAGTCTGGAGAAGCATCCTTGGAGACGCAAAAGCGCTTACTTTGTGGAATAAAGAGTATATTTTAAGTTATATTCAGTGGTTTGCTTCGATTGTTGTGGAGTACCTGCCATCCTTTGTTCTAATTTTATACAGATTTTGCCTGGAGGTACCTTACCCCTGTGGTGTTTTCTTTCTCTTCATTTTCTATCTATTACCTCCCCAATAAGTGACCTGCCCTCAAAAACCTAGTACAACATCACTCAGCCAAAAGGCCTCTTAGATTATCAAGCAAGCTACTACTAGAAGTCACCAACAGCTACAATAGCTTTGGAGATACATTATATAGTAGTTCAGTGGCTAAAAAATGGAACTCTTTCCCCAATAGCATACAAAACACATCATCCAAAGCCTCCTTTAAAGACCTCATCAGGCAACATCTCAAGCAAAGTTGGCAGTGCCATGATTGCTCCCCAGGCTAGTGAAAGTGGATAAGGTACACATACTAAACCTAGAGTACTTGATTAAGATTGAAAACTATTCTCACAAACACTGGCTAATCTACAATGTATGTACTGTACTTGTGTACTATGTATGTATTCTACCTATGTTCCAAATTTCAGCTCTACACCACAAATCTATTAAGTACCTTTATTTTTAAATATTTTTTTGTTTGTTCTCTCCACTGTAACTGTTGATGTGCTGCATACCACTGTAAAAACATGTCTTTTGTAATTTGTGTGCATACTGATCATGTCTAAATGTATCTGTAATTTTTCTATGTGGAGCTTTTCTCCCCGGGCCTCGGCTGAAAAAGGGCCTTTTCGTCTCAGTCAGACACCCCGGGTTAACAAATGTAAAATAAATAAAATAAAAAATAATAAACTTTAGACTCCTTTACTTTATCCATACAATATCATGACTCACCTTTAGATGTCACCATTGCTTTTTCTTCCCCTTTATTGTGCAATATCCAAGTACTTCCTCACACCAGATATAATATCTTTGGTGCAAATATGCAATATGAAAACTCTTACACCTCCACATACTGTCCTTCTTAGCCCTCCATAGTAACTGTGCTATTGTATATTTACTGTTTAGCATCCTTACTTGCTTACATTTATTGGTATACACTGTATTCAGTGTCACTAATACCCTTATTTGTCCATCTACCCTACAAGGCTACAACACTTATATTTGACATGGCACACATGCTATCTATTGCATCAGTGTTTCGGTAATTATTGTGTTAACTTCTGCACTCATTATTTGCAATATTTCTTTATAAGTATATGTGATATTGTTCTCATTTTACTTAATGTATTTACTTTTTATACTTATTGTATTAACTTATTTATTCATTGTTGGAGCTTTTCTCCCCAGGCCTCCACTGAAAAAGAGTTTTGCTCAGATGGTAAACAAAAGACAAGTAAATAGTAACTGCAAGTGCAGAGCAACTGCTCTGGAGAGAGAGAATCATCTATGCTGTATAAAGGCCTTGGAACAAAGATGGACATTGTTCCTGTCTGAAAAGTCTGAGGAGAGTGAGGCAGGTAATATAAGAATGAACCAAATGTATTTTAGTGCATTTAATTAAACAGGCAAATACTTTGTTTTTTTGGGGGGACAACCTGCATTAGTTGCCCTTGTATACAATAAACTATACTATTTTTTTTTATAAAGACTGGTAATATCTTCTATATTTTTCATCCATACTGGGGACTGTAGATGACATTTTGTCAGTAGTTATTAATGTCAAAGTTCTAAGACCCATTATTGTTAAAGTGTGCTGAATTTCCTCAAATAAAGCAGAACATGGTCTTGTGGTGTGCAGAATTTTTTTTCTGTTTGCATTTGTGTGTGGATATCTGTGCTAATACGACTACAGCATAACAGTTACTATAGACCATGGTGAGTGCAGCTGAGTGGATGGTCATAATAGCATAGTCAATATCTACCCAAAGAGCCATACTTACTTTATGGTTGGACATGCAGAAAATAACACAGTAAAACCTACAGTGAATGATAATAATAGAATCAAACAAACCAAAACGCTGTAGCTATACTGTTATAATTGTGTAGAAAGTCACATTGCTAGATTTTCTACTGATAGGAACACTGCTACACTTCTGCAAACTATTACCTCTGAAACACATACTACCAATAATACTTTGTCTAAGGAATGTGTCAAATGACCTACTAAGATGGTTGGACCAACATACTGTTGCTGTCTTGCAGCAAAATTGGTTACCATGTCTTTACTGAAGGCAGAGAACTGCAAAGACTGTTAGACTCAGGTAGTATGGTAGCTCTTACAAAAAATGTTATATACGTATAAAGAAAACTGTTACTAATAAATCAGCAGACATGGTGAGTATGCATGGAAATAAACCAGCAGAGTCCCATTACTTAAGGCAAGAATACAAAGTCTTTCCTTCCTAATTAAGCACATGGCATGATACTAGTGAAATATTTCTCCACTTTACGGAGTTGTGGAGGCAGTTTTTTGACTGTCCTCTTGGTGTAGGGAGGGGAATCACCAAGTCAGTAAGCTTGCAGAAAGGTCTGTACTCTGATTAGAAAAAGGAGGAAACAGTCACCACACAGCTTCAGTAAACTGCATCAATCCAGCAAAAACAAAGGGATACTTTTATAAAACTGTATAGTATAAAGATTTGGCTAGTGACACAAAAAGTGGAATTTCACACCATTTGAAGAAAACTTATCAATATACCTCTAATAAGGCAGCTATTGGGAAAAGAACCTGGAGAAGGGACAGACTTAAACATTAAGACATTACAGTCTGCTCAGGCAGAGCAACTTCCAAAAGCAGAATCAGTTGAAAGAACGGACTTAAAAATAAAATATTACAACCTGGAATTGTTGTGAGGCAGAGGAAAGACACATAATTGCAGACTGAAATTATTGCTAAGCAGAGAATACAAGTCTTATTACATCCTGAAAATGTGACATAGCAGAGGGTAAATGTGTTTTTATAGCTTTAAAAATGTTACAAAGCAGAGAGAATGAATTATAAGTAGCAGGCTAGTGGTGAGTGGAAGAAATATAACAGGAAGACAGGTTTCAAATGGTTACTGAAATGGAGAGAAGCAATACCTGGTCAAAGCTCTATGCACATTTTGTTGTTACAAACAAAAAAATCAAATTAATTAAGACTTAAGGCAGCATGTATGTATGTATAAGGAGAAAAGTAAAGCTGAAGATAGATTATGTTCTGAGATACTTTTTTTTTTTTTTTAATAAGGAGATCAATTTATACTCAAATGGAGGATCATCAATATAAAGAAGAGGAAAAGGAAAAGTCAGTTTATACCAAGAGGCACGATAACTGTGAACAGGGCCTTAATTATATTGGCAAAAACTAATGTGCTGAAAGCAAAAGGAAGAGTGTTATATGTATCAGGTTTACAAAGAAATGAAGTAAGACAAATGAAATAAGAGAGCTAGCAAATGACACTAAATGATACTTGAATGAGCTGCCTTTTAGGAGAAGAGTTTGAAAGTAAGATCCCAGTGCTTGTATTCTTACAAGAGGAGACAGGATTCTTCTCCTCAAGACAGGCTCACCCATGAGGAATCTATTGTTTTATGTCCGGACTGATACCTGACTACAGTAGAAAGAACAGGTTTGATTAATGATTTTTTGGAAGTAATATAAAAAGAAGACAGAGAAAAGCCTGGTAGAGCACATTTATTAGTTCTTTGTGTAGAAGAGTACTTGGAATTCAGAGAAGTATTGTAGAAATAGAGAAAAGTAACTATTGTGAAAAAAAAAAAAAACTTGGAGAAAAGCTATAAATTGTTCCTGCTAGAGGAATTCAGAGAGAAAGGAAACAAAAGAGATTGTTTACCAACAACATAACACATAGTCAACAGCATTTGATATACATTTAATTAAACAGCAATACTTTACTTGGGAAAAAATGGTCTTACTAGTGCTTGTATATAATAAACTGCACTATTTTTAAAAAGACTAGTGGTCTCAATTGCAGTAATCTTTCACATCATATGCACATACACACACACACACACACACACACACACACACACACACACACACACACACACACACACACACACACACACAAGACACACATTTAATTGAAACAAAATACAGTAATATTATAAACTACAGACAAAATAGGGCATGATAATACTGTAAAGCAAACAAGTATGTAATAACACTGAATGTGTAGAAAACTTACATATGCACCTATACTGACACAAGTTAAATACAGATTAGATGTTCTACTCATACTATATTAATCTCATTCAGAAATCAGGCTAACATTACCATGGTTATATATCTACAAAAAAAACTAAAACAGCACCATGGAAATGAAAGGGAAACACAATAAAAATAAATTAATAACGGAACAAAAATAATAAAGGAGATATATATTGGTCTGAGGTACAATAAATGAAATACTTACCACTGTGGGAAATGAAATCTTTGAGAAGACTAGCAGAAACCCCAAGAGGAAACACTTCATTGATTACACAGCTGCGTAACTGTATGTGTATGTGTGTGCATTTGTGTGTGTGTGTGTGTACACACACACACACACACACACACACACACACACACACACACACACACAGATATATAGATAGATAGACAGATATAGAGTTACATATACTGGCATAATACAGATAGATATATGTATACACATCTCTGCACAGCTCACAGTGTCTGTATTTTTTGTTTCAGTTATTATTAACAAGACATAACTGACCACAAAACAGAATAATTATTTATTTATGTGCAACTCATTGCATCTGTATAGAAGTAGAAATTAATATATATTACCTGTTGCACATTATTATTTGTTTACATATATATATATGGGTGTTCTGAGTATACTTAATTCACATTGTGCCTCCCTAATGCAGCATTATATAACACATCTTAATGCATTACTGGTTGGGTGCAAGTGGGTTATCCTCAATATAGCTGCCAAGCATGCAGTCTGCACTCTCAGGTTATCCACGCTTTTGTTCTTATCAGTACATCTCCATATTCCTATAGCTGTCTATACACAAACCAATGTATATATTATATAATGTTACTATAGGGCTAGAGATGGATATGAATATATGGTATATACCACATATCTACTGCTATGTGCATAATATGCCAAATATGCATAGATGTATACACATATAACTCTACATCTATACTATTGGACAGAGTCTACATGCATACTATATAGCCAAATTATGGAATTCCATCCCATATCATATCAGGTCTGTTCCTAGCTTTCATTTATGCAAGATCGCACTCAAAGATTCTCTCACCAAATCATGGCTGTGTTGTTGTTCCACACCAGGCTAATCCCTGACATTAATTAATTATGCCCTTAACACCCATCTTATATTTAATAATAATATACAATTCTAGCTAATCCCTTTTATCATTCTCTCCCTTTCTGTATTATTTCACTCTCACATCTCCTACCTATACCATTTCCATTCCATCTCGTACTTATCCTTCATACAATCCTATTTTTTATTTATAACTAAAAAAACACTGTAGTGCTCCAGTAGTAATATCAGCACATTTTGCCTCACTGAAACCTATCAAGTCAGAAAAGATTTAAACTCATCTCAGTGTTTGTCCTTTCTTGTTTATCACAGCAAAAAACAGGCCACCTTTCTAATATTTAAATACATTCAAAATTTTCAAAAATTCATATATCCTTTTAATTTGCCAAAAACTTCTTCAAAATTATTTTCCACCTTTCACCTGTAATATATTTTGGTTCTGTTCATATATTCAAATCCCTGGAATATAGTTTCTGCTAAGTAAAAAAATATTTTTTTTTCTTTCAAATTAATCTCTTTCAGCTTTATTTAAAATGTTGCTATAAAAGTAAAAACTCAAAAACTTACTTGCAATACCATCCAAACTCTGGACAAACTGAAGAATAGCCTTTAATCCGGGTAGGGCAATATAAGGGCATTCAGCAGCTCTGTCATTGGTCATTGTTAGAAAGGATTTAATAGTGCTTAATTGTTAACAGCTTAAAGTAGGAATACAGCTGGTAAATGGGTGAGTATGACATGTTAAAGGGAGTGAGTCATTCTGGGATCAAGAAGTCATAATTCAAGTTAAAATTGTCATTATTTGAAGCATCTCCATGGTCTGGTGGTGGAAATGGGGCACATGATAATTTAAACGGATGATGTGTGGAGGCAGTGGCTGCAGTTGATTAGTGGGTAGAAATGCTGAAGCAAATAAATCATCTAGCTGCAGAGATGAAAGAGCTAAATCAGGCTACTAAAATGTGAATAATTAAATGTAAAGATTTGGAGAGAGAATTAGAAGAGAGAATATTAGGGTGATTGGCATGGCGGAAAGCCAAAATCCAATTGCCTTAATGGAAAATGATACAAGCAGCTGGCAGTAGGTGTCTTTTTTTGACTGCCAGGTAGCTAAGACACATAGGATGAGGAGTCTACCAAACAAGGGCAGGACTGGTTGCCTAATAGTAAAAATGCAAAGCTTCAAGTCATTACTATGATAAGGAGTTCTAATGAAAAATTTACAATGGTGGGGCTGCAGGTGAACAGTTTCAAGGACTTTATGCTCCCTGGATACTTCTGTGGAAGGTAACTGTTTCAGGAATTATGAAAGTTAAGGAAGATGAGGTTGCAGCTAGGGTGGCTTACTCTTCTACTTTACAAGTGATAATGAAGTGTTGATGCTTTAGGGTGAAAGTGAAACCATACTTAAGGTAATGTCATGTATATTGTAATAATGGGAGGGAAACAGAAGTGTTGATTGTGGAGTTCACCTGATTCAAAATGAGAAGGAGATGATGCACTTAAGGGAAGAGGTAAGCAAAAGAGATGCATTAGAATACAGTGGTATAGAACTACCCTAGCTCAAGAAACAAACAACTACTTAGATACACTCCAGGATGTAGAGTAAACTGAGACAATGTGTCAATAGTCAAACCCAGCTGGTACAAAGCTGTATGAATAGGTGGAAGTACTGTAGAGTTTCTGCAAACAGAAGACTGTGCATTTGCCAGCCATCACAGGTGGAAAGGAAGGAAGCAGTGTTTTCAGCAAGCTTGGAATGGTCTGCACTCAAAGACAAACAACACATGGGTTGGCTTCATAATTCATGAACAATTCCATGATGAAGATAAGAGGAAGGAGGGGGTAGAGGGAAATATAGTGCAAAAAACAAAGCCTGTAAGAGACTGGATGAAAAGATGACTAAGGAGAAGAGAGGCAAGCTTCTGTTTGATTGGTAGACAAAGATGATGCCCAAAGGGACTCTCCATTGAGAAGGACAATACTAGTAAATAACAGGAATGACTTATTGAGGGCTGACAGGACTACTGTCTAGCAATGATGATGTGAATGATTGCTGTTTCTTTGTCTCTATTTATTGTTCTCTTCTGGTCCCATAATATTAAGGTTCCTGAGAGCTGAAGTCATGGAGGGTGCTGATTTGGATGACAGTATGAAGAGAAAATGTTTTATCTAAAACTAAAAGGAAAAGTGTTACTGGAAGAGTACGGGTTGATGATATGAAATGTTGAAGGGGCCATATGTTACAGGTCCAGTAGGGAAGAAAATGGATACTATTTAAACTGTTTAATGGACTGCATTAGGTTGCATACAGTCTCATAAAAAGCTTCATGTTTTTAAATTGGGGGATTAAAAAGAGAAAAACAAAGGGGGCAAATGTTCCTGTGCATACACTGATTTCAAATTTGATTTTAAAATACAAATTCTTGTAAAATTCTTGGAAAAAAAGTGAAAGATTAATGGAAAACTGTTGATATTTTTTATATTATGAAAAACATAAGAGGGAAGGTTTATGGAGAATATAAAATTGCTGGCTCTTGAGTATGAATTGTTAAATACTATGCATACAATAGGTAGGACATTAAGTTTATTTCTTGATTATTAAAAATGAAACAGTAATTAATGTTGCGTATTGTCTTTATATAAGAGAAGGAAGGGATGAGGGATGTGATGTGCATAAAAAGAGAGACAGAAGTTTGTAAAGGACTAAAACTAATATGGATAAATAAAAAGTGGGTTAACATTTATAGAAATAAAAGTGTATATGAAAAACTGAGTTACACCGAAGGGAGGGTTTTGTGCATAAATCATGTTTCTTCTGATATGATTATCTTGCCCTTGAGAGTGTTTCTTCAGTATGTTAATAAAAAAGGTGCTGTGTTTACATAATTTAATAACCTTTTTCTCCACAGGATTGGGAGATGTGGCATTAGGAGTGGATAGATGGATGTAAAATAGGATTATAAGTTAAATGCATGTCAAATAAAATTTCTAAATTTAAGGCTGCAGGAATGGTGGAATAAATACAGATGAAGAATGAAAAAGAAGAAGGGTGTGAGTTCAAGGAATGAGACTGGACAAAGAAAGCATGGAGTACTAGGGTAATGGGGAAGAGAGATGGAATGAGAAAGAAGGAGGATAAGACAGTGAAAAGGATAGACAAATGAAATTTTAAAGAGTGGAATTGGAAATTGAGGGTGATGTGCAATTAATGGCCCTGATGCATGAGAGAAATTACTCAACGAAGAACAAGACATCGCCTGGGAGATAGGTGTTGTGGTTAGGAGAAGGTGAAGTGACTATTAAGCAAATTGCAAAGCTGAATGTTGAAGGATCAGAGAAAATTGTATGTATAAGGAAATTAAGGAAAAGGATGTATAGTTGCTTTACAAGATAGAGGATATATAGGAGAAGTTTAGGAAGCTTTATGAAATTTGTACAGTGAGCAATAAAGAATTGTTTTAGGATTTGGAAGCTTGGAGGAGAATGTTTGGTCTATAGAGCATAAGACAGTGGTGAATGAGTCCATAGGTGTAGTAGAAGCAATGGATGAATGCAATTATGTGGTTAAAGAGTATAAGAGCAGGAATCCAGATAACATCTGCATTGATTTCTTCTTGCTGGTAGAATTGCATTAAAAATAAATAATAGCATATGTACTTGATGACATATCACATAAAGAAAACCTTGAGTTCATATATGAAACTACACTTGCAGTGACATTCAGTAGAAAATTTGAGAAGAGTGATCCAGGGAACTATAGACTGATTTCTTTCTATAACAGAGATACAAATGCTGAATATTTGCCAGCAAAGATATTGCAGGACTTTCTACCAGAGATATTGAGACCCATCAGAAACATTTATACATTTTATAAAATGGACTGAGCAGAAGAAGGAAGAAGATTATGTTGTTTGCTGTGCAGTGCAGTGCAGTGCATCTGGCCTCTGATGGAATAAGCAGAGTACCTGTTTCGTTTATTGCTGGAGTTGATGGAAGAAAGGAAGTGGTATGTTGGGTGAAAGGGGAATGCATAATATACCATGGGTGATAGTGTAAGTCCACAACATTAGGTTTGATACACTGAATCTAAAAATGGAAAAATAGGCAGGAGTGCAGAATATCCAAAAGTCTCTGAGTCTACAATCATTAGCTGACTGGAGTTCCACTGTAGTGACACCTAACTGGGAAAAGCCAAAAGACACATCAACAGCAACAACTGTTAGTTATGCAACAGTATGATGTTGTTGGAGAGTTTAAAGAGGGAATTTGCTAATTATTTGGAGTGACATTAGATGGCTTAGTGAGATTTCATCAAACAATGTCTAGACTTGGAAGGCATGAAAATGAATATATAATTAAGGTCTTGTTGTTTTGACTGACAGGAACATATACATGAAAAATGTAGGGACAGTTGAGGTGAAGGGAAAAGGCTGATTATAAGGAATGTACATATCTGTGAGAGAAATATAGGATAGGTAAGACCGTCTGGCCTTTATATAGGAGTTGCTTCGAAAATCAAAGAGGCTGTTCAGGAGATAGTGTAGTAAATAAGTCTGGAAGGAGTAGATAATAAGACTGAAGAAAATGACTATAGAGCTATTGAAATTAAAGCGATTAAAAAAGGGAGAAAGAGACATAGGCTAGAGAATGTGAAAAATGAGGGATGCTAAGTTTTAGATGAAAATGTGGTGGATAGCAAGACAATTGTAATTGCATGGCCGTTTAACTCAATATTTTTGCACAGACAACACAGGACATTAGTCAAGCTGCAGAAGAAAGGGCAAGAGCCAAATGCTTCATGTGTAGATGTGGGAAGTAGCAAGTGACCAATGATAGATGTAGTGGGGAGTGTACAAAAAGTTCAGAAATTATGGAAAAGTGTCTGGATATATTGAAGGGATTATATAGGAGAGCAATTGAAAATGCATCCCCTTTCTGTGAATATGGGGTTTGGAAAATCAGTATAAGATGGAAAAGTAGTGAAAGGTAATAATATCTATTAATAACAGTGCGAATAAAGAGAATGGCATTACAGAGCTGAAGTATGGAAGGTGTAGAACAAGGGGGAAGACAAATATGTTAAGTGAAGGTTTTGTATATTTCATGTAAAGCGGATAAATTCTAAAGTAAGGCAGGAAGATGTTGTGGAGAAGAGCAACTTGAAGATATTAAATGAGAAATACAAGGATTTGGTAATTGAACTGAAGTAGAGGTATCAGAGGAGGAAAGAGAAAAATGGGAAAATGTATGTGGGAATAAGGACATGTTCTGAGGAGATATAGTACAGACGATTAAAACATAGACAAACTAAAGATGCTTAACATTTGGATAGCTGTTGCAGTAGTTAAGCTGTTTGGGTCCTATTCCAGTGACCAGACAGCTTTCACAGTTTAATGGTGCCTTCCGCATTCTCTGTCAAAGTTTGAGTGGAACTCCAACCTAAAGACAGTTAGATTTCCAAATTTGTTTGTGATTTCTTTGCCACTGGAAAGAGCTTCAGTGGCCCCAAGTAAGTATGGATTGGATTATTATCCACCTTGGCTGAGCAGAAAAGTTCCTTGTTGGGAAAAACCTTTTACTATATGGGAAAACTAGTGCTATCCTGACTAAAATGTTGGTTTGCTAGGAAATTGTATGTCATGTGGGATTGTCATTGCATTTCTAAGGGAGTTTCTATGTAAATGCTCATGTGAACCTTTTGTGTACAACTGTTTTTGACACAATTTTCTTACAGATTTTGTATGTTTGTATATGTAGGCCAGGATATTCTGCTTGTGGTGGCTGTCTGTATTTTACTTTACTCAATAGTACTTATTATCTGCTTTACCATTTACCTATTCTTCCAGGCTCCACTCTCCACTTTTGAGGTCTCATTCTCTCTAATTTATGTAGCAGCTACATGGTTTTACCTTCCCCTTTCTGTAAGAAGAAAAAAAATGTTACGGTGCCTTTGGGTATCTGTCCAGCTCCTGTTGTGCCTCAACAAATGATGAGGGACCCTGCTTTTGCCAATCTTGGTTCTTCAGAGCTTTCATAGTTTCCCCATGTTTTCCTGGTGTTGCATTTACAGCCATCAGTGAAGGAGGATCGCCACATCCTCTATAACTATAGGGTTGTCCTTGACAGGCAAGCCATAACCACTCTTATTGCTTTCAGTGGAAGAAGCAAATGAAAGTTCTTCACTCAGCTGAGATATAGACTCTGAATCTTGGATAAGTATCTCTAGTATGTTTTCGTCATTTTCTAGGGAGATTCCCAGGAGAATTAAATTTATAGATAAAATCTTGCCTATTCTTGTTTCTGTTTCTATGTACAGGGATGATTTGCTGTGATTTACTAAGAGCACATTTTTTTGCATTTTTCTTCCCTATCACTTCATGTAGCAAGAGAAAGAAAAGAGGTCCCTTTCTTTACTCTGACTTTGATTTTTAGTCACATGAGAAGGAATTACTGGGGATGGTTGTTTTTCAGGAATGACTTTTCAATCTGAAAATTCTGGTCTTGAGGAACTCATGGCTTCAGATTTCCATCTTGAAAAAATATCTTTCTCTGAGACATTATCTGAGATTAAATAGATTTTTCAATGGGGGCAGAATGAAATTCCTACTGCAAAGAAAATGTGCTATGATTTGTTGTAGTTTAATATGTCTAAATCTACAGTTGTTCCTCCTTTTTCCCTGGCTTTGGATAATGCTTTTCTCACACCCACTAGTCTGCCTGAGAGTCAACCACCTGCCATAAGCATTTTTCCAACCCTAAAGCAGATTCTTCATCCAAACCAATATTATTGCTGCTAACCTCAGCTCTCTTGACAAGGATGGGAAAGTTTTTGAAAACTTGGGAAGAAAATATATTCTTCTGCTACTTTAACTTTCACTATTCTAAACTATCAACATCACATGGTGAAGATTTTATATTTATCTTTTAAGAACAAGTAAAAGTTAATTGTCATCTCTTCTTCTAGAGAGATTAATATATTTGAAAACATCTTTAATATTTGCTTTTCTTGTTACAAAACATGTTTTAAAGTGTGCTTATGGGCTGATGTTTCTGGAACAGTAATCAGAAGAGTGGTTTGGCTACATTTTCAAAACTTTTCTGAAAATGTTAAAACTGAAAATTGAAAATTTCTCTTAGACAAGGCAGTTTGATTTGCTCAAGTCTGTAGAAAGGAGAGAAGTTAATCAGTGTGACTTAATATTTTCAACCCTCCTTCTTTAATGCAGATAACAGATCCCATTCTTTCTCAGTAATACATTTAAGCAGAATGGGACTGTAAAACAGGAGTTTAAATAGCAGTAGCAAAGAATCTCCCAAAAGAAGGGAACAACATCTAAAAATCAAAGACAGTTCTCCCATTCACCATGACAGTTTGCCTGTTCATGCTACCCCCACTCCATTGGCAAGCTTTTTATCTCTCATTGAGGCAGACAAATGGGTTTTAAAGTTAATTGAGTAGAGGTACACTTGTCAAAGGTGAATCTGTCTCTAAATCCCAGGGGATACACACTTCCCTGTGGATTAAGAATCCTTGTTTCTTCCTATTTTACATCTAATGCTTGCACATGGAATAACAGTATTGGGGCCTTCCTGCTAGATGGGCAACAGTTTTTATTCAAGGCCATCTCTGTTACCAAAGAAGAAAGGATCCTGGAAGAATGTGCTGGACCTTTCATTGTTAAATCATTTTGTCAAGGTTACAATGTTCAAAATGTTTTCCCTTCATACCCTTCTCAGTTTGATCCCTTCTCTAGGTTTTTGATAACTACAGATGTAAAGGATGCTTATCACATTACCATAACCAAGCAGTTCAGATGCTTTGTGTGTCTGACTTACATTATCATTCTAATTTTGTACAGAATCATAGGATGATAGGACATTACTAGGCTATGGACCCCGATGCCATTTTAAGCCTGGCTGTTTCATCCCAATGTAATACCATAGAAATGCTGGTCAATACCCAAGATTGCATTTACTGATAACTGCCCATGTCCAGGAGTATTGTGGGCTATATCCCCAGTAAGAATTTAGGGTGCCCCATTCACTCATCCAGGTTTCTCTTGAACAGTCTCATAGAGGTGCTCTGTTTCACATGAAATGGTAGCCTGTTCCAAAGATGCGGCAGTCATTGGGAGATAAATCTTTCCTTCCAGCATGTCCTATTTAAGTAGCAGGCCATATTTAGGTCCCTGGAATGGGTAACCCTAGTCCCATTTGATTAATGGATATGCATCAAGTAAACTAGGTTTGGGTATTGGATTGCTCTGTATGCCAGGCATATGTCTCCCCTAAAAAGTCTGTAACATATGGAGTATAGTGACAGGGACTTTAGTCAGTCTGTGGAAGGCACATGCTGGAGCCACTTGATCTTCTTTGTTAGAAACCTCTGAGGTCTCCCCAATTGCTGTAGGAGCTTAGTATGGTACATGCCAATTGGGGCATTATACTCAATTATGGGATGACTAAGTGCCAAGTATAGGGGAGTTATAACTTCTTTTGCTCTTAAGATGATGCCATTATTAATCAAGGGTGCTATGTAGAAAGCTTTCTTTACTACAATAGATACATAATGGTTGAAGTTAAAGTTGCAGTCAGCTTGTGATCACAGGTCTCTTAATACTTCATGAGTACTTAGGGTATTGTTATTGATTTGATAGTGTGAGGAGACATTGTTTGTGCTGATGGGAATGATGATGCATTTCTTTGCATTCAGTTTGACACTGTGAATAATAAACCAGCCATTGGTCTCCATGAGACCCACCTGCATTATACTGACATCATTTGGGGATTCAGTTATTGCACCTATTTTGCAGTTGTCTGCAAACTTGGTCAGCCACAACTTCCTAGTTTTGATCTGAACTTCTGAGAAGTATATAGCAAACATAGGGGACCCAGCACTGACCTCTGTGGCACCCCACTTGTAACAGGTCTACTGCTTGATGTGAAGTCATCCACTTTGATAATGTATGTCCAGTTTGTGAGCCAGTTGGCAACCCATCTTACAATGAATGGGTTTACATTCAGTTTGCTAAGTTTATCGGTAATGCCTGAATGTGGGATTGTGTTGAAAACCTTTGCCAGGTCAAGGTATGATGTGTTCACAGATTTTCCCTTGTCAATGGCCTTCATCACATTTACAAAAAAAAAATCACCAGATTAGAAAGCAGGATCTGCCCTTTACAAAGCCAAATTGGATAGGATCCACTCTTTGGAGTTCACCTATGTCTTTATTTATGAAGTCCATAGTGATGCATTTCATGGTTTAACAGATGAGGCTGGTCAAGCTTACGGTTCTGTAATTCTCTGGGTCTGTAGCTAGGCCACCTTTGTGGAGAGGAATAACTGTTGCTGTTCTCCATTCCAGAGGAACAAAGCCTGTGGTTAGGCTATGATTGAAAAGGGTACTTAGTGGTGATGCTAGTTCATGTTTAGAATGTTTAGAAGACAGTCTGGTATGTTGACTGGACCCATAGAGGCTGTGTTTTTTGCCTTGGACAAGGCTTTGAGCACCTGCACTTCAGATATGTAGGAAGGGAGGGGGGTTGGGGGCAGGTTTGTTGTAAGTTAGGAGGGGATAAGGGAGTGAAATTTTCAAAAACCTATTCGCTAGCAGTTTTACTATCTCTATGAGATCAGTGTCTGTGATACCATTGGCCACTAGTTTTGCACATGCTTGGGTCCTATCCTTTAGGTTATTTACATATCTGTGAAAGGCCTTATGGTTATCCTTGGATGTACTTGCTAAGTTTCTCTCAAAGGAGCCATTGGAAGATTTAACATGTCTTATTTGCCTGTTGAGGCTGAGCAGAGTGCTTTTCTATCGTTGGGGCCTTTCCCTTTGTTTGCTTGGACAGCAACTTTTTCCATTTATTGTAAAGTATGTTGATGCTGTATGTCCACCATGGCAGTTTGTTTTTACTTGAGGCTCTGGTTTTGATTCTTTCTGGTATGACCGAGTTTATACACCGATTCTAGTGACTGTACAGGGATGTAGTGTAAGCTTCTGCATAGTTACCACTTCCAGCTTGGAGAGAGGCTTGGAATACATTTATACCATCACCTAGGGGAGTATAGTTTGCCTTGGTCAGGTTTTTAGTCTGATTTCACCCTTTGTGAGTTCTGTTGTTAGTGCTAGATCAAAGATGACTGATTTGTGGTCAATTATAGGTTCATACTAGGCTATCTGCCCGAGGGCATTTATAAGCCTAGCCCATTGTTTTGTGGCCCTTGATCTAATAAGGGTCTGAGAGTTGCGGTAGTGCAGCTATTTGACATGTTGGTGAGGATCAGATCCAGAATGTTTGTTCCCCTTGTTGGAGTATGGACAATTTGTTCCAGGGCATTTGAATTAACAAAGTAAAGGAACTTTTGAGCTAGGGAGTTAGGGCTAGTGTAGGTCTCCCAGTTGATGGTGTGATAAGCAAAATCCTCCATCACAAGTGTGTTCGATAAAATTTAGTTTGTCTCCAGTTTGGTCAAGTAGACTTCATGGGTATTGTGACCCATGGAGGGGGATCTATAACTAGCTATGACTTGAATGGGGATCTTACCTACCGTAACCTGGACCTGGAGTAACTCCATGGAGTTGTCCAGTCTAACTAGATGGGAGGTGAATTTCTCTCTAATATAGAGTGAAACACCACCTCTTTTGGTTTTCACACATTTATTTTGGGGTTTAAAGGTGTGGAAGGTATTGTAGCCTTGCAGGGCTGGGGTATTCTCTGAGCCCTTGAACCAAGTTTCTGTGACTGCACAGACATCTACATCTTCTAGTGATAGAAGTGCTTTCAGGGAGTGCAGTTTTTGGTTTAAGCTTCTAACATTTAGCAGTATGACCCTTATTTTGTTCTAATTGGTTAATTTCATGTCAGTAATGTTGTTTTCGAGACTTTGCCTAAAAAAAGGCACTACGGAGGAGGCAAGAGCCTTTGCAGCAGCCAAAAGCCTATAGGTGCCAGTTGCAAACATCTCTGGCAAAGCAGTAAGGTTTGTCGACCATGGCTTCCCAGTCTGACAGGAACTGGATTCTCTTTGAATGACACCAAAAAAATGAGCCAGTTATTGAAATCAATCATTTTTGTTTATACTGTGGCATCATTCTAGGTGAGGATAGTATGCTGTTCAAGGCTAGGGACATACCTGCCTGAGACACTTACAAAGAACTCAAGTCATATCTTTCTTCACATAGTCTAGTGAGGTACATCTCAGGTAATTTACACCAACATGAACTATGACAGAGTTATAACAGTACTTACATGCATGCATGATATGATGAATCCAGGCACAGGACAGGCAGCTGTCTGTGACTTTCACCTTGTCCAACCTGATGAGTGTGACATACATGTCTCACTATTGAGTCTCCAATGACAAGAAAATTTGGTGTTTGAGTGTTATGCTTTACTGGCTAAGAAGGTGAGACACTGGAGTTGCTAAGTGTCATGGGTACTGTGGGGACTGTGTTAGTTGTAGCAGTCTAGTGTTTTGGAGGTCTCTGCTGTTTCAGTAAGTTTTTCAAGAGAAACCTCTGCATATGTAGATTTATGTGTTTGATGTGTACTATGTGTATGAGTAGGGTATGTGTATTTGTAGTAGTACTATGAGCACATGTAGTGGTGGCTGAATTGATAACCTTCTCTATGTTACTGTTTTGAGAGACAGCATGGATTCTAGATTCTTGGTATAAATACATCTCTCACACTCTGTACTTGAGTGTGTTATTAGTAGAGGGTTGCCTGTGTACATGAAGAAATTGCTATACTGCTTCAAGAGACCAAGGTCAACAAGGTTGGCAGGAGATGCAAGGGTAGTCCAACTGTTCATAATGCTAGGTTGAAGGCTGTTGTCACTAGGGATGGCTATTCAGAATCAATCACAGAGGAGCTCAGTGGATTGATATTTCTTCCAAGGTTTAGAGACACTTTCTTAAATTTAACTTGGTGGCTTTGGCACACAACTGTGCAGCTGTGCGCAGTGCTGTGTGATACACAGACAAATAAAAATCTGCTCAAATGTTGTTGTATCTTTCATCTTTTCCCGGTTCGGGATCACCACAGCGGAACTCCGGTCCGCTAATGATTGGCAGTAGATTTTTACGTGCCGAGTTGCTGGCCCTGACGCACAACCTTCAACGAAGGTACGCCCATTCACGCATGTCTCCACACAGAAGATGCTCTAGCTGAGAATTGAACAGGACAATGTCATACTGTGAGGCGACAATGCTACCGCAGCACCACCATCACAGTAGAAATCTGCTTAAATGCAGGGCCTAAATACCTAAAGCTAAAAACTTGAAACAAACTTTAAAAAGATTCTAAAAGACCAATGAGCAAGCTAATTCCAAGCCCTAGACCAGCCTCCCTTTACCAGACAGGTCCCAATCAGCACAATGCTCTCACAAAAGTGCAGCTAGGCCCCTTCCAATCCAAGATGGCCTGGAAAACATGCACAGAACCAACAAACCACTGCAAACAGTTCCAGAAGCAGCAAGCCTATATCTGGACTATGCTACAGCTACTAGCTACCCTTGGTTCAGTGTGAAACACTATAGAATGTTTAAAACAGCAGAAAATAGCAGGAAGACACTAAAAAAACTTTTAAAAATAGTAGAAAATCAGCAAGAAGGCTCTAAAGCATGTATTAAACAGTTAACAGATCAGTTATTTAAACACTGCTTAGTGAGAAAACCAGAACAAGTAGAACAAATAGATTAGAAACAGTGAACAATACCAGAAAATAATTAACAAACAGTGAAACTAACAAAAAAAGCTTTGTAAAGAGTGAAAACAGCAATACAATTTGATTTAACAGGCAAAATAAAGCAGACAGTTGCAGTACAACAATGTCGTTTAATACACAGCAAATAAATACAGTATAAAAGTAGGCAGCAGGTAATAAAAAATGCAGCAAATAGTATAAATAAGCAAAAAAGAATTAAGCAACTTATGGCTTTTTGGAAGCTCAGAAGCCTCTAGTTGTCAGGTATCTCAACTCAAAGTTGTTTCTGGTAGCCTACCTTAGTTCAACTCGGTACAAACAAGCAGAAACCTGTTCAAATTCAGGACTTAAATAGCAGAAGCTAAAATCTTAAAAGAAACTTTAAAAAGATTTAAAAGGACCAATGAGGATGCTTATTCCAAGTCATAGACCAGCCGCCATTTACCAGACAGGTCCCAATCAGCACAATTCTCTCAGAAAAGTGCAGATAGGTCACTTCCAATCCAAGATGGCCCCGAAAATGTGCTCAGAACAAACTAACCACTATAACCAGTTCCAGAACCAGCAAGCCTATATCTGGACTATGCTACAGCTACTAGGTACCCTAGTTTCAACAGGAAACAGTAGAGAATGTTTAAAAAACAGCAAATAGCAGTGTGATACTAAAAACATGCTTAAAATAGCAGAAAATCAGCAAGGAGGCTCTAAAGAATGTTTTAACCAGTTAACAGATCTGCTATTTAAACACTGCTTAGAGGGAAAACAAGAACAAGCAGAACAGACAGCTTAAGAAACAGAGAAAATACCAATAAATACTTAAACAGTGAAACTAACAAAAAAGCTTTGTAAACAGTGAAAACAGTAATTAAAAACAGCAATAATATATGATTTAACAGGTACAACAAAGCAGGCAATTGCAGTACAACAGTGTAGTTTAGTACACAGTAAATAAATACAGTATAAAAGTAGGCTTCAAGCAGTAAAAAGTGCAGTAAATAGCATAAATAAACAAAAAAATAGACAGCTTATGTTTTTTTTGGAAGCTCAGAAGCCTCTAGTCATCTGACATCTCAGCTCCGAGTTGTGGCTAGCAACCTACTTCAGTTCAGCCCATTACTTTCCACTATACCAAGGGTACTCACAAAGTTTCTTATGCCCAGTAATTGCTATTGCAGAATTAAAGGCATACACATCTTTCCATATTTGAATAATTGCCTTATAATTGCAGATTTTTTTCTCCCAATACGAAGAGTCTTTAGAAACCATTCTGCATCTTCTACTCAGTATGAGTTTTCAAACCATCTTCCAAAATCCTCACTCCTCCCATCTCACTCAATTGTATTCCTGAAATTTCTGTTAGATTATGCCCTTGGAATATCCTTTATTCCTCCAGAGAAAGTAATGATGTTTCCACAGTTCTTCTTCAATTTCTCCATCCAAAGTCAGGTATCTACAAGGGAATTTTTCATGCTTCTCTTGGCAAGACTCCACACGAGAAAAATCTAATGGCAGTTCAGGTCATTCTGGATTCAGCATCTTGATTCTTTGTCTTTACAAATCCTTTTTTTGGAATTTGTAATAAGAGAGATTCTCTGCTTATCAGTCCAGATGTTTTACAATCTAGATCTGTCATTTTCCCTTCTGACCTCTCTCCAGTCTGTCACTATAGATGCATCACTCCTTACATCCAGAGCACATTTTTTTATCACTGTCTTAACCTCATAGAGATTTATGTCTAACATCTCCTTCTCTATGATAATTTTTTTTAGTAATAATCATGAAATGAAACAAAATAATGGCTAGCAAGGATCAAACTAGGAGCAGTGATCAAGTCCCCAAAAGACTCAGCCATCCTACAAGAAGAGCTAACTCAAACAAATAACTAGCACCAGAATCAATGACTAAACCTAAATGTCAAAAATGCATTATCGTCTCCTATGGAAAGTTGAGTACAACAATGAAAACACACCCCTAAGAGATGGCCCCTCAGCAGGTACATGGAAGATTTTATTTAATTAACAGCATAAATTACACAGAGAAAGCACACACACACATCTTATCTAATTCTAGCCCCTATGGAGTCAGAGGAGTAGATTAATGTTGGCAAGTGTATTTAAATTCTGCATGTAGAACATGGAATAAGTAAGCAATAGGCTGTGTGTGTCGATGCATGCAGGGACACACATATGCAAAGGGTGTTCTTAAAGATTAATGCCCTATCTTAAAGGAGCTGGCTCTGGATATCATGTAGTCTGCACCTACTTATTGTTTGCACTCAGGGCAGACTGCACCGTCCACCTCCACAATAGTATGCCTCTGACTCCTGATATTGTGAGTGGTTTCCAAAGGAATAAAAGAACAAGGTCTGTGGAACCCTCATGACAGAGAAAAGTACATGATGTGATAGAGATGCTTCTAGTGATCTCTGTTTCACAGATCTCTGCAGGTTAACACAGACAACACTACAGTAATGTGGTGAATAAACAAAAAAGTGTACCAGATCATACCCTATGTGCAGACTTGCTATGGCAACCTGTAAGATGGCAACCCGGCTCAGTTCATTATCTATTAGTGCAAAACTGGATTGCAGACAAACTAATCATGAGTGAGAGAGACCCCCACAAATGGAAATTTCACCCTGGGCCTTCTAAAATTTATAGATTCAACTGTTGAAACATGTGAAGTACATCAAGGAGCATTTAATGTTTGCTTTCTCCAGATCCCGATTCTGTGCAAGGTGGTCAAGGCAGTTGTCTCAGTTTCCCCACAATAATTCAATAATTTCTCTTGTATCCTTTTTTAAGGCATGTAAGCCTTAACGGATAACTTACTTATTGTTAATCTCCACAAAAAAATCATTACATTCATACATTTTCTTACACCATCAAAATCGTATTTTAATCACATTTTTTTCATTTTCTAAGGGCTTCCAAGGGTAAATATAATATTGTTCATTCATTATATTCAAATACCATTCTTTTCTTTTTTTATATATACATTTTTATAGACAGTTTCCATTAAAAATGTTCTGATACTCTTTCATATCTTCATTTACATAACTTTTCCATATTTTCCATGATTCTATCCACTCCCAAAAATGTTATATTTATCTTTTATCATAACATTTCTTAAATTCCTATACTCTTCTTTCAGTCTAAACAGACCTTTATAAAGATTTAAGGAAGCTGCACAAAAAATCAGATTAATTAATCCTACCCTTGCTTTCTCTTCTTTAACATGAAAAATCCCTCTTCTAACTAGATTTAATCTTGATCCTCATATAAATGAGAATGCAATAGACATTAACTCTTTCTTAAGCTTTGACAGGATCATCTAAATGAATAAGCAATTTTGCCTAAAAGGGCAGAATTTATCAAATATACATTTTCCTGTATGTCAGTTTATATAACTTCCAAACATACATATTTCTCTTAATTCTTGTATAGCTTTCTCCAACATATTCTCTGCATACATACTTGTTCCAAATATTATTCTCAAAATATATATTAAACAGAAAACCTTTGATATTATCAATTAGCCCTATCCCTTTCCCTTATACATAAACCAATCACCTTTAAATACTGATTTAATTTTCTGATTCCCTCTTCCATCCAGTCCTTATTTTCGGTAATTAAAACAATATCATCTGCGTAAGTAAGAATTACTTGAAGTTATACTCCTTCTTTTATCTTGTGCCCTGCCATTTTCAATACTCTTTCTATCTTTTTAACAACCACACCCATAACTAATGCAAATAAAGCGCTACTTGCTGGACATCCCTGCCTTATCCCAGATTCAATTTTTTTTTCTTTGCTTAACCATCCATTTAATATTACTCTGACATTATTAATTTCATAAAGTGACTTAATTATTTAGATTTTTTTATGACCTAATTTTTAATCTTTATAATATAACCCAAAGGCATTCCTACTGCATTCTGTGAAATGTTTTACTCAGATGTCCTACCCTATTATTTAAAATGTCATCTATCCCCTCTCTCATTATCCTTAATAAATCTTGACTTCATTTTCCTTTTTTACCAAAATTCATATACTTAAGCAATTTGACTTCTTTATTTCCTAGTCTTTTGCATATTATTCTCAAAACATTTTATACTCTATATTACTCAATAATGGCTTCCAGTTTCTTATATCATCCTTTTCTCCTTTCTTCCATATGAATTTCATAACCCAGTACATATTGCTTTTCCTACTATTCCTTTTTTAACCATTCAATACTTCCACAAAATACCCTTTTTGCCATCCGTTCATGTTATTATACATGTGATACTCAATGCCATCCATTCCCATATCTTTTTTCATATTTACTTATTTTAAAATTTCATGAAATTCTTTAAGACATATATTTTTCCATACTCTTATCTTCTATACTCAATTGCTTAATTTTCCACTTTTGCCTCTCTTTTATCTCCTATTTTAAATGTACTGTCTATATGCTTCCTTATTTCCTCAAGTATCTTTTCTTGTGTAATTATTCTTGCTCATTTATCATTCATCAGTTCTCTTATTATTCTCCTATTTTCTTTGTCAGTCTTATTTAAATATGAGACTGGTTCTTCATTTTCCCTTGTAAGAAATATCCTTGTTTATATAACATTTTCTTAATCCTCTCCTGATTCATTTCATATATGTTCTTTGCTTTTTCATAACCACTTCTCTAAATACTTCCTGACTGAGCTGCCTTTACTTTTAATTTTTTTCTCTGTACAGTTTGACATTTCAAAAAAAAAAACATTTTGTATTTTTCTTTAAAACTTCTCCAGCAATTCATCCAATTTTAATAGAACATTCTCATATCTATATATTTCCATAGTTGATTAATCTATCTTCTGTCTTTCTCATCTAATTCTTTTTCATTTAATCTCTTAATTTTACCTATTCTTCTTTATCCTTCCTTTTCTTGCACATCTACTCATATTGCTAAATAATCTGAAAAGCCAATTACCTTTATACCTTCTTGCACAACTTTCAGACTACCACATATTATGAAACAATCAATTTCTCTTTTTATATAATTTCTTTTATAAGTCCAATGCATGTTATCTAATACGTACAATTTTCTGTTTTTCATTTTTTCAGACAATGCTTCTTTTTTTCTTTTTCCTAAGTGACAATTAAAATCCCCCACTAATATTATCTTTGTATTCACACCTAAATAATTTAAAATTTTCTTGAACATTTTGTTTCTTTGTGGCATATGCATATATTGCAATAATTCTACAAATGTCTTTTCTCCACCTTTTCTCCACCTTTCATTTATTACCATTCTTCTACCTAATTCTACTATAGAATAATCTAAAAACTTATCCAGAAATTGTAATCTCTAAACATTGATAGCTCACATATTTCAATCTGCCATTTATGTGCAATGCTACTATCTATTTTTTCTGTTGTTTTTTTCTCTCTACTTTGTTTTTGATTTTTTTACCTGTATTGGTAATTATATTATCTTGGAGTCTAAATCAGTATAATACTATACATTGTTTTTGTAACTGGAGCTTTTCTCCTTGGGTCTCCACTGAAAATGATTACTAGCCAAGCTGGACTTACCCGGTTAACAAATGTCAATAAATAAATAAATTGTATTGTTTCATGACATAACACACTTATTCCAGAACATGTATTCTTTTCCATGTTCCATATAATATTATCACCACATAATTGTTCTGTTTGTAACCTTTCTTTTTCTGATAATACTATTGTGTCTACTAATATAAGTATATGCATCCAGGTGTTGTACTCCATTCTAATACACACATTCTTCTTTTGATATTCTTATTCTATTATCATTTATAGCCAACATTTTCAACTTTCTTCTTAAGTAAGTTCATTATCCCCTTCTACTTCTACCCTTTACCTTTGTTATTTTCCTTCACAATTATACTTTTAAACTTCTGTTTTCTATATTTCATCATTTTCCCTATACAATTCTTGTTTTCTTCACTAATCTCCAGTTTATATATTCATCTTCACTTGTTTTTTATACAAATTCATCCCCTTTATTATTTTCATATTTTTCCTGAACTATTTTTGTTTATTATTTTCTTGTGCTGTAATCTGTTCTTCTTGTCCCTCTGCTACATTTCTTTCTATATTATGTACACATTCCTGCATCTACTCTTGCTCTTTGACTTCTATATTTTCTTCACAATCTACCCATACATTTCCAGTCTGCCCACATTTTTTTACATATCATTTCACATTTCTTAGTGTCATGCCCCGGCTTATTACAAATAAACCATTTTCTTTTGTCACAATTATTGATCAAATGATCATCTTTTCCACAAAAAAGCATCTTTTTGGTAGTCGCCAATATTCAACAAAACCTTTGTTACCTTCTATAGTTATTGCACTCGGAATAAGTATGACTTTTTCATTTTTCATTTTCAAAGTTACACCACATTCCCATTCCCCAGTGCATAAACCTATATCATCATATATTGCTGTAGTCTATATAACTTGTTTACATACAGTCTTTAAATAGTTATTTAACACTTCTTTTTCAACTTCAGTTTAAAATTGCACAAAAATCCTTTCTTGTTTCTCTATTAAATGTTTTACCACATATGAGTTCCAAGGATTATAGTTTTTCTTAATCTCAAATTACTCTAATTATTTTCATGTATTGCCCTGTTTCAAGCAAAATGCTAAAACACATTTTTTAATATATGTAAAGGCTCTTACCTCCTTATGTGAACTACCCAAAGCCCTCCACAAACTTCCTCATGTATGGCAGGTGCAACGGCCCAAAAAGCAGATCAAAATTAAACACCAGATAGGTCAGATCTTGAAGTGTAGTGTAGTGAAGTAATGTGGTGAATAAACAAAAAAGTGTACCAGATCATACACTATGTGCAGACTTCCTATGGCAACCTGTGAGATGGCAACCCAGCTCAGTTCACTATCTCTTAGTGCAAAACTGGATTGCACATAAACTAATCATGAGTGAGAGAGACCCTCACAAATGGAAATTTCACCCTGGGCCTTCTAAAATTTATAGATTAAACTGTTGAAACATGTGAAGTACATCAAGGATCATTTAATGTTTGCTTTCACCAGATCCCAATTCTGTACAAGGTGGCCAAGGCAGTTGTCTCAGTTTCCCCACAATAATTCATTAATTTCTCTTGTATCCTTTTGTAAGGCATTTTAGCCTTAATGGGTAACTTACTGATTGTTAATATCCAAAAAAAATCATTACATTCATACATTTTCTTACACCATCCAAATCAAATTTTAATCACATTTTTTTTTCATTTTCTAAGGGCTTCCATAGGTAAATATAATATTGTTCATTCATTATATTCAAATACCATTCTTTTCTTTTTTACTATACATTTTATATTCAGTTTCCATAAAAAATGTTCTGATACTCTTTCATATCTTCATTTAGATAATGTTTCCATATTTTCCATGATTCTATCCACTCCCAAAAATGTTATATTTATCTTTCATTATAACATTTCTTAAATTCCTATTCTCTTCTTTCAGTCCAAACAGACCTTAATAAAGATTCAAGGAAGCTGCATGAACAATCGGATTAATTAATCTTAGCCTCACTTTCTCTTCTTTAAAATGAAAAATCCCTCTTCTAACAAGATTTAATCTTGATCCTCATATAAATGAGAATGCAAAAGACATTAACTCTTTCTCAAACTTTGACAGGATCATCTAAATGAATAAGCAATTTTGCCTAAAAGGACATAATTTATCAAATATACATTTTCCTGTATGTCAGTTTATATAATTTCCAAACATACATATTTCTCTTAATTCTTGTATAGTTTTCTCCAACATATTTTCTGTATACATATGTGTTCCAAATATTATTCTCAAAATATGTATTAAACTGAAAACCTTTGATATTATCCATTAGCCCTATCCCTTTCCCTTAAACATAAACCAATCACCTTTAAATACTAATTTAATGTTCTGATTCCTTCTTCCATCCACTCCTTATTTTTGGAAATTAAAACAATATCATCTGCATAAGTAAGAATTACTTGAAGTTATACTCCTTTTTTAATCTTGTACCCTGACATTTTCAATACTCTTTCCATCTTTTTAACAACCACACCCATAACTAATGCAAATAAAGCGTTACTTGCTGGACATCCCTGCCTTATCCCAGATTCAATTTTAATTTATGTGCTTAACCATCCATTTAATATTACTCTGACATTATTAATTTCATAAAGTGACAATTATTTTGATTAATTTATTACCTAATTTGTAAACTTTTTAATATACCCCATAGACATTCATACTCCATTCTGTGAAATGTTTTGCTCAAATCTCCTACCATTTTATTTAAAATGTCATCTATCACCTCTCTCATTATCCTTAATAAATCTTGATTTCCTTTTCCTTTTTTGTCAAAATCCATATATTTAAGCAATGTGTCTTCTTTATTTCCTAGTCTTTTGCAAATTATTCTCAAAACATTTCATACTCTATATTACTCAATATTGGCTTCCAGTTTTTTATATCATCCTTTTCTCCTTTCTTCCATATGAATTTCAAACCCAGTACATATTCCTTTTCCTACTATTCCTTTTTCTAACCATTCAATACTTCCACAAAATACCCTTTTTGTCATTCCTTCATGTTATTATACATGTGATACTCAATGCCATCTATTCCCATATCTTTTTTCATATTTACTTATTTAAAAATTTCATGAAATTCTTTAAGACTTATATTTTTCCATACTCTTATCTTCTATACTCAATTTCTTAACCTTCCACTTTTGCCTCTCTTTTATCTTCTATTTTAAATGTACTGTCTATATGCTTCCTTATTACTTCAAGTATTTTTTCTTGTGTAATTACTCTTTCTCCTTTATCATTCATTAGTTCTGTTATTATTCTTTTATTTTCTTCGTCAGTCTTATTTAAATATGAGACTGGTTTTTCACTTTCCTTTGTAAGAAATATCCTTGTTTATATAACATTTTCTTAATTCTCTCCTGATTTATTTCATATATTTTCTTTGCTTTTTCATAACCATTTCTCTAAATACTTCCTGACTGAGCTGCCTATACTTTACTTTTAATTTCTTTCTCTGTACAGTTTGACATTTCAAAAAAAAAAAAAAAAAACACATCTTATATTTTTCTTTAAAACTTGTCCACCAACTCATCCAATTTCCATAGAAAATTCTCATATCTATATATTTCCATAGTTGATTATTCTATCTTCTATCTTTCTCATCTAATTCTTTTTCATTTAATCTCTTAATACCTTTACCTATTCTTATTTATCATTCCTTTTCTTGCACATCTACCCATATTGCTAAATAATCTGAAAAGCCAATTAACTTTATACCTTCTTGCACAACTTTCAGACTACCAGATATTATGAAACAACAAATTTTTCTTTTTATATAATTTCTTTTATACGTCCAATGCATGTTATCCAATATGTATAATTTTCTAATTTTCATTATTTCAGACAGTGCTTCTTTCTTTCTATTTCTTAAGTGACAAATTAAAATCACCCTCTAATATTATCTTTGTATTCAGACCAAAATAATTCAAAATTTTCTTGAAAAGTATTTCTCTTTGTGACATATGCATATATTGCAATAATTCTACCAATGTCTTTTCTCCACCTTTCATTTATTACCATTCTTCTACCTAATTATACTACAGTATAATCTAAAAATGTATCTAGAAATTGTAATCTCTAAACATTGATAGCTCATATATTTCAATCTGACTTTGTCATTTATGTTTCTGTTGTTTTTTTCTCTCTACTTTGTTTTTCATTTTTTACCTGTATTGGCAATTATATTATCTTGGAGTATAAATTCATAGATTCATAGATTCATAGATTCATAGATTAGTACTAAGCTAACTGCCCTTGTGAGCCATTTAAGCCTAGCCAATTATCCCTTGTGAGACTCAAGCCTGCACCTTGTGTTTGTAAGGCAAACACCTTAACCATTAGGGCCACCCTCCCACACCTCAGTATAATATTATACATTGTTTTGGTAACTGCAGCTTTTCTCCTTGGTTCTCCACTGAAAATAATTACTAGCCCAGCTGGACTAACCTGGTTAACAAATGTCAATAAATAAATAAATAAATGTTATTGTTTCATGACATAACACATTTATTCCAGAACATGTATTCTTTCTCATGTTCCATATAATATTACCACCACATAATTGTTATGTTTGTAACCTTTCTTTTTCTGATAATACTCTTGTGTCTTCTAATATAAGTATATGCATTCAGATGTTGTACACCATTCTAATACACATATTCTTCTTTTGATATTCTTATTCTATTATAATTTATAGCTAACATTTTCAACTTTCTTCTTAAGTAAGTTCATTGTCCCCTTCTACTTCTGCCCTCTACCTTTTTTTATTTTCCTTCACAATTATAATTTTAAACTTCTGTTTTCTATCTTTCACCATTTTCCCTATAAAATTATTTTTTTCCTTCACTAATCTTCAGTTTATATATTCGTCTTCACTTGTTTTCTATACAAATGCATCCTCTTTATTAATTTCTTTTTTTTTCCTGAACTATTTTTGTTTATTATTTTCTTGTGCTGTAATCTGTTCTTCTTGCCCCTCTTCTACATTTCTTTCTATATGATGTACACATTCCTGCATCTACTCTTGCTCTTTGACTTCTATATTTTCTTCACAATTTACCCATACATGTCCAGTCTGCCCACATTTTTTACATATCATTTCACATTTCTTAGCTTCATGTCCCAGCTTAACACAAATAAACCATTTTCTTTTGTCACAATTATTGATCAAATGATCATCTTTCCACAAAAAAGCAGGTTTTTGGTTGTCTCTGATATTTAACAAAACCTCTGTTACCTTCTATATTTATTGCACTCGGAATAAGTATGACTTTTTCATTTTTCATTTTCAAAGTTACACCACATTCTCATTCCCCAGTCCATAAACCTAGATTTTTGTAGTGTCCATAACTTGTTTACATACAGTCTTTAAATAGTTATTTAACACTTCTTTTTCAATTTCAGTTTAAAATTGCCCAAAAATCCTTTCTTGTTTCTCTATTAAATGTACCACATACGAGTTCCAAGGATTATAGTTTTTCTTAATCTCAAATTGTCTAATATTTTTCATGTATTTCCCTGTTTCAAGCAAAATGCCACAACACATTTCTTTTTTAATATGTGTAAAGGCTCTTATCTCCTTATGTGAAGTATCCAAAGCCCTCCATAAACTTCCTCGTGTATGGCAGGTGCAACGGCCCAAAAAGCAGATCAAAATTAAACACCAAATAGGCCAGCAATTGAAGTTATATAACCAAAGTTTATTAATGCAGCAGCCCAATAAACATAAAAATAGTGTAATAATCACACTAAAGAGTACGATAAACCAATTTCAGCACAATGTCCTTCATCAGTGTAATAGATTCAAGACACAACAACTAAGTATATATAATAATAGTGATTTGGTCCACCCATGTCTGTTTTAATTAACCAATTAAAAATTAAAGGTGCTCATTCATACCCAGAGGAAATAAACCCCCAGTCTGATAATCCAAGTTTTTTATTTCTTATTTAATATGTCATGCCAACCATCTTTACATGACCTATTCCCTACAATTTTGTCAATAATGAAAAACCTAAATATAGCTTTAGGATGTTTAATGGTATGCTTATAAAGTGCATTAGAAATATATTTGTTTCTTATGTCACTGAAGTGTTCTGAAATTTGCAATTTCAGTGGGTGCGTTCTTTGTCCCACATAAAAGGCATGTAACTAAATACATAACCCAGTCTGTACTGCAATTCACAAAAATGTGAATATCAGAGACCTTAGATGCATTTTGACCGGTAAATTTTTTACTTTGCAAAGCATATTTACACAAAATACAATGACCACAAGAAATATAACCCACTAACCTATCCCCATCCAATGTCATCTGATTTATATATCTACACAACATTTTCTTTTTACATTGATTAAAAAAGCCTCCCAATGTTTTGTCCCTTCTGAAAGAAAAAAGACATATGGATATTAAAATATGCTCCAATTTTTCATCTGCTAATAAGATATCCCAATGTTTTTGTATTAAATCCATGAAACCCGAAATCTTATGCCCATAACTAGTGACTAATCTGATGACACATTTATCATTACGATCCTTGCTTTGATATCTTAATAGCTGTGACCGATCACAGGTTTGGATGGACCGACTAGTTTGAATAATATGTGACTTCTGATATCCTCTGTCATAAAATCTATTAATTAACTCATTCTGTTGTCATAAAAAGTGGTATTGAAAGAACACATTTTATGAATTCGTAAAAATTTAGATTTTGGAATATTGTGTATAATGTGTTTAGGATGACAGCTGGAGGCATGCAACAATGTATTAAAGTGCAGGTGTTTACGAAAAACACTACTTTCTAAAGATCCATCTTCCCTATGGCCCACATTGACAACCAAAAAAGAAATCTAATTAGTATCATAATGTGCAGTAAATTAGATGCCCCACTTATTGTCATTGATATACTGAACAACTTCCATAAGATATTTAACATCCGACTTCCAAACCATCCAACAGTCATCAAGAAACCTATGCCAAATATCAACCTCATCCAAAAAAGATTATTATTCCTGTCATATATAATTTGTTGTTCAAGATAGCCCATGAAAAGATCTGCATATATGGGTGCAAAAGAAGCACCCATGGCTGTCCCTTTTAATTGAAGATAACATTCACCCTTGAAATAAAATATGTTCTTATTAAGAACATGTTTAGTTAAACATATAAGAAATGTATTAAAACCAGGACTGTATAATAGGATGTGGTCAAGCCAATATTGTAGAGTCATCAAGCTGTCCCAAAAAGGTATGTTAGTATAGAGTGTTGTTGCATCCAAAGTACACACAACCCAGCCTGGCTCTAATTGCATATCAGAAATTATATTCAAGAACTCAGTATTTTGAATTCTGTCTCTAACCCCCTGCAACAGTGGCTTAAGATATGTGATGAGAAAAAAAAGTATACAAATATCTATTGTAGAACAAACCACAAAATAAAAGACATAAGCGCTTTCGTAGGTATGTATCTCACTTCATCAGATGTATATATAATATATTTTGGAGGTAGGTACTGCATAGCTGTTGTGGTAAAGGGTCCTGTACAGTTAGATGAGTCACACCTTCTTTAGTAATTATGCCCTCACATAGGGCAAGTTGTAGAAAATGATCAATATCCATTTTAAATTTCCAAGAGGGGTCAATTGCCATCTTTGCATAAAACCTGCCATCAGACAATTGTCTCTGAGCTTCCACCAAATATATGGACCAATCCATAACCACTACAGCCCCTCCCTTATCAGCAGGAATGATAACCAGATTGGCATTATTATGAAGATTGTTTAAAGCCTGGATTTCTGTTTTACTCAAATTATTCATAGACAAACTGGTAACAAGTCTAAACCTAAAGTGTAGGTCTTTGAGAACACGTTGAAAAGTAGCCACATGTTTATTCATGGGAGGATTAAATTTAGATTTATGAAATCTGAACCCAGCATGAGAGTCATAAGGCTGTTCACTAGCTCCAACATGTAATTTAAGATTTAGCATTCTATAAAAAAATGACATTCTTAGCAAAAACATCCTCAGGCACAACAAAATCAGAGACAAAATTCAAGCTATTGTTAAGTAGTTGTATTTTAACTTCAGACAATACCACTGAAGAAATAGTATGTACATTGCAAATGGTATTTACTGAGGTACCAAAAGATGTAACAGGGTTTCTTGAATGGAGTCCTGATTTATGTTTTCAACCACCCCTTCTTGTAATCCTAATGGTTTGGCTAAACTCCTTATTTCTGGGGCAGGTCTGTGTTCACTTTCAGTATCTGTATCTGAGGAAGACTCTTCCCCAGAGGCCTCACTGATATTGCTACTAATAGTTTTTTTGAGACTATATTTCTTTTTTTTTTCCTTTTATTAACCATGTACCCCATATCACTATCCAAAAATTTGTCATTTTTCTGTTTAACAAATGTTCTACCCTGATTATAATCACTGACATCCCTGTTAAATGTATGGATCTTTCTATCCTTAAGTTGTTTCGCAGTGTCAGTTAGCTCTTTGGTCAGCTTTTGAAAACAAGTTTTGAAAATGGGCTGGCTATCAAATAATTTAACTTCCTCACATATTTTAGTAACTTCAGAAATGGAACTGACTGCCCTTCTCTCATATAATGCAAGTAGTCTTTCCACAAATCACATAGAAACCATTTGGTGTGCCATTACCGATTCGGTCGATAATTGTTCATCATGCTGACCCACAAGAGGTCGTATACAAGTACGTAAACCTCTTGGTGTAATCCACCTTATATTTGTAGGCCTTAAATAGTTTTAGATGCCACACATTGGTCCTAAGATTTTTCATTTATTTAGTAAGTTTGAAAAAAGCCTCAGTGCATGGTAAATCCACATTTGATGTATTAGATGCAAATGATGGATCGATATCCAGTCCTGCCCAAATACCTGAATATCATCTTTGATCACAGACAAACCCTGAAGCATGGCCAACAAATCCACGGTGATGCTTAAGGTAATTTTTAACACAATGGCCAAAGAGACCTTAGTAACAAGCTGACTAAAAATGAATTAAAACCAATAAGTTGCTAATAACACAGATAATAATAAACGGTTACAAAAATTATTAAGTAGCAATTCACAAAAATTGACATACAATATGGTATCTATGTCAAAAATGTTCACATTACAATAATAGTATGTAATAAAGGGAAATACAAACAAGAAGTTAAAAAAATGCAATACGATTTTAAGTGAGCTGTGCCATGGTCATGGACTGACCAACCAAAATTATAAAATGTTCCAAAAAAGATCAAACGTGGTGGAATTGGTCTAAAAATCTAGCAGTCATTTGTCATAGCAAATAGTGCGCATCTGTTGTTGCCCAAGAGTCACTAAATTCAATTGAAAAAATATATACTGCAAAAAATGGCTTATAAAAGCCTGAACAAATTATACAACATGAACCCATTGAATAACAAACACTATAAGGGGAATTGCAGATTCATCATATATCAAATTAAATAATCACCTCAGCCTCACCACTGCAATTAATGAAAGTGTATTTCAGCAATACATGTAAATACAAACCAAACTCAAAACTTCATAATGTCAAGAAAAGCAATCAACGATGTAGTAAAGTGAGGCTAGGTGATAAATGCTTTTTGAAAATATGAATTAAATGCACCAAGTCATTAAGCCAATCCATTCACAATTAACAAAATAAAGTAATGAGGGAACGAAACAAACCCCAATGGTTCAAAAAGTCAGACTGGCTCGAAAAAGCTTGATTAACAAGGAAATCTCACCCAACGCTTTAATTAGAGTCTCCTGAAGGTGGAAATACAAAAGGTCCAAATTTAGCTATATATTTCTCATGGCCTCTGGATATTCAAAACATAATATGACAGCCCAGTAGGCCCACATAAGTTTTCTTGAAATGTTCACTCAAAAAATGTAGCAAGTCCCAGACTGATCACCAAGTTCCTAGAAGTTCCAAAAGTGTGCAACAGCTGAATCGCAATATTTCTGAGTCACCAAAGGCATCTGGAAATATTCACTTGTTGGATTGAACTGTTCACCACTCAAGCCATCTAAACTGTAGTGATCCAAAGCACCAAATAATGTAATCATATGGCTGGGTGATAAAATTGAAAGAGCACAATATCCAACAAAACTAGAGCCAAATCCAAACAATTACTCTGTTGTCGATACAAAATGGTCTCACAGACAACAGCGGAAGAGAAAAGACTACAACCTTTACCTACTTCCGCATGTATGGCAGGTGTAACACCCCAAAAAGCAAACCAAAATTAAACACCAGATAGGGCAGCACTTGACGTACCCAAAGCTGCAATCTCTGTGTCCCAAACCTCATACGTTTCAAGTCCTGTTTCTTTTTAGCTGTTCAGTATTACCATGGATTTATTTCTAGCCAACTCTCTTACTCCATCCAGTTGTTTCTCTCCTTCTTTCAGCATCTGCACATACAACTTCTTTTCCATGATCTCTTTCCCCTCTTCTTCCTGTATTTTGGCTATAATTTCACCCCACAATGCTGCTACCTTGCTCTCAGATTCACTCTATTTCATCATTATCTTTCAGCAAAACATCTTGCAACCCCCCCCCTCCAATTGAAGGGATGCAATCACTCACTTTGATTGAGATCCCTCGAACAATCCTATTAAGATTCAGCCACCTTCACTTTCTTATCCTCCTTCACCTCAACCTTCTCATCTGCTCTCATTGACTTTTCTGCACCGCCAACTCTCCGCTACACTCATATAATCATCTCTCACCTCTCATTCCATATGATTGCCATTACCTTCTTCTCTGCCACACACCATTACCATATTCCTTCCTGCTTCTTTAAGCCTCATATGTGCCTGGAGAGGAAGTAGGAAGTGTAACTGCACACAACATCCCTGTACAAAAAGAGTAGGGTTTTTTTTTTATTAATTATGGATTATATACACTATTTGCATTATATGCAATATATGCATTATATACATGATTTACAATTGCTTACATCTGCTATTCCAACATCCTATAGCTTTGTATATTTCAGTTAACCCCCACTCTTTTTTCCACAACCAAAAATGCATCTTTTTCAAAATTTCATCTAATACCCATTCCCTATTATACTTAATTTCATTTAATCTTTTATTCCATATGACCCATAAAACATAAAATAACTTTTTATCAATTTCTTTCACTTTCTTTGTTTTTTGTTAGCAAAGTATCCATACTCTATCAGGTTCATGTTTATATGTTTCACAATTTTGGAATCATTCAATGCATTCATTTCAAATAATTTTTCCCACAATTCTCTCACTCTTCTACAATTCAAGAAAGCATGTTCCTTCATCTCAATCTCTCCATAATAGTTATATACCCTCTCCTGAATCCTTTTATAGTAACCATTTGCTTTAACAGACAGTTTATCATTAAACTCCACATAAAGTCTTTAAATTAATACATTTTCTTGCTCCATACAAGCCTTATTTTTATTGTTTTTCTTTTTTCATTATCCAAGTTTTCCCAAGGATAAATGTAATAACATTCCCTCATTACCTTTCCATACCAGTCTTTTCTATTCTTTTGTACAGTTCTTATTTTTAATTTCCATAATAATATTTTATTTTGATATTCTTTAATCTAATTATTAACATTGTTCTTCCATCTTTTCCCATGTCTTAAACTTTCGCAAACATTTTTATACTTAATTTTCAATATATCACTTATTATACTTCTTCTTTTATTCCCCATAACACTTTTTACAAATTATTTGAAGCTGCATGAACTATCAAATGTATTAATACTAGGCCTCCTTCTTCTTCCTTCACATACAGGACTCCTCTCCTCAAAGGATTTCGTCTTGAGCCCCATATGAATGAAAATAGCAGCAATTATTTTTCATACTTAGATGAAATCTTGTATACACTTGTTAATTGGCAATCTTACTTTGGGGCAACTGGAAATTTGGGCTGTGCATCTCAATGGTAGCCTGAACTTCAAGCCTAGCAACTGCCTATGAACCAGATTAATTATGGTATAAAGGAAAGGAACTGATTGCAGTAAATAAAAGCATCTCCATATTATTCATGATGTTTATTTTCCTTCTTTTACCAACAGTGTGTTTATTACTTATCTGTGAATTAACTGGACAGCATGAAGTCTATGAGATTAAAGTTAATACTTGAACTATGCATACATTTTTTTAATTTAGCTTGTTGCTTTATCTTTAGGCACACAGGTGTGAAATACATTGTGTTTGGGCTACACCAGTTCATAGGTTCATAGTTTCCCTTGATAGTTACTAGGCTAATGGCCCTAGAGCCTTAACAAGCCTAGCCATATTTATCTCAAGTTGCCCCAATTGCTGGTGGTCAGGTGAGTGAGGGTCACAGAGATAAGGATCTATGATAGTTAATACTGACATCCTCTGTCCAGTAGGGACATGGGCACCATCCCAGGAGTGAACTTGTGGTCATCAATCTATTAATCTAGGTTGAGTTTAAAGTGGGTCAGGGTATGGGTTCTGTTTTGCATGAATTAGAAGCTTGTTACAGAGAAGTGGCAGTCTCTGCAAGATATATCCATCTCTCCCGCATGACCATTCATGTCATAGGCTAGGTTAAGATCCTTGGAGTAAGTGACCCCCATCCAGGGATCTTAACCTAGCCTCTGTGCAGAAGTGAACAGCTATGACTTAGAGCAGATGAGTAGAGCTATGACTGTTAACAAGCTGCTTACTATAGTATAGGGTTTGAGTCCGTCAGCTTTTATTTGTCTTCTGTATGATTCTGAACAAGTTACATAATGGGCAGTTTTCCCGGGCTGCTCCTGAAAAGGGGGATGTGTGTCCAATTGACTTTGTTAACAAATGTGTTGCACATTTGCATTTCGAATTTCTGAATCCTTCACATAGCTGTTAATTAGTGCCTCAATATATTCTACTTGACCAAAAAGTGCAATGGGTTGCCATATACATTTTCAATAAATATGGGTTTCAAGGAGGGAAAAAGTTTACTGTTTCTAATGTTAAGTCTGTTTTCAATATGAGAATGTTTTTTTTCTTTACAAAATAATTCTTTGTTTTTTCAGTAAAATTTGAAATGAAGTCCAAATCACATTTTACTTATCTAGAGCAGGTTGTTGAAGCCCTGTATTCTGTTTTTGAGTACAAGCAAATATGTTTGAACACTGTTTATTGTATCTAGGGAGAGACAGACAAGTAGAGATATACTGGTATGGCTGTCAGGGGCCTGACTCATTACCATGCATAGGGCCCATTTGTCCATGATCCAGCTCTGTTGACTATGGAGGTGTGTGCTGCAATGATACAGCATTGTTAGCCACTGAAGTAGGTCAGATCTTTACTGAGTGATGTCAGATGGGATCTCTATTCTTGATGATAGAGTAGACATAAGGTGGTCAAAAATGAGATGTAGGTATAATGCAAGCATGTAAGCTCCTCCCTCAAAAATAGTATACTGTATACAGTAATATTTCTGATGTTTGTATGACTTGTGGATTGTTGAACAAAGACTTCTGCAGCATGTTTATTGTCTTTAATTGCTTTGCTTTATTTATTGAACTAAACAGTGAATTTATTCAGTAATAGGAATGGATTGTGAACTATAGTGTTAACATGTTGAATTTTAGTTATATACTTTTGCAGGACATTCTTTACCACTTACAGCAACTGCAAAGGAGGTTGACATTTGTCTCCATATATAGTTTTATCAGGTTTAGTATCATAATCTTGACACTGTTTTTTACGAGTAATTACGTACTCGAAAATCATTTTTGAAATTTACAGGAGTGACAGATCAACATAATGAAGCAAAAAAAAAATTACCTCGACATCTGATGCCATTAAAGACACATTTTGCAGTGGGGCCTGCACCCCTCACACTCCCTGCTACTTATATATACAAACTCTGAGATCCCACTACAGTCAAGGAAAGAGTAAATTTCCATATCTCCACTACTATAGTGTGATCTGCATTCAAAATGTTGAATCCACAACAGCGAATGCTAGTGTACATTCACTTTTATGACTTCAGCATTTTTATTTTTGGCAATCTATGACTTCAACATTTTTATTTTTGGCAATCTGAAACCTTGGGGTGTGACTTTTGACAATTTTCCATCGCTCATTACAGGTACGACATTTTGATGGTAATCCATTTTATTATCAGTACAATTATTGTTCATAGTTTCATAGGGTCATAGGTGTTTACTAGGTTAACAACCACAAGGGCTTTTTTAAGCCTAGCCATGCATCCCAAATCTCTGACAAGCTCTGATACCCTTGATAAGTGTTAGCAGGTGTTTGAGAGCTGAAACATTTACAAACAGGGGCCCGGAGAGATGAACCATTTACAGATTGCCTGTGTCCATTAGAGACATAGGCGGCAAACCAGGGATACATTTCCTGTTCCCCATCCAACTGTCCAAGTTGCACTTGAATTGGGTTAAGGAGGAACTCTGTTTTACAAGGATGGGGAGCCTTTCCAGAGATGGGGTAGTCTCTGGGATACATACCTGTCTCTCCAGCAGGTCCTATTTATGTCACAGACAGGGTTTAAGTCTTTAGAATGGGTAGTTCTGGTGGTGTTTGTTTTGTGGATATGCAGGAGGTCCATCAGAGAAGAGTCAGACAATGCCCTGTATGCCCTGTAGGCATATGTAGTCATTATTGCATATTACTGTGATACAGTCTTCTATAGAAGAGCAGAATGTAAAGGATTTCATAATTTAGTTAAGAATTGTTACTCTGGCAGCTAGTTCAGAGAACTAATGCTCTGACTTGTTAATGAGTGCTTCTTGTGGCAATGGCGCAGGGTTTGAATCTTTCCACTTTCATTTACCTACTATGTAACAATGAGCATGTCTCTAAACTTAACCAAACAGTGCTTTAGAGCACATAGGAATCTGGACTAGGCTCCTTAATTGTCACCAGGGATGCATGTCTAGTAACTATGAACCTGTTGTCATTGGTTGTCTGACATTCTCTAATGCATGCCTGATATAGTTCAGGAAATGTTATCACCAGCACACAATGTTTTTAATATAGCACAGGCAATTTATTGTTCATGTGCAGCAGGCACTGCATTTGTAGATGAAACACTGAAATGTAAAAGTATTTGCCAGCAGCAACCTCTGCATCACTAATAGTTTTCATTAATGTGGAATTATCCAGATGACGTTTACTTCTGCAGAAACTGCACATATTGACTGACATTTGTGGATTATAATGACAGCAATGTGAGTGTCCTTTTATGATGTAACTTTTCTAAAATGTATAGTTTTGTCATTATTGGTTCATACATTTTGTTTCACTGCTTACTAGAAAATAATATTAAAAACTACAAATTTAAAACACTCTAACAGATGCTGCTGTATTAAACAAGTAATATAATTTAACATAATCAGGAAAGTTAATCAAATTGTTCTATCATGTTGTAGACGGGGGAGAAATGGAGTAGGGGTTATCCTGAAGGAACAGTATACCAAGAGTGTTTTGGAGGTGAAAAGAGTGTCAGACAGAGTGATGTTACTGGAGCTGGAAATTGATGGTGTGATGATAAATGTTATTAGTGCCTATGCTCTGCAAGTTGGATGTGCGATGGATGAGAAAAAAACATTTTGGAGTGAAGTGAATGAAGTGGTAGTGAGTGCACCCAAAGGTGAGAGAGTGGTGACTGGAGCAGATTTCAATGGGCATGTTGGTGAAGGTAAAAGAGAGGATGAGGAAATGATGGGTAGGTATGGTGTTAAGGAAAAAAATGCAGGTCAGATGGTAGAGGATTTTCTGAAAAGAATGGACATGGCTGTGGTGAATACCTATTTTAAGAAGAGGGGGGAGCATAGGGTGACATACAAGAGCGGAGAAAGATGTACACAGGTGGATTATATCCTATGCAGAAGGGCCAATTTGAAGGAGATTAGAGACTGTAAGGTGGTGACAGGGGAAAGCGTAGCTAGCAGCATAGGATGGTGGTCTGAAGGATGATGCTGGTGATCAAGAAGAGGAGGAGGAGTGTGAGGGCAGTGCCAAGGATCAACTGGTGGAAATTGAAAAAGGGTGATTGTGAGGTGGAGCTCAGGGAACAGTTAAGAAAGGCACTGGGTGGCAGTGAAGAGTTACCAAATAGCTGGGTAAATACAGCAGAGCTAGTAAGGGAGACAGCTAGAAAGGTGCTTGCTGTGACATCTGAATAGAGGAAGGAGGACAAGGAGACCTGGTGGAGGAATGAGGAAGTACAGGAGAGTATACAGAGAATGAATTTGGCAAAGAAGAAGTCTGATTGTCAGAGAGATGAAGAAAGTAGACAGGAATATAAGGAGATGAGTTGTATGGCCAAGAGAGTGGAGGCAAAGGCTAAGGATAAGGCGTATGGAGAGTTGTATGAAAGGCTGGACACAAAGGAGGGATAAAAGGACCTGTACCAATTGGCTAGACAGAGGGACCAATCTGGGAAAGATGTGCAGCAGGTAAGGGTGATAAAGGATAATGAGGGAAACATACTCACAATTGAGAAGAGTATGTTGAGCAGATGGAAAGAGTACTTTGAGGGGGCTGATGAATGAAAAGAATGAGAGAGAAAAAAGGTTGGATAATGTGGAGATAGTGAATCAGGAAGTGCAGCAGATTAGCAATGAAGAGGTTGAAGAAGTGAATGGCTGTTTGCCCAGCTGACATACCTGTGGAAGCATGGAGGTGTTTAGAAGACATGGCAGTGGAGTTTTTAACCAGATTGTTTAAAGAAATCTTAGAAAGTGAGAGGATGCCTGAGGACTGGAGGAAAAGTGTTTTGGTACCGATTCTTAAGAATAAGGGTGATATGCAGAGCTTTAGTAACTACAGATGGATAAAATTGACCGGTCACAGCATGAATTTATGGGAAGGAGTAGTGGAATCTAGGTTAACAAGTGAGGTGATGATTAGTCAGCAGAAGTATGGTTTCATGCCAGGAAAGAGGACTATAGATTATATATTTGCTCTGAGGGTGTTGATGTAGAAGTATAGAGAAGGTCAGAAGGAGTTGCATTGTGTCTTTGTGGACTTAGAGAAAGCATTTGACTAGGTGCCTAGAGAGGAGTTGTGGTATTGTATGACCGGGTGCCTAGAGAGGAGTTGTGGTATTGTATGAGGAAGTCAGGAGTGGCAGAGAAGTATGTAAGAATGGTACAAGATATGTATGAGGGTCATGTGACAGTGGTGAGGTCTGCATTAGGAGTGACAGATGCATTTAAGGTGGAGGTGGGATTACATCAAGGATCAGCTCTGAGCCCATTCTTATTTGCAATGGTGATGGACAGGTTGATAGATGACATCAGACAGGTTTCCCTGTGGACTATGATGTTTGCCGATGACATTATGATCTGTAGTGAGAGTAGGGTTGAGGAGCAGGTTGAGGAGACCCTGGAGAGGTGAAGATATGCTCTAGAGAGGAGAGGAATGAAGGTAAGCAGGACTAAGACAGAATATGTGTGTGTGAATGAGAGGGAGTCTAGAGGAATGGTGAGAATGCAGGGAGTAGAGTTAGCTAATGTGGATGAATTTAAATACTTAGGATCAACAGTTTAGAGTAATGGTGAGTGTAGAAGGGAGGTGAAGACGAGAATACAGGCAGGGTAGAGTGGGTGGAGAAGAGGGTCAGGAGTGATTTGTGACAGATGGGTACCAGCAAGAGTGAAAGGTAAGGCCTACAAGAGGGTAGTGAGACCAGCTATGTTATATGGTTTGGAGACAGTGCCATTGACAAAAAGGCAGGAGTCAGAGCTGGAGGTAGCAAAGTTAGAGATGTTAAGATTTGCAATGGGTGTGACAAGGATGAACATGATTCGGAATCAGTATATGAAAGGGTCAGCTCAGGTTGGAGATAGAGGCAAGACTGCATTGGTTTGGACATGTAGTGAGGAGGGATCCTGGGTATATTGGGAAAAGGATGCTAAGGATGGAGCTGGCAGGTAAGAAGAAAAGAGGAAGGCTGAAGATTAGGTTTATGGATGTGGTGAAAGAGTGCATGCAGGTGGTTGGTGTGATAGAGCAAGATGCAGAGGGCAAGAAGAAATGGAAACAGATGATCTGCTACGGCAACCCCTAATGAGAACAGCTGAAAGAAGAAGAAGAAGAAGAAGAAGAAGAAAAGTGAATCAAATGCATTAATTCACAGTCATTAAAATTTGTGCAAGGAACCTATGCTTTGAAAACAGTCCAGGCCCAAGGTACACTTAATCTTCCAATGACTGGATACATTTTCAGTGAATGTGGTCTTCAATGTATTTTCAATTAATGTGAAATTCCAGGTAAGAGAATTTTACTGTTGCTCATGCTAAGTCTGTTTTCAATATGAGATTGTGTTTTTTTAGCAAGTGGCATGAGTGCTTTGTTTTTTTTAGCAAGTGGCATGAGTGCTTGTGCTATAAAGGTTGAAACAAAAGACTTAAATTAAATCCAAATATTTGTATTAATTGTAAAATTAAGTAAGAAATAGTATGTACATGGACAGGTTTGAACAGTGTTTGTGGTTTCTGTGGAGAGGCAGCTAAATAATGGGACACTGGAATGGTTTTGGGGGGAGGGGGCCCTGGTCCATTACACTGCCTAGGGCCTCATTTGACCATGATCCAGCTCTGATACACATCATACTTCCACACTCACTCTCATCCCTTATGACCTTTTCTCTACTGATTTTTTGACACACCTCTGGCATAACTACAGGCATCAACCTCTCTCTCTCTCTCTCTCTCTCTATATATATATATATATATATATATATATATATATAGATAGATAGATAGATATCACAAAACCTCTATGATAGCTCCTACATAGACTTTAAATGCCCATATTCTTGCATCATTACCCATTCATGCAAAACTCACATCAAAGCTAGAAAGATAAACTACTATTTATGTATGCTCTCTCCCCTAAAAAAATAACTGTGTGGTGGTATGCACCCTTACTCTGGGTCTTGTGTAAATATGCTTGGGTGTTCTCCACCCTCTCACCTGTATACTCAGTCTACAGCTCCGTGTACATCACAGTTCTATCATATCAACATCAGAAACACCATTAACAAAACAACTGGCCTTTATTCATGGTTAAATATCCATCTTCTAGACATCTTTGCCATGTCTTACAGGTTCATAGGTATATACTAGGCTAGCAACCATAAGGACCTTTTTAAGTCTAGCCATGCATCATAAACATATCTAACAAGTTTGATGCCCTAGAGGTTATGTTAGAAGTACATGTAAGCTAAGGCATGTGTGGTCAAACATTTACAGGTTGCCTCTATTCATTATTGACAAAAGTGACAGACCAGGATGACTTTCCAGTTTCCATCAACTGGTCCAGGTTATGCTTGAAAGGATTCAGGGAAGAACTCTGCATCACATGGATTGGAAACCTGTTCCACAGAAAGAGTATTCCCTGAGATACATTCCTGTCCCTCCAACATGTCCTACTTATGGTGCAAGCAAAGTTTAAGTCCTTAGGATCAGTTAGCTGTGATGTTAATTGTTTTGTAGATATGCAAGATGTCCATAAGTCACCCATGAACAGTCTGCATGGGACAAAGAATAAGAATAGGGCTTTAAGGTGATCCACAAAGAACGCATTGTTAAAGCCCTGTATTCTGTTTTGAGTAGCTTCAGAGTATATTACAGCTGCTTGCATGTGCTTGGCCAGTAACCTAATGAAGGGGGCATTGTACCCAATGATTGCTTTGATGAGTGTTGAGTACAGTGGAACAATAAGTTCCTTGGACCTACATGACCTACCTTTGCTTATAAGTTCAGCAACATAGAATGATATCCTTACTGGAGCACAACAGGGTGATGAAAAAATGTAGATGCTGTACACAGTGTAAATGTATACTGGAAGGTAACGAAGTAAGTTTAGAACATTATTGCACTAACAAACTTCAAAAGACGTTCAACTGTAAAAGTAGAAGCCTTGTTTACCTAGCAGCATGTCAGAAATGTATTTGTTTCTATATTGGAAAAATGAAGAATTATCTAAAAAGCAGAATTTATCAACATAATTATGACATAGCAAAGAAAGAAATGAACAATGCACTATCACTGCACATTCAGAAGTTTACTTACCATTTTTTCAAATTTATTATTATTGACCAGGTAGATGGGTGGCAGAGAGGTGGCCCTACAGATGACTACCTTGAATACAAGGAGCTTCAGTGACAACTGCGACCAAAGTTCAGTACCTACCCTGGGTTAAATTAAAATATATCAATCAGTCCTGTCTTAAGACTAAAAGCAGCCTTAATTTTATAAGTATTTCATGTTTTTAATAATGAAATGAATGTTTGTGCATACATAAGTGGAAAGTTTGGTACATAGCCCTTTAAGTAGTTCAATTAACATTAACAGTATGCTGGGTATAAAAGATGGAGCTATGTGTGTTTTCAGTATTCTGATGAAGTTCCTTTACTAAGTAGGAAACACTAAATAAATGGATTTTCTACAAAGTGGTCAGCTGCCTCCTTTCATCCTGGTGATATTCTTTACAAGTTTGTGGTTCCTGTTTTTTTTATTAACTTAAACATAGATTGAGTCTCCCTCACCTCCAATTGCCCCTCAGTGCCGCTAAACCTACTTGGTTACTCACAAATCCTTTGTATTTCAATAAGAGTTAACAAGTCAAATACAAAAAAAAATCAACAGTAGACTGGTTTCTAGAAAACAGGCATGATAAACCACTAAACCATTCAATCAGTAGTAGCGATGGGCAGTGTGGACAAAGGGCAGGGACTTAATCAATGTGAGCTTATGACCCACACTTACTGGAAATTCCTCATTCATGGGGAATAATTGCAATCTCTGGTCCCTATCATGAATGGGGTTCAGTGGATTACCTGGACCTGTTGGCCAAAGGTAGACACACACTGATCCACTCAGTGTAGCACGTGTGCAGCCCTGGACATCTAAGGGCATCATAGACCTGTTATTGCTGAATCTCATGTGGCTGAAAGCCACTTGTCCCTCTAAGAAGTTGGAGACGACCACACATGGCCACATAACTAGTTAGCATGGTGGAGTCTCGTTCATTATCAGAATTAACCAGATAAATCACTCCACCAACTAAGAACGGCCATGCACCACCACCCACAGAATTGAAGAGCTATCGATCTGTCAATCCTTTCCATGTCCAGGCTGGGAGATGTTTCCTGTGGTGGACGCATAGTGGTGCTTCGGTAGCATTGTTGCCTCACAGCAGGAGGTTCTCCAGTTTAATTCTTGGCTGGGGTTCCTTCTGTGCAGAAACTGCATGTCCTCCATGCATTCATGTGGGTTTCCTCTGGGTGCTCCAGTTTCCTCTCACATTACAAAGACATGCATCTAGAGCATTTCTCCCCAGGCCACCACTGAAAATTGGCTTTGTTCCAAGTCAGAACTTCCTGATAAACAAATAATAAAATAAAAATAAAATATCATCTTCAGGCACCTTACAAGTTACATTTAGTGATTATCTACCAATCTTTTCCCTAAGACAGACAATGATTCAGCCCAAGAAACACCATATTAAAGAAGTGTAAAATTTAACAGACTTGAATGAAGAATCGTTCTTAGCAATACTTACTTCTATAAACTGGAGTACTGTCAAAACCATTACTTTAAATGATGCAGTCCACCTATATACTACTACTTTCTTCAATGTTCTAAACAAACTGGCTCCCACACACAGAAAGAGAACCAAACAAAACACTTCCTCTGGCTATTAGCAACAACGGCATAATGAATGCAAGATAGGGATAAGGCACAAAAAACGTTACATTTCTTGATCTCTATCAAACAAACTTTTCACCTCAGAAAGAATGGAGCAGCCAAATGTACATGGTCATTTACTCAGACAATATCCGTTATTTAACTTTCCACTTTATCAGCCCATTAAAGCATTACTTAGCACAGACCCTGACTGTTCACCACAGCTTAACTTTGATGTCAGTGGCGACTTTAACACTTTGTCCATCAACACTCTCCCAATCAATATCATTAAAAATCACCTCCTAAAACTAAAACCTAGGGCCCAGTGCAGCTAATCTATTTGCTGAATATCTGAAAACTGCAGCAGATGCATTTGCCTACCCTGTCTTACAGATGCTTACAGCAGCCTTAGATCCCCTCCCTATGGGAGAAGTCATTCAACCTACCACTGCACAAAAGGCGGAGAACAACTAATCTTTCCAACTATAGACCCATAGCCATACTTCACTCTATGAAAATCTTATAAAAATGCACTCAACTCCTCAACCACATTCATACTAATAATCTCCTCTCATTCACTCAGCATGGATTTATGTTAAACTACAGTACCACTACTGTGCTAATAAACGTCTATACCATAATTAACCATAGCCACAATACAGGTAGTATTGTATCTGCCCTTTTCTTAGATCTATCTAAAGCCATTGCCACTGTCACTCATAATAAACTGCTCCATCAGCTAGCCTGCCTTGATCTATCCTACCTCAGTCACTCCTAGTTCCTCAGCTACCTGTTCAACAAATCCCAAGCTGTTCAATGGCAGTCTAGCATCTTTACATTTTTACTAGTCTCTGATGGTATTCCTCAAGGCTCTATACTATGGCCACTGCTGTTTAGTATATTTATCAATAATTCACACACTGTCAAAAACACACCAATCTAGTCTAAAACACTAGTGATGCAAGCCTTATCATCTGTGCGCCATAAAATCCGATTTTTCTCCAACAGCTCAGGCAAGCGTCATTCTCCTACAGAGAAAACTGACTAGCAAAATCAGACCTAATACTAAACCCCAAAATGACAAAACTTCTTTTCAATCCTAAGCTTAATACTAAATCCAAAGCTAACTTTCACAACACCTCTGCAAAGAATGTAAAAACTGAGGTGGTCAGCAATACTAAATTATAAGGGGGCTATAGTAGAAAACACCATGGCATTCATCCCCCACATTCAACAAGCAATCAAAAAAAAAAAAAAAGCAGAAGTTACATCTGCTAGTTAGAGCCAAAAAATTCTGACTGATAGCAGCCAGATAACTTTATCATCCACCTACCTGCTGCCTACATAACTATATCCCTCTCCTATTTTGACTAACCTGCAGCCCACTCTAACAACTACACAAGAGAATGGCTATAATAAAAAAAAGCCAGATTTGCTTCCAGTGAGCCATTCTCCACACATCACTGTGTTATCCTCAGGCACTTTAAATGGCTTGAGGTGTCTCTCCTCCTCACCTCAATTTGCATAAAGATAAGTCTTTCACCCTGAAAAATCCATGCTACTGCATAATTCCACCATAAGAGCTCTCTGTTCTGCTGACAAATATCTATTCTCAGTCCACAAAGCTCACCACAAAGCAGAAAATGCTCTCTACTCCAGCTGTATCTACAAATTCTGGAATTCAAGTCTCCTGTCCAATCAGATTCATCAATAATGTATATATCTTCAAAGATAAATGCTAGACTCCTGGCTTTGTACCTGCTATACACCCGGATACATTATTCCTAAACAACTTCTCCTATGTACATATACATATCAATGGCTTTCTCTTCTTTCATACTTTTCTGTCTTTAACTCTTCTTATGACAAAATACATATAATTATATTTGATTTAATGTACTACTGCATAACTGCACCACTGCTGTTTATGTTGCTGCAAATTATACTTGATTATATCATAATTATCTGCATTATTCAAATCACTTTGTATGTAATGCTGCTAATGATACTGGAACATTCCTTTTATTGTATACGTACTACTGTAAATAGTTTTCATGAAAATTGTTATGTAATGCTGCTAAATTTTATCTGACTATTCTGTATGACATATAAGTACCACTGTAAACAGTTCTCAAGGAGCTTTGCACATAATACTGAATGTTCTGTATGTTGTATATGTACACAAAAAGGGTCTTGTTTACCCAGTTTGATATATTCAGTAAACAAATAGAAATATATCACTCAGTCAATCTATTTTCCTTCTGTCAGAACAGGCAAGTAAAGAAATTCTGCTCCAAGACACCTTGCAAACAGGCATGAAGACAGATGCCTTTACACTCTTGTGAATAGGAATGTTCCCCTATGCTTTTCCACCCATTCCACTGATATCCAGCTTTCTTCTGAAGATCTGGAAGACATCCCCAAAAACTTCAGTTGTGACTCACTTTTGGTCCCAGCAACTGTTGTTCTCACTCCTTTTTAATCTGGCCTAGGCAATTACTACATGTTTCCCCATAGACTGGATTTGTTCTCATAAGACAGGATTATTTGACATACTCTAACCTGAAAACTCTTCAGCTAACTGCCTGGATGCATGAGTTTTGATATCTTTAAGGCACCTTTTTTTCTGAGTGTAACACACACTAAAGGAAGAGGAAAAAAACTAATACTAGAAAATCATACATGTGCAAATGGAAAAGATTTTCAAATTTGTGCCAGTCCAAGAATCTGGACCCCCTTCTGACTCTGATGCCTTTGGTTCTTGATTATTTGTGTCAGTCACTGTCCTTTGACTATCCTTACTCCTCTATCAAGGTTCATTTGTCAAACATTTCTGCTTGTCCCTTTCTTACAATTATCAAATTAAACAGTTTTTGAAATGGGTATTGTATACCTGTCCAGTCAGGAAACAGGTGGCTCCACTTTCTTTTAATGTTGTGCTTGAAAAGCTTACTTTTTCTGTTTGAAGCAGCTTATCAGGCTGAATTGAGGTTCCTAACATAGAATACTGTTTTGCTCATTGCACTGACTTTTGCTTGGAGAGTATCTGCAATACAATTTCTTTTGGTGATTTAACTTTCCTCTTTTCTCAGAAGGATATGGTTTTGTTTAAAAAATAACTCATTGTTTATGCCTAAAGTGGTCTAAAAGTCTACCTTGAACAAGAATCTCCTGTCTTCATCCCTGAACTCAAGAACAAATGATACAAGATTCTTCATACACAGGATGTCCACAGGCAGCTCGTATATTAACTAGACAAAACTCAAGCCCTCAGGAAAGCCGAGCAGTTGTTAGTTTCTTATGAAGGTGGGAAGAAAGGACAACAAGAGGAAAAGCAGATTATTTACATATGGTGCTCTCATGCTATTGCCTTTTGTTATACTCACCAAGATAAGCCAGATCCAGGTTGGGCTAGGGCCCATTCCATGAGGGCTTTGGCTTCTTTGGTGGCTTTATAGAAATGGATGCACTCTAGTAGTATTCTAGAGGCAGCAACTTCTTTTGGGCACCTGGATTCTTAGTTTATGTTTCTGCCTCTTCCCTTCTTAGTTTCTAAACTATGGTGATCCATCCTCATAGGGTAAGCTGCCCCAATGCTGATCTAAATTTTGGACATAGTAGACTTGTGTTAGTAAACTTACCATATAGATGCTTTAATAGGCCACCGTTGCAGTAGCTGCCCCTCCCTACCGCTCCTTTCTTTTGACTGTTTTCTTTTGTGTTGACAGGATGCCAACATATAAAACATTTAGTGCCTGGCTTATTTCCTATCATTGTACTTTCAGGGTTCTTGCCCCCCATTTCTAGGAAGGAAAGCTTTGACTAATTTTCTCTCTAATTGACATTAAATTGGAGCTCCTCTCGAGCATGCAGAAGGTACCCTTAAGCTTTAAAAGCTGGGCATTCAATATGGTACGTCACAAATAGTTTAGACTACTGCAACAGTGATCTATTAGAATATCTACTGTTATAGCAAGTTTAAGTACACAACTGTACTTTTTTTCATTGTCAGAAGATGAATTCCAGGTAATGCTGGATGCATAACTTTATGAGACAGAGTGTAGAATAACACTGAGAAGTACAAAAGGACTGCGTATGAGAACAGTGCAATAAAAATGAATTAGAGATTAAAAAAATATCCATTAAAATGAGATAAAAGCAGCTATATATAATGAGGTTATGTTTGCTGTCCATAAACTATGTTTACTGATCATTCTGTCTCTATCTTCCAGTCCCTGATGACTCCAAAATTGAACCCATGGACAGCAACTGCTATCTGTAGAGTTTAAATGGCACAGGGGAGAGGAATGGAAGTAGATTTCCAGGTCTTTGTTCAATGTCAGATGTGCATTTACTCACATCTATGGACATATTAACATCCTCAATCCACCTACTGCATGTCTTTGGAATGTGGCAAGAAAATGGAGTAAACCCGTGCAAACACAAGTAAGACATGCAGAATCTAAACAGAAGATACCTGGCCAAGAAGTGAGATAGACAACCTGTTATTGTGAGGTGGCAATGCTACCTGCTGTGCCATTGTGTTGCCTTAACAAAGTATGTATCTTATGTAGGCAAGTATTAAAGCTTTGTGAACTAAATTTTATATAACTATACTGTAACTCTATAGTATAGATCTATTGTAATAATTCTTTATAGTTTCTGGACAGGGAGCTAGTATTAAAAACTGCTTGAGCTAAAAAACTCCTTTAGAATATGGTCAACACACCATTGGGTATTACCAGATCAAGCCAGAAAAGGACATCTCAGTGGTGTGGAACATTTTGAGACTGTTTCAAGTCTTTTCAGAATGTAAAATTAATGAAAATAAAACAAAGGTTATAAATTATGTACCCACACATGAATTGATTAAGCAAAATACATAGTTGTAGGGACATGATAAGACAAACTATTTAACAGCATGGCTTAAAATGGCTTCTATTATGGTAGCTAGGGCTATATGGGATAATACAAAAAAAAAATGAGAAACCGGAATCTCTTGTTTATGGCTATGGATAGTAAGATACAAGCAGTGAAAATGTTTAGACCCATTAGTTTTAAATATGGGTCAGACATATTTTTATCAATCAGGCGAGAAGCTGTAAACAACAATTAATTAGGAGTTGAAGGATTTTATATGAGAGGAGAAGGCAGCAAGCATTAACTGGGATACATCAATCCTTTTAATATAACAAAGTGGTTTGGGATTGCCTGATTTTAATGATATTTTACAGATATACAGTTAAGGCTTATATATACATATAACACAAGCAGAAATATGCATTTCAAAATGTAAAGGGATGATAATGAAGCTGGAGGGAAGTTCAAGAAATAAAAATGAGTTGGATTTTGGAAGCAGAAGAAAGTATTCTAGGAACCAAGCCAAAATGAGAATGAAGAAATGAGATACTGTAAATAATGATGACTGCAATTAAGGGTACAGAAAACAGGCAACGGGGGGGGGTGGAAATTGCTGGAGAAAACTGTCATTAAAACCACAATATTGAGAGCAATTGGCGAGAGAAGGAAAGGGTAATACAGTGGGATAAGGCCAAAACCATATTAGGCCTGAAGGCTATAGACTGTCTTCCCTTCCAGGGATTGATATCAGATTATAAGCAAATAGAATGTGATATGGAAATGTTAAGTGAAAGATCTACTGTGGTTGTTGTTTATTTTTTTAATTCAAATTTAAAACAGAAGTTGCGATTAAAACAGGGATAATTATCAGCTCATATAAAATATTGCACAATAGCTACAAGAATCAATCAGATGAGGTTAGAAAAGATTAGAATGAAAGACTGGCAAGCAACTTACAAGAGAGCAATAGGACAACATATGCATGGCTCCTAAGTATGAATCAAAGTTCAGGAAAGTCTGCAATCTTTGCTTGGACTTCTTTGCTTAGATATTGTTGTGCAACAAGTAGACTTAATAGATTTTTTTCCTCAGGTAGACAGCAAATGGAGGTGTGATAAGAAAAATATGTAACTGAGACTGAGAATATATGTTTTGGAATGGTAGTGATTTGATAGATTTAAAACATTCCCAACAGAGTACTCCCACAGAAACATTGGGGGAGCAAATAGCCACAACTAAGTATATATATATATATATATATATATATATATATATATATATATATTTTTTTTTTTTGAACTGAGTCTCAGGACATAGTAACGCCTTATTAAGTTTAATTCTGTTGGCTGCTAAAAACAAGGAAATGGAAATCAAAATCAAGACTGACTACATCTGAAGTACTGAATATTATAAAACTTTTAAAATGAATTGGAGAGGTAACTTTAGAAAATTGGATGAACAAATTATTTAGAAATAATCAGAAATTATGGCAATAATATATGCAGAATAATGTTCAGGAGGAGGAGCAAGGCTTAAGGGAAGTCAAGAATTCAATAATTTATGTAATGTTGGACTGATAATTAGAAAAAAAAAGAGTGATATATAATGCATGGAAATGGAAACAAATGTTAATTTGTTTCTTCTATTAATTCATGTTTGCCTATATCTTAAGTGATAATTTAATTAAGGTGTTCAAGGCACACAATTAGATTTGACAATGATTATTCTACAAAAAATAATTGATAAAAGAAAAAATGCTGGCCACTTGTTAAATCATTAAAACAAAATAACATCAAAGTGCATATTATTTACCCAGCAAGAATAAGAATTCATCACCAAAATAAAGCAAGAACCTTTAATACCATCAAAGAAGCAGCATCTTTTATTAAAAATAATGACACAATTTCCATCACCAAAGACATGGATTGGGGTTCTTCTACTTGGAAGAGATCTCCAGAAATACCTACAAGGTCTGATTCAAAATAATTAAAAAAAAGAAAAAAAAAAAAAAACAATATAATTCTACATTTCTCTCAAAATAACTGTTCAATAAACTGTAAAACAAACGGCTGGACTACTGATAAACTTATTGCAGAGAAACCATTATTTTAAATCCAAAGATGTATCTTCAGTAAAATCTCCCCAGATAATTAAATATGAATCCCCCATAAATGTGTACATGCATTATCCCAAATCCTTATTTAAAGTTCTTACAGCTCGTTAAGTACTATAAATTAATTTTTCATTTCTCTATTTCAGATCTATTCTTCTCCTTCTCTTCTCTTTATTATTTAATGCTTAGAAATATATAAGAGTTTGTGTAAAACTGTATTACATTTCAGTCCATTTCAAAATGTAGCTGATTCTCAGGACATAGTAACGCCTTATTAAGTTTAATTCTGTTGGCTGCTAAAAACAAGGAAATGGAAATCAAAATCAAGACTGACTACATCTGAAGTACTGAATATTATAAAACTTTTAAAATGAATTGGAGAGGTAACTTTAGAAAATTGGATGAACAAATTATTTAGAAATAATCAGAAATGATGGCAATAATATATGCAGAATAATGTTCAGGAGGAGGAGCAAGGCTTAAGGGAAGTCAAGAATTCAATAATTTATGTAATGTTGGACTGATAATTAGAAAAAAAAGAGTGATATATAATGCATGGAAATGGAAACAAATGTTAATTTGTTTCTTCTATTAATTCATGTTTGCCTATATCTTAAGTGATAATTTAATTAAGGTGTTCAAGGCACACAATTAGATTTGACAATGATTATTCTACAAAAAATAATTGATAAAAGAAAAAATGCTGGCCACTTGTTAAATCATTAAAACAAAATAACATCAAAGTGCATATTATTTACCCAGCAAGAATAAGAATTCATCACCAAAATAAAGCAAGAACCTTTAATACCATCAAAGAAGCAGCATCTTTTATTAAAAATAATGACACAATTTCCATCACCAAAGACATGGATTGGGGTTCTTCTACTTGGAAGAGATCTCCAGAAATACCTACAAGGTCTGATTCAAAATAATTAAAAAAAAGAAAAAAAAAAAAAAAAAAAATATATAATTCTACATTTCTCTCAAAATAACTGTTCAATAAACTGTAAAACAAACGGCTGGACTACTGATAAACTTATTGCAGAGAAACCATTATTTTAAATCCAAAGATGTATCTTCAGTAAAATCTCCCCAGATAATTAAATATGAATCCCCCATAAATCTGTGTACATGCATTATCCCAAATCCTTATTTAAAGTTCTTACAGCTCGTTAAGTACTATAAATTAATTTTTCATTTCTCTATTTCAGATCTATTCTTCTCCTTCTCTTCTCTTTATTATTTAATGCTTAGAAATATATAAGAGTTTGTTTAAAACTGTATTACATTTCAGTCCATTTCAAAATGTAGCTATACATTTATAGTTGAATAAAAAGTTTGAATCACACTCTATATTCATATTGGTTAGCTCTGTCATACACAATACCTTTGTACAAAGAAACTACTTATGGAAAGTATGCAATGGCTGTCTTTTTAGAAACAGTGTTTTATTTATGATTTGACTATTTTCATAGCATGTGTATATATGTATATATATATATATATATATATATATATATATATATATATATATATATATATATATATATATGTATATATATATATATATATATATATGTGTGTGTGTGTGTGTGTGTGTGTGTGTGTGTAACATTTTATAATGATGTTATGGTTTTTAAATTTCAACAAACAAAGCCATATTACAGTTTTCAGTGAACTGTTGATGATTTCTGTATGACAAACCACTGCACTTTTAATAAACTTCTTTCCTTCGTGCAGCATGAGTACTGCACAGCATAGTTTTTTAAAATACTTGCATATACAGATAGACATAAAAGCAATGTTTGACTATTGTCACTCATACACTCACTTACTGGATCATTTTTGTGAAATGACTGACATTTTTACACCTTGTTCTTGAAAGTTTGCTAATCGCAAAGTTGTGTTGTTCATTATTGGTTAGAACTGAATGTACCTGAGGGTGATTTTCTTGGTATAAGCACTTAGTTATAGAAGTCTCTCTCCATTATTCTAGTTTGAAGCACTGTTTGATGTCCATAAGTATGTACTATATGAAGAAAGAATGTAACATTTAAAGAAGTATGCCCCCTTGTAAAGATATCACGTTATCTTTTACTCCCACATTCCATTTTATTTATAAGCACTATAATTTTCAAGAAACTAAATTCAAGATGTTATGTTCCTCACATGATCAAATTGAAGTGAAATCTATATCTTAAAATACTGCAAACTTGAAATGCAGTTATTTTACAGGATTTCAGGGCATATGGGGAATCTGAGCTTGTTTTTAAGCAGTGATGCAGTGATGTTTTTTTTTCTTTCTTATCATGCTAAATATGAAAAAGGCATAGGATAACACATTTTATTGAAACCCTAATCTGGGAACATCTGTTTCAGCCCATTTTAAGAAACAGAAATGGTAGAATAGAAAGTGACGAGTTTTGCTATATGAATAAGTGAATTGTTTTCTATGAAATCTTTCATTAATTTCATTGATGTAATAGTTTCTAAAGCTTTATTGACATTCAATTCTTTTTAATTTCTAGACAGGAATAATATTAATATTATAAAGTAGAGATTTATTAATAAACATATAATACTACTTGTAAAATTTAAAAGTAAAAAAGTGGGAAAAGACAAGAGAAAGTAAAAGTAAAAATCTGAGTTATAGAGAGATACCTGCTAAAAGAGAGTAGATGAACAGGGGGTACAGGACGGTGGAGATGTCAGGTAAAAATAATCCTTCCATGTCATAGTATATAGCAGAGAGCATATAAATAAAAAGAGGAGTGAGTAAGAGATAAAAATAGAGCAAGTGAATAAAAAATAAAGGGAAAGGAATAGTATGATGACATGGAATGGGGTGCAGGAATTGAAAAGGTAAAAATAAAAAAGATGAAATGCATGGTATTAGCAGCATTTGCTAAAAGTGGGAAGAAGAATGAGGAAATGTAACAGTAACTTGGAAATGGAGTATATTATTCTTTCCCTCAATCAATATTTAATTAGGTACAAAATCTGTCTTAAATGACACTAAATCTATAAAAAATACATTATACAGTTTTCAAAGAGGAAAGAATGGAAGGAAATTGGAAGAACTGGAAACACTAATAATAATAATAATAATAATAATAATAACAATGATAATAATAATAATAGTAATAATAATAATAATAATAATAAATTTATACATCAAGCATTATTCTGATATTTTCATCATGTATATTTAGAGCCAGTTAACAATTTTTCTTAGTTGGAACAATACTAAGAGCATAATTATATTTATTAAAATTAATATTACAAAATAATATAAATATAATTCAAAAAAGATAGAATAGAAATGTGAAACATAATATAATCTTAACGTGAACCATCATAAGGAGAAGATTGATAAAATAAAAGCAGGATGGATAGAAAAATATATAATAGAGTGTGATTAGTGAGGACAAAGAATGGGAAGAGGAAATATAAATGTAACCAGAGTTTTAAGTATTATTTTAATTAATTTGTAGATTAATTTCCTTGCATATTGAAAAAGTTATGTAGTACTCCTGTTAAGAAGTGTTTATACTCTCCTGACATATATTTTATATTTTATAATATTTTAGAAGACATGGATTTGAACAGAAGAAACATAATATATCTTATTTTTTCTTTTTTACTGAGTTATGAGAAAAGAAGAAAAGAGATTGTAAATCAATGAAATAAAAGTTGAGTTGTGACAGAAAAAATGTAAAATGCTATAAGTAGTAAAAAGAAGATGAGTTAAGTTGATTCACACATATTTGCATAACTGTAGAAATTAAAAATGCATTCTCCTATGAGAGAATCATTTTTAACTGTAGAACCATGTTCTCCAGTGTTCTCATTCTTTTACCTTTAGTGTTTTTGTCTGGTCTAATTGAAAAAGTTAGTCTAGTGGATCGGTAACTTCTAGACTAGGATTTTCTTTCTAATTTAATGTTCTTTCCTATACTTATATAACATTACTTTATTATATTTTCCTTTATGAACTGTTATGATATGTCAGAAAAGCTTTTCCTACTTACAAACTCTATATGAGCTATATTCAAATTCTTATATTTATGTATGAATCATACTTCAGTTTATTACAGATAGTCTTAATTATTTTAACTTGTGCATCTGCCATTATCATTAAATATTAATGGCTTAAACAACTCTAAAAAGGTGAATGCATCTAAAAAAAATCTGAATTAATTAATTAATTAATTAATTTAATTAATTAATGTTCACACAGTCTTTCTCCAGAAACATATGGGATGCAAATCAGTGCATAATCTTATTCCAATTTTCCTTTAAATGTAGACTTAGAGGGGGCATGATTTTATGTTAAAAATACAGTCACACATCAAATCATTAAAACCAAGAAGATAATGATTTACTCACTTTCGTAACAATAACATACAGTAATAACATTTGCACATTTAGCAAATGCATACTGGTTTCCAGAGATAGATAATAACATTTGCACATTTAGCAAATAAATACTAGTTTCCAGAGATAGGAGGAAAGCTAGCTGGAAACATTCAGATGCTGTTCTCAACAACTCATAACATTGTCTAATAATGAGGACACATTTCAACTGTGTATTGAATAACACAGATTCCAGCTCTACTAAATAAATTAAGATGGCTTCCCTCACTCAACAATCTTACATGTATTGATCTACTCAATTTAAAAGATTCCTTTATACTAAGAGATGAAACATTCTATTTTTTCACACTACTCTTATACATGTAGAAGTTAAACAAGAATATATCATCTTGATTTCCAAGACATATCCTCTGACATAACAAACTTTAGTATAATTCCCTTCTCTGTCTATGATCACAATGTGTTTATTCTAAAGATATTTGAAAATGTCAATGGCCTACCTCTAATGAATAGTATACCCTTCTACAAGTTGAATCCTGGTTCTTATTATAAACTGAATTTTGGACTAAATCAACTACCCACAAGAAGTATACAATGCTATGATTTCAGACTCCTTCAAAACCAATATTTATTGGAAGTCTTTGACCTAGTATAGAAATAAAATAAGAGACTGGAACAATAAACTTCTTAAAATACAAAATAAATTACATGACCTTAAATTAAAATTTAAAAATATTGAAAAAAAATATTTTTTAAAAGAAAAATACTCAGAACTCTTAAACTATAAAACAGCTTTAGCTCTTTGGAAAATGAAATTAACTTCATATGCTATGACATCAGAACACCACCTCAACCTTTTTAAAAAAGTAAAACTGAAATCTAGATTGAATCACATAAAATAGATTATAAATCACAAAAATGATATAAACTATATTAATACAGAGGATATTTTAGAATTTTTGCACAATATTATAATTCTCCAAATAAGAAAATATCACAAAAGGAAATTGCCGATTTAGAAATAAACTCATTAATGGACACAAGTAATAGAAATAGAATTCTCCTGAATTAAAAGCCAAATTACTTGAACATATATCTCTTAAGGAAATTTCAAATAAAATTAAAAGAATAAAAACTAATAAATATAAGGGAATAAGTGGTCTAACCAGAGAACTATATAAACATTTCAACTTCAAATGGTACATCTTTTTCATGAAGTCTTGAGAGACATACATGAAATTGATAAGATTCCTCCATCCTAGAAGAACTCTCCCATCAGTCATACTTATTTATTTATTTTTATTTATTTTTATTTTTACATTTGTTGACTGGGGAAGTCTGCCTGGGCTCAAATGCCCCTTTAAAGTGGATGCTTGAGGAGAAAAGCTCCAGTACATGATATAATTAAGGAAGTCACAAATCCTAAATTATGTATAGCTTATAAGCTTATTTCTTTATTACATTTTGATTGTAACATATTTTTGTTTAATATAGCAGGCAAATTAAAAGTATTCTTTTGAACAATTATAAATATTTACCATTTGGGATTTATACTTAAGAGATAAACATAAGACAACATAAAAATAATAATATTAATTGATTTCTGTAATATCAATTAATAGGAAACATTCTTTCTGAGCTTTGACACACAAGACACTTTTTTGAAAAATCTTTATTTTTATTTTATTTATTCTCCTCATCAACCACTCCTATTCTCATCCTCCACCAATTAACCAACCTCACCCCAACCTTATCCATTATATCCCCTAATTTTTCACACCCCTCACTCCTTCTCGCACACTTACCCACTGACACCAAACTACCTGTTCCCACCTCCTCAATTTACCATGCTCTCTCCACTTTCTGTAACCCTTCCCTGCCACTCTATCTTCTTACTTCTTCTAATCACTGTGATCCATGCTACCTCTTATCCCACCTCCAAACTCCCCCTTCTTTCCTACCCCCACCTCCTCAACCATCTCCTTTCCTATCCCTACAACCTCCCACTTTCACACCATACCCTCCTTTCTTGTTCAACCAAATCCACTCCAGTACTACAAACATAAGATCACATCCTCCTCATTGAAGCACAACACACCTAAAGCAATATTGCTTTTCCCACATAACTCAAGTAGCAAACCCAAGCTCCTGCTCACATCTTTCTTTGCCAACCTCTTCTTATCAGGAGAAATACACCCCAACCCCGGACCAAAGACTAGGACCAACCACACTCCTCCAATCACTACCCATACACCAAGCCTAAATATCTCAAACTACTTACCATTAACACCCAGAGTTTGAGAAATAAAATATCCCACTTCCAGGCTTGGCTAAACCATGCTCTACCAGATATAGTTGCAGTCTCTGAGACCTGGCTAAACCCCCACATTCTTGACTCTGAAATCCTACCCCCTGGGTTCCAAGCACTCAGACAAGACCACCAAAATAAGAAAGGAGGAGGAGTAGCCTTAATTTACTCTAGTCTACTCTCTATCACTTCCTACCCAAACCCCATCCTCAGTTCAATAACGCTGAACTAGTCATAGGAATACTCAAATACACTTTAAGAAATACTTCTGTGGGCCACAACCAATATTACACTTGAGACATACATTTTAGGGGATGTGAACATTGACTGGAACAAAATCAATTCCAAACCTCCCTCCATTTCTATTAATTTATTTAACTTCACACAACATATATGTGACATCACCAGACCCAACATAAAGAATCCCCCAGGGACCACTCTTGACTGGATGTTTGCCTCCCACCCAAATAAAATCTCACACTCAGGCACCTTACCAAACTCCATGAGTGACCATTTGCCAGCCTTCATCCATAGAAAACCTCCTCCACTCCTCACCTTCACCAATACATCCATAGTCAAAACCTCACTAACTTTAACCCCACAAATTTTTCCTACTCCCTCAAACTCACAAACTGGGACAGCCTAAAAAGTCTCCCTCTAGATAATGCTGTATATGTCTTTAACTCTACCTTCTTAAATACCTTGAACTCCCAAGCCCCAGCTAGAAGAAAACATATTAAACCCAACTCTGTCCCATGGCTAACTAAAGAAATGAAAACTCTTATGCAACAAAGAGACAAGGCCTGGAAAGTTTATCACCACAATAAAGACCCTGTCTCCCTTCTGAAATATAAGCAACTCTGCAACCTAGCCAACAAACAAATTATAAAAGACAAAAAATCCTACTAAACCAAATCCAGGCTAACCATTCCAAGAACTCCAAACAATTTTGGAACTCCATCAACTCTCTTCTAAACCCAGATACCAAACAAAACCCTTGCCCAGACACCAGAAAAACAGATCTAGAAATAACTACTCTATTCAACTCCTTCTTTACGATCTCTATAGCAGAACTCACCAAGACCTTCCCAAATAATGACCCCTCCACCACCCTCACAGCCTCCTCCCTAACCTCTACCAAACCTCCCATCCCCAGCAATCCCCTTTCATTTCAACTCAAACCCTTATCCACTGCTTACATAAAAAAACTTCTCTCCAAACTCAAGCCATGTTTCAATGCCTCTGACTATATCCCCCCACTATTCCTAAAACTTGCATTTGATGGTATCCACAGTCCCTATCAGCATTCTCATTAATAGATTCATTCAGGAATCCTATGTAGCCAAACTATGGTGCTCTGCCTTTATCCTACCCCTCCACAAAGGAGTCAAAAATAACAACTTCTCAAACTTCCAACCTATAGCCATTCTCTCCCCTATCTCAAAAATTCTTGAAAAATGCATCCACCTCCAGCTCATGCCTTTCCTTACCAATTATTAACTGTTCACCCCTACACAACATGGTTTCCATCCTGGCCACAGTACTATAACTGCTCTGCTCTCTTACCTAGACATAGTAAACCACGCCCGTGACTCTGGAGAAATTGTATCTACAGTCCTCCTTCATCTCTCCAAAGCATTTGACACAGTCTCCCACTCCCAACTCCTTAAACATCTCTCTAACCTTAATCTATCTCACAACACCCTAACCTGGTTCAGTAGCTATCTCACTGACAGATCTCAGGCTGTTAAGTGGCAAACTGGCACCTCAACCTTCCTTCCCACCCCAACTGGGGTTCCCCAAGGATTCATACTTGGTCCAATGCTCTTTAATATATTCATTAATGATTTCCATGCTGCCATCCCAAACACTAAGATAATACAATACGCAGTTAACTCAACCCTGGTCTGCTCCGCTTCTAACCTACCAGAGCTCCAAACACTAACTCAAATCACCTTCTCAACTACAGAGAACCGGATGCTTCAAAATCATCTCTCCCTAAATGCCAACAAATCTATGATATTACTTTTCACTCCCTCTAAATCACTCACTATCAACAAAAACTCTTTCAAAATAGTTAGCCATACCAACTCATCCATAGAAGTTGTTTCATCTGCTAAACTTCTTGGGGTTACTATTGATGAACACTTAAAATTCGATACTCATATTCAGCTAAATATTAAGAAAACACATCAAAAACTTGGTATGTTGTACAGAAACTCCCACTTTCTCTAACCGTCTACAAGACAAACACTCACCACTACCTACTTACTACCATCACTATTGTATGGTGCTCCTCCTCTAACTAATCTGTCTTCCTCTATCACTTCCAAACTAGAAATCTGTTACAATAAAATCTCTAAATTCACCACTAAATCCAAATACACTTCCCACCACTGTTTATCTCTCCACCAGCTTCAGTGGCTAGAACTTCCCAACTTCCTTATCTACCTCCAACTCACTTGCCCACAAACTAATTTTTAAACCCACCAGTTGCCCAGCTCTAACTAACATCTTACCAACATACACCCCTCATAGAACTCTAAGATCTGACCACCAAAATCTACTTTCTGTATACAAACCAAACCGTCCCGCCGGCCAACTTCTCCTATCATTTTCCCTAGCAAAAAAATGGAATTCTCAACCTCCCACTCTAAGAACCTCAGAAAACCTTGAACACTTCAAAACTCAGCTCCATTCCCACTTCACCCAAAATTAGAACTGCAGTTGCACTCAACCCATCTAGTCCACTAAGCCCCTATCACAAGTTAATCTACCCCATACTGACTACCTAAAACAGTAGCCTCACTTTGAATATAACATTACTTAGCATTCTTTATCTTAAATTTATATATTGTAAATAGCTTTCCAACTGTCCTCCTTCCCCTTCTGGGGAAGATTCTCTCTATTGGCAATTCTTAAACTTTGATGCTATTAACTAAATGTTCCTCACTTCTCATCCTGAATGAGGATGTACACACTTCTTATCCTGAATGGTGATGTATACACCCCACCTTCTCTAGTTCTTTTCTGTCTGTCTCATCTCGATACTTTTTAAATAATGTACTTTCCACCTACATTCACCTCTCTATGCAAATTTGTGTTTAAAAAAGTCATTCTATAACTACATTCTAATGAATAACTACAGTCAAATAAATAACAACTGTTATTTTATAACCTTACTGTCATCATCTACCTCTCAGTGCAACTAATCATCTGTCTCAACTTGTCCCAATCCTAATACAATTGTATGTATGAATATAACTTACAAATGTATGTATGCAATACATGTTGCCATTTTCTGACTGTACCCTAATATGTTTTACTATGTAATATAACTTTTTGCTTATTGTCACTGTGTATTACAGATATGTAATAATACTTCATTGTTTATTGTTACTGTGTTTTTGGAGCTTTTCTCCCCGGGCCTCCACTGAAAATGGGCTCTCTGAGCCCAGTGAACCTCCCCGGTCATCTAACTGGAAATAAATAAATAATTTATTTTATGTTAATAAAAATTTTAACATGTAAAACCAAAAACAGTTGCATTAAAGGTAATATCCAATCATAAGAATGTGAATAATATACATAGAATAGGCAACAACCTCTTAAGCACAAGTTGAAAACTATATACACAACAAAAAATATATTTTCTAATTTTCTACAATATATACAATAAAATAACAAAAGCCTAATAGATGGGAATATAACATAATATAACATAATTAACAATGATAAAGAAAAAAGAGGATAATAAAAGAATAATTAATTTTAGTAATGACAAAGCTGATTATTTTCCAGAATGAAATAAATATATATATATATATATATATATATATATATATATATATATATATATATATATATATATATATATATATATATATATATATATATATAAATAAATAATGTGTGTGTGTGTGTGTGTGTGTGTGTGTGTGTATGTGTGTGTGTGTGTGTGTGTGTGTGTGTGTGTGTGTGTGTGTGTGTCTATATATATATATATATATATATATATATATATATATATATATATATATGGGATCCCTATTTAATTTCAAAATACTGAAATCCCGAATTTCAGTATTTCGAAATTAAAATACCGAAGTCTTGAAATACCAGTAAACCAGAAGCATGAAATTCAAAATCCTGAAGTATGGAGATTTTGAATTTGCGCTTCTGGTGTTGTGGTGTGTGACTGGTAAGATGTGAGCTTGGGTATGTATGTATGTGTATGTCTGTTGGTTAGGGGCTTTAGTGTCTGTCAGTGTGTGTTTTGACTGTGATGTGTGTGTGTGTGTGTGTGAGGGTGTGTACAATATGTAGGAGTGAGTTGCTTGTGTGTGTCTGATTGTGCGATCTTGGAGTTAGTATATATAAGTAGGGGGGGTGTGGGGGTGCAACTGTATGGTGTAGCTATGGGCATGCCTTGTGCCAATAGCTACGGATTATGGTTTTAGCATACTGTGAAGAAAACTTCATACTATCCAATGAGATGTTTGTTAAGCATATCTTCTTTTACAGAAGATTTGTTGATGATGTTATGCTTGTTCAGACAGGTTCACTGGATAGATTAGAAGAGATTTTTCAATTCCTTGATACTACCACATGTTTTTTGAAGTTTACTCATTCAGTTTATTTTTATGAGCTCTCCTTCTTAGATGTCAATATTAGGAAAACTGCTAGAGGGGTTTTCTCTACTGAACTATACAAAAAAGTATGTCGTAGAAATAATGTTCTGATTAAAGATAGTATGCATCCATCTTACATATATAAAAATATTTCAAGCTAAGTGTATTTCAAGGTTAGACATGGAAGAGGGTACATTTTGTGAAGACATTGAAACATTTAAAAATGAATTGTTGGCACATAAATACAAGCCCAAGGAAATACATGAAGGCCTTTGTGAAGTGAATGCCTTGTGGTATAGCAGGGCTAAACCCTACATGTCAAACAAGACTCAACATCCCTCTCAGGATGTAAGTAATAGATACAGTAGGGATTCTGTACCCATTAGGCTACAATTTTCTACTAGTGTAGGTAAGGTCCGGGAAATTATTACTAGGAACTGATTCATATGACAGTCAGATCCAGAAGTGTCTAACATAGTAGGGGATAAACCCTGCTTTGGTTATAAAAATAAAATGAATTTGAAGAGGCTTTTATGTCAACCTAAGAATGTGAGAACTAAATCGCATGTTGATTATAAATTTTAACCATGTGGACAGTGTAATATTTGTAAGGTGTTTGGATCATGACAATATGTTCATTCATCCTGTTACATTAAAGGTTTATAGATTTAGAGCCTAAGCTAATTGTATGACTAGAAGTTTGATCTATTTAGCTGTGTGCTCTGTTTGTGCCTCATTCTATGTGGGCATGACTAATCACTCACTTAGAGAGAGGATAAGGGAACATTTAGCCACTATTAAGAACAATGAATCTGAAAGAAGTGCTTTAGCTAAGCACGTAATGCACTATGACATGACCCATTCTTTTACATTTAGAGTAATGGAATGCATAACTGAAAGTCCAAGGTTTGGTGATATAAAAACCAAAACAGAGCAGTATGAACTTAAATGGGTAATTGAACTTCAGGCAGAACACAGACCAGGGTTGAATAACCGGACATCAATTAAACCATATCTAAAGGCGAGAAGTTTTAACAAATAGAGTTGATTTTGTGTTTTAAATATATTCTAAATGTTCATATGTTTATGTATTCTTTTTAGTTGTCCTTTTTTTGTGGAGTATTTAATTTGTTAATTAGTTAATTGTTTGTTATATATAAGGAAGTGATGTAATTCATCTTTTATGGTCTGAGGAAGCATCTTGTTCGATGTAAAAGCGCTAACCTTTTGGAATTAAATGTTTTTTTTTTACTTTTGCCATATTTCTCCACCTCATTCATTTTACTGGAACATAAAGATACCACAAACAATTTTAAGGAAACTAAAGGCATGTCTACTGAAATAGATTTAATTCTGTGACAGTGCATTAACACTGAATGCAAGAAATTTCTGTTCCACTGAACAATAGTAATGGCTCTCACATTGATGTTTAAGGCAAGTCTGCTGAACAGAATTTTGTCTACATTTGTTTTATATATATATATATATATATATATATATATATATATATATATATATGTAGATATATCCCTTTTATATTACAGCTTACTAAAATATTTGATAACAGTGACATTTAAAAATGCTAAATATGTTTTAATAAATGTTGAAAACTTGTCTGACAGAATCAGAAATGCAACTATAACTTGAGTCAAATCATTTTATCAGTCTCTCCACCTCAATGCTTTCATATTTTTCCATGGGTTGCTTAACACGTGCATCATTTCCTGACCTGCACTAATGGATGTTTCCTAATGGTTGTTTCTAGCTGCAATTTATGTTCAGTTTAATTTGTAACTCTCTGGAAATTTTCAGCAGTTCAGTGAATTAAGCAACATATACATTAAGAAACCACTAAAATGCTAATCTACTGACCTAGTGCTTAATTTTACTACTGTGCTGCACAGTGTTTATTAATCATAGATTCTGGTTGAATTATAGATCATTTCTACGTACCTGTGGTATTTACAACATGCTGCATTTGCAATTCACAAGTAGTCTAAATCTATCTAATTCTGTTTGACAGTTCTTAAGAAATACATCATTTTGGCAAGTTTCAACCTCATTACAGTACACTGCCTTTGAGTTCAGACACTGATAGCTGTCCTCTTAATGTCCATACAAGTGCATATTGAAGTTATGAAAATTTTATGCCTCTTGGTATTTTTGTAAATGTTGAAACTACACATATTTCTAGGTTAATAGATGTGTTCTTTGCAGCTGAAGATTTGCTGTAACCCTTTGAACAGTAAGCAAATGTTGAATTTTGGCTCCTGGCATGTGTATAATTAGCATAGAATTTAATAATTTCATAGTGTACCTCTTAAGAGCTGGAATGCCATTTTCAGATATAATTAGTTACTTCTGTCGAAAAATTATGTTTTCCTTTAGAATGCACAGAACATTTCATGGGGCATAAGGCTGATGCATTCCCTAAAGCATGTCTGGTGTTAAAATTATGATAACAGTGGGTTTTTTAACGTATAGCACTTAATGAAGCAGTGGAATGCAATACCATAAATGAAACTATACTGCACATTGTCTGGTAGATGATTAAACTGAAGTTTACACACACACACACACACACACACACACACACACACACACACACACACACACACACACACATATAGTAACCATTCAAAAACTGTACCAGATTATTAAATATTTGAATAACACCTCACCTTCAATTGCTAAGCATATGAGATGTGTGTGATCATTTCAAATATTGCAAAAAAATATGGTCCTGTAAAAAACTAGGCAGAGAACTACAGATAATGATGGTATTACTTATCATCATCTGAATTTTCAAACATTTGAGTGAGACATGAAAGGAATATTTTTTCTTTATTAAAAACATCACAGCTCTTATTAAAAAGCAAGCCATACGCTGTATATGTACAGACACTATTGCTTGTTAAACACAGAAGAACAAAAAATATATATTTCAATGATTGTTACTACAGCTCTTTTTACTGTGTGCTATAATTAGGCTGTTTATTACTATTGTGTGTGATATATATATATATATATATATATATATAGATATATAGATATAGGTATATATAGATAGATAGATACACAGTTTAAGTGGTTTAGTTTTTAAGTGACTCATACAATTCATACTTCATCAAATGTGAAGAAGCAGAGATAGTACAGCTTTTGAAATCTTAAAGTTGGCATACATAAGTAGTAGTGGGTATAGGAAAGCACGGGACTTATCTTGGGCTAAAAGAAAAAAAAAATCTGTATTTTACTTTGCATTCAAATGGTTGATCATTCACTAGATTTTTATCTACAATTTCAGTGTTAGTGATGTTGCAGTTCTAGTTTTGATAATAGGTTCATTAGTTCATATGTTCATGGGAGGTCACTAGGCTAATGGCCCTACAGCCCTTACAAACTTAGCCAAATTTATCCTGAATTGCCCCAGTTATCAGTGGTTAGGTAAGTGAAGTTCACAGAGTAAGGGTCTATGATAGTTAATACCACCTTTCTCTATCCAGGAGGGACATGGGCACAACCCCAGGAGTGAATTTGTGGTTGCCCTTCCTTTGATCTAATTTGCATTTGAAGAAGGTCAGGGATTCTGGTTCACATGAACTGGAAGCTTATTCTAGAGAGGTGTCAGTCTCTGGGAGTTGTATGTATGTCTCCAGCATGACCTGTTCATGTCAGAGACTAGTTATGTATATGTATGTATATATATGTGTGTGTGTGTGTGCGTGTGTGTGTGTGTGTGTGTGTGTGTGTGTGTGTGTGTGTGTGTGTGTGTGTATATATATATATATATCTCGAGAGAGAGAGAGGAATAGATATATATCTATAGACATATATAGATATACATATCTGTATCTTTGTACATCTATCTCTATCTATCTGTATAGATAGATATATATATATATGTGCTTCACATGGAGTAGAAGCCTATATCAGTGTAAGGAAGCTTCTGAGACACATACCAGTCCCTCCAGAATGTCATATTTATGCTGTAGGTGTGGTTTAGGTCCCTGGATCAGGTGTTTCTGATACTATTTATTTTGCAGGTGTTCAACAGGTCCATTAAGGCTACACTATAGGCCAGGCATAGGTCTCTTTTTTGCAGCCTGTAAGAAACTGAGTATAAGGGCAAGGGTTTGAGGTGGTCCATTTAGGACTTGTTTTCTAAACCATGTGTTATTTTTGTGAGGAACCAGTGAACTCTCCATTTGATACATATGAATGGTCAGATACATGCCAGCGAGGCATTATACTAAATGACTGGTCTTATGAGGACTGAGTATAACAGAGCAATGACATCTTTGGTCCTGGATGTTATACACCTGCATATAAATTTTGCATCATAGAATGATTTCCTTTCTACTGTAGACACATGGTTGTTAAAGGCCACATTTCAGTCTATGTGACTTTCCAAATCCCTGACTACAGAGAGTACTCTTAGGGATTGATTATCCATGTAGTAATTTGTTAGTGACTGTCTTACCAAAAGATATTCTCATGCACTTCTTGGTATTAAGTTTAAGAATGTGATTCTGACAGCTGTTATTAATCTGTGCCAGGTCTTTTTGGAAGGTATTCGTGTCTTGGGGTGATTCAGCGACTGCAGCTAAAGTGAAATCATGTGCAAATTTAGTCAGCCAAAGGCCTTTGACATCAGCCCTGACTTCACTGAAGTAGATGCCAAACAGGAATGACCCCAGCACTGAGCCCTGAGGCACTTCACAAATGACTGGCATTTTTGAGAAAGTTAACTCTCCTATCCTAACTTATTTGATCTAGTCTGTGAGCCATTTGTCTATCCGGTGGTTGGCACAGGGGTTTATACCTAATTCATTGAGCTTGTTTGCAATGCCAGTGTTGGGTATTGTGTCAAATGGTTTGGTGAGATTGAGGTAGGCAGTGACTAACACCTTGTCTTCATTCATTGTTTTGGGAACAGTGTAGAAAAACTCCACCAGTCTGAATAGGCATGACTTGCCTTTGGCAAACCAAACTAAGTTGGATATAGTAGTTGTAGGTTTCCTGTGTCATAATTTTAAACTTCCATGATTATTCTCTCCATGGCTTTACATATTAGACTCATCATGGTTATAGGTCAATAGTTTCCCAAATCTGTGACAGACTGCCCTTCTGCAGTGGGATAACCATTACAATCCTCCATTCTTCCACCATGAAGCATGTTTGGAGGCTGTGATTAAATAGTGATATTAGTGGGCATGGTAGTTCATGTCTAATGATATTAGTTCACATCCTGGGATATTATAGGGGACCCATCAGTATAGTGCTCTTGCTTCAGGAGAGTGCCCTGGGGGCCTTTTCATAGTGATAGTTGAGGAGTTATTGCTGTGAGTATTTCCTGAGGGGTGTCTGGTGGGAGAAGTTGCTAGAACTGGAGCTAAATTTGTCACCCTGTATACCTGCTGTATATTCCAGCTCATTTTAGGTGGCTTGATTTATAATTAATTTCACTGCACTGTTGTGCATTGCCTTTTAGACTGGGGACATACCTGAAGAAAACTTTGTGACTGTCCTTGGCCTAGGAGGTCTTTGTATCTCAAGTTTGGCTTTGCCTAAATTAGTAGCTCCCTATGCTTCTGGTTAAACTGATGAGTAGAATGTATTATTCTAACACTCTCTTTCCAAATACTTAGTTATAGACTCTAGACCCAAATGGTGTGCAGCTATGATTGTAAGGGCCATTAGTGGTTATTAGCCAAGTAACAACCTATGGACCTATGAGGAAGTTTTTCGATTAATGAGCATTGCACCTCCTTGTTTTGTTGTGCAACCTACTGATGCTTGCTTTCCACTAAGACAGCCTTTTAGTCTTGTGGTTGTCAGTGATGGGTAATGTTGTCTCTGTGCAGCTGCTAATATGATTATGCCAGGCTTTCATGAAACAGTTTATGTAGGCACTGGTATTTTGTGGTTTGGGAGGGCTTGAGAGTTTGCCAAAATGTCACTTAATAGTAAAAAGTTTGTCTTAGAAAAATTCCTAAAAGTGCCATGGTTATGTTTTGGGTTTTTCTTTTATTTCAAAGCAGACAGATTTATTGTGCAACTTGACTAGTGAAGATAATACACGAAGGATGGTGCAAGATTCTTGCATGTTTATGAGGACCAGATCAAGGATGATTGTGTTTCTAAATGATGTATGGACTAGCTGGCTCAGGGTATTTGTATGTACAAAGTCCTGTCTTCGTGTAATGCTTGAATTCAACCAAATGAAAGGCAACCATGTATATGTGTGTATATATGTATGTAAGTATCTATATCTATCTATCTATATATATATATATATATATATATATATATATATATATATATATATATATGTGTGTGTGAACACTTCACAATGCCGAATTTCTGAAAGATTGAATTTCATATGGCCGAGACCATAGAATCGAACTTTCGGAATACCAACATTGTGAATGGAGATCTGCATGCAGTGCGGAATGGGAAGATTTTGCTTTTTCTTGTTATAGTACGATCTCAGAGTTGGAATATTAAAGTAGTGGGGTGGGGGGGTGCAGGGGGACTTGCCCCCCTGCAGAAACTTTTAAATTGTTGGGTTTTTTTTTCCAGAACTTCAATATTCTAAAACATCGATCATATGGTCTCGATCATATGAAATTCGATATTTTGGAGTTTCCAGTTTCTGAAGTGAATCCATATATATATATATATATATATATATATATATATATATATATATATGTACATATTTATATATGTATTTAGATATATGGAAGACCAGAAGCATGAAATTTTAAAATCTCAAACACTACACCAAACAGACACCACACTCATACACATACACACATGGTCACACAAAGCACAAACACAGAAACCTACACTACATACAAGCAGGGGGGCAAGCCACCCTGCATCCCCCCGCACCTCCCTACTTAAATATTCTAACTCCAAGGTCGCACTACACAGACAAACACACGAAAACACCACCACACACCTACATTCCCCTCGCACATACACATCACAGTCACAACACACACTTACACATACACTAAAACTCTTAACCAACACACTCAAACATCGATACTTACCTGACCTTCCACCAATCCATTCACAAACTACAACACCAGAAGTGTAATTTCAGCATGTTTGAACTTTGGGATTTTAAAATCCTCAGTTCTGGTCTTTCGGAATTTAGGGGTTTCAGCTATATGGTCTCAAGATTTTGAAATTTGATATTTGAAAAATTTTATATAAATATATATATATATATATATATATATATATATATATATATATATATATATATATATATAGTTCTACTTTAAAACACCAACATGCAAAACACAGACGACGAGAACACCGTGACTGGAAGATCGACAACTGAGATGACCGACAGTTTAAAAGCCCGACGCTGAGAACACCGACATGTTAAGGTAAGTGTGCAATAGTGACAGACTTTAAGGTTAGGGGCGGGTTAAGTGAGTTAGGGTTAGGGTGCGGGTAAGGTAAGTGTGCGATAGTGACAGACTTTAAGGTTAGGGGCGGGTTAAGTGAGTTAGGGTTAGGGAGTGGGTTAGGTGAGTGTGCGATAGTGCCAGACCTTAGGGTAAGGTTTGGGTTAAGGTTAGTGCACAGATAGTCGTGCATGTAAGGTTTAGTGTAGGTTTGTAAGGTTTTTGTTGTGCTTGTGTTGTGTGTGTGTGTTTTTCTGAAAAGGTATTTGTTTTGTTTTGTTGATTGTCGGGATTGTGGTTTGTCGGGCATGTGAAGTTTTGTGCTTTTAAACTGTCGATCTTCTGGTCTCGGTTTTCTCGTCATAGGTGTTTTGCGTGTCGGTGTTTTAAAGTAGACCCATATATAAATATATATACATATATATATATATATATATATATATATATACATATATATATATATATAGGCTAGGTTTGGTATTTTATATCGAGTACATGAATAGCAGAATGGTCAAAATGTTGACAGCATGTTTCCTCGAGACAGCCGAGTGGAGTTTGGAGGGGGTGACAGTGTATGATTGTGTGTTTGAATGTTAGGATTAGGGTAGGATATAGGTGAGGTAGTAGGTCTGTATATTTTGTATGTGAGAGTGTGTGTATTTTAGTGTTAGGGTCAAGTTTAGTTAAGTGGGTAGGTGTAGTATTGTTAGTGTGTGTTCTGCATTTTTCTTTGTATGACTGTATCTGGTGTAGTGGCAGTGCCTTCTCCACTTCTTTATTAAGGGGTACTGACCCTAACCATAATGCTTCTCCTTCTCCCCACATTAACCTTACACATTACTTTAAAAAACTTTCTAATAACACTGCCACTAGTCCGCCAAATGTGATACTAATGTTATGATGTGGTTTGGTGTCAAGACCAGAAGACAAAATAGTTTTCCTTTCTCAGTCCTGTTTAGGTTCAATATTCAGGGCACTCAATATTATGTACTTTTAAACTTTTTTATGCAGTTATTTTACATTCAGCATTAATTATGTTCAATCATAAATAATAAATCTACATATATATATATATATATATATATATATATATATATATATATATACATATGTATATATGATTCCCCTTTATAATCTTGAAATACTGAAAGCTCGAATTTCAGTATCTTGAAACTATGAAGTCGAACAGCCCACAATCCCAAAACACGCAAACACGAAAAATACAATCCCAAACATTCACAAGCCATACACCACACAACACGCACAGCATTCAACCCACAACACAAAAACTACACAGTCCTACACTACATCTATGCAGGGGGGCAAGCCCCCCCTGCACCCCCCCTACTTATATATATCAACTCTGAGATCACACTAACATTAAAGAAACGCATTACTCACACGCAGACATTCCACACTCCCTAACACACACACACACATCACACATACTCAAACACAAACACATCCAACACTCACACTCATACTTTCACCTCCCTACCCTAACCCACATGCAAAACTTACAATAACACTCACATACACTCACTTACCTTCACTTCTGTAAAACATCCCGGCGAAGCACTTCCCGTCCCGTTGCTGCACTGCATAAGCACGTATTCTAGATATTCAAATTTGCGCTTATGAACGTTCGACATTTTTCATTTTCGCCTTTACGGTCCCGAGATACTGAAATTCGAGCTTTCAGTATTTCAGGATTGTAAAGGGGAACTATAGATATATATATCTAAATATATATATATATATATATATATATATATATATATATATATATATATATATATATATATATATAGGTCCACTATGTAATCCCGAAATACGGAAATCCTGAATTTCAGTATTTCGAAATTACATAGTTAAAAACAAAACTACAACACAAAATCCTGCAACCCCATAACCGCGAAATTTTAAATACTGAATGTACACTACACATACAGTGCATACATACACACAACTCCCCCCCACAATCAAATAAATAATACTACACTACATATGAGTAGGAGGGCAAGCCCCCATTCAACCTGCACACCCCCCCTACTTAAATATTCTAACTCCGTGATCGCACAAACAGACACTCAATGGAAACTCACACCCACACATTTTACAGTCCCTCACACACACACACACACACACATACACACACACACACAGACATCACAGTCACAACACACATTTACGCACACTAAAGCCCCTAACCAGCACACTTACACATACATACTGAGGCAGAAATTCAAAATCTCCATGCTTCGGGGATTTGAATTTCGCACATCTGCGGGTTTTGGAATTTTGTGTTTTCGGCTATGTAATTTTAAAATACTGAAACTCGGAATTTCAGTATTTCAGGATTACATAGTGGACCCATATATATATATATATATATATATATATATATATATATATATATATATATATACACATACATACACACACACACACACACACATATATACATATATATATATATATATATATATATATATATATATATATATATATATATATATGTATGTATATATATATATATATATATATATATATATATATATATATACATACATACATATATATATATATATATATATATATATATATATATATATATATATATATATCTCGAGAGAGAGAGAGGAATAGATATATATCTATAGACATATATAGATATACATATCTGTATCTTTGTACATCTATCTCTATCTATCTGTATAGATAGATATATATATATATGTGCTTCACATGGAGTAGAAGCCTATATCAGTGTAAGGAAGCTTCTGAGACACATACCAGTCCCTCCAGAATGTCATATTTATGCTGTAGGTGTGGTTTAGGTCCCTGGATCAGGTGTTTCTGATACTATTTATTTTGCAGGTGTTCAACAGGTCCATTAAGGCTACACTATAGGCCAGGCATAGGTCTCTTTTTTGCAGCCTGTAAGAAACTGAGTATAAGGGCAAGGGTTTAAGGTGGTCCATTTAGGACTTGTTTTCTAAACCATGTGTTATTTTTGTGAGGAACCAGTGAACTCTCCATTTGATACATATGAATGGTCAGATACATGCCAGCGAGGCATTATACTAAATGACTGGTCTTATGAGGACTGAGTATAACAGAGCAATGACATCTTTGGTCCTGGATGTTATACACCTGCATATAAATTTTGCATCATAGAATGATTTCCTTTCTACTGTAGACACATGGTTGTTAAAGGCCACATTTCAGTCTATGTGACTTTCCAAATCCCTGACTACAGAGAGTACTCTTAGGGATTGATTATCCATGTAGTAATTTGTTAGTGACTGTCTTACCAAAAGATATTCTCATGCACTTCTTGGTATTAAGTTTAAGAATGTGATTCTGACAGCTGTTATTAATCTGTGCCAGGTCTTTTTGGAAGGTATTCGTGTCTTGGGGTGATTCAGCGACTGCAGCTAAAGTGAAATCATGTGCAAATTTAGTCAGCCAAAGGCCTTTGACATCAGCCCTGACTTCACTGAAGTAGATGCCAAACAGGAATGACCCCAGCACTGAGCCCTGAGGCACTTCACAAATGACTGGCATTTTTGAGAAAGTTAACTCTCCTATCCTAACTTATTTGATCTAGTCTGTGAGCCATTTGTCTATCCGGTGGTTGGCACAGGGGTTTATACCTAATTCATTGAGCTTGTTTGCAATGCCAGTGTTGGGTATTGTGTCAAATGGTTTGGTGAGATTGAGGTAGGCAGTGACTAACACCTTGTCTTCATTCATTGTTTTGGGAACAGTGTAGAAAAACTCCACCAGTCTGAATAGGCATGACTTGCCTTTGGCAAACCAAACTAAGTTGGATATAGTAGTTGTAGGTTTCCTGTGTCATAATTTTAAACTTCCATGATTATTCTCTCCATGGCTTTACATATTAGACTCATCATGGTTATAGGTCAATAGTTTCCCAAATCTGTGACAGACTGCCCTTCTGCAGTGGGATAACCATTACAATCCTCCATTCTTCCACCATGAAGCATGTTTGGAGGCTGTGATTAAATAGTGATATTAGTGGGCATGGTAGTTCATGTCTAATGATATTAAGTTCACATCCTGGGATATTATAGGGGACCCATCAGTATAGTGCTCTTGCTTCAGGAGAGTGCCCTGGGGGCCTTTTTCATAGTGATAGTTGAGGGAGTTATTGCTGTGAGTATTTCCTGAGGGGTGTCTGGTGGGAGAAGTTGCTAGAACTGGAGCTAAATTTGTCACCCTGTATACCTGCTGTATATTCCAGCTCATTTTAGGTGGCTTGATTTATAATTAATTTCACTGCACTGTTGTGCATTGCCTTTTAGACTGGGGACATACCTGAAGAAAACTTTGTGACTGTCCTTGGCCTAGGAGGTCTTTGTATCTCAAGTTTGGCTTTGCCTAAATTAGTAGCTCCCTATGCTTCTGGTTAAACTGATGAGTAGAATGTATTATTCTAACACTCTCTTTCCAAATACTTAGTTATAGACTCTAGACCCAAATGGTGTGCAGCTATGATTGTAAGGGCCATTAGTGGTTATTAGCCAAGTAACAACCTATGGACCTATGAGGAAGTTTTTCGATTAATGAGCATTGCACCTCCTTGTTTTGTTGTGCAACCTACTGATGCTTGCTTTCCACTAAGACAGCCTTTTTAGTCTTGTGGTTGTCAGTGATGGGTAATGTTGTCTCTGTGCAGCTGCTAATATGATTATGCCAGGCTTTCATGAAACAGTTTGCGTAGGCACTGGTATTTTGTGGTTTGGGAGGGCTTGAGAGTTTGCCAAAATGTCACTTAATAGTAAAAAGTTTGTCTTAGAAAAATTCCTAAAAGTGCCATGGTTATGTTTTGGGTTTTTCTTTTATTTCAAAGCAGACAGATTTATTGTGCAACTTGACTAGTGAAGATAATACACGAAGGATGGTGCAAGATTCTTGCATGTTTATGAGGACCAGATCAAGGATGATTGTGTTTCTAAATGATGTATGGACTAGCTGGCTCAGGGTATTTGTATGTACAAAGTCCAGGAATCCCTGGGCAGTAGGGGTCATGAATGATTCCTAGTCCATAATAGGCTACTTAAAGTCACCCATGATTATGATGTTGGGTTAAATGGACAGACTGCTCAATACATTTAAGTGTGTATTACGGACTTCCAGGTGCATGAGAGAGGACCTGCAAATTGCAAGTATATAATATGGTACTATGCCTATGGTAATTTGGAAATGCAAAGCTCAAGAATATTGTACTGACTGACTAGCTTGAGGTGTGTATGCTTTGTTGTAAATTGAGAAAACTCCACTTTTCATCCCTTCCCGTGCATAGATGGTCTACATTTGTAGAAGGCATTGTAGCCCTGCTCTACTGGAGTGTTCTATGAGGTTTTCAACCAAGTCTCAGTAACTGTATGAACATTTCATTCTCCAGGGTGATGACAGCCTGCAGATGGTGTTTTTGTTTGTTTAGATTCCTGACAGCTTTAGATGTTCTTATGTTGGTTTTGTTATGTTAAAAGGTTTATCAGCTTGGCATGCCTAAAAAATGCACTATGAAGGATGACAAGAGTTTAGCCAGTATACAAAAGCCTAAAGAGAACAAGGGCAGAACACCACTGGCAAAGCAGTGTAGTCTATCTACCATATCCTCCCAGGCTGACAAATATTGTACCCCCTTTGAGTAACACCAGAAGCTAGGTCAATTGTTAAAGTCAGTTATCTTCTGTTTATATTGTGGCATCATCCTCGAATAAAGTAGAATACTGCTCAATACTAGGATCACACCAGCCTGGGACATATCGTCTGAGAGTTCCTTGCTTAGTCTGTTGGATCCTGGCCCCTAACAGGCAAATAATTATGCTAACAACATGAAAATTAGAGGCTGCACATATCTTATAAGAAGAAAGTAAATATTCTAAAGATTATTGAGAGACTGTAGTCAAATAACATATCTGCAAGAAACAAAATGGAAGATTAGACATGTATATATTTATCTAGTGGACCCTGCAACTGCTGCCTGAATGAATTATTTTCCTCATCTTTCCCAATCTTGCTGAGATGCAAAGGATGAGATTATAACTGCTCCTCTGTATTTACACTGGAGTCTGATTTCCATGAGTCTTCCCAGCTGAATTTTATGAATATTGTAAAGAAGACATAATGAAAAGGTTAGTGCATTTAAACAAAGATACGTTTGAAACTATGCCTCTATTCTGTCATAACATAGAGCAGTACTGCTGTCTAAAGGAAGAGGAGACTCATTAGACATGACAAACGTTATTACTATTCTCCACATAGATCTGGATGAAAAAAAATTAGTAAAGACGAAAACAAATTAGAGAAGGTATTTCTGACATTTAGAGTCACTGGATAAAGAGTTTTATTTATAATGCAGGAAAACTTCCACAACTGGTAACAATATTATGGGCAAATATGCTGATTAGCACAGAGGCAGAAATAGTTTTATTCATTATGAAATGGAAATTGACTCAGTCAATTGGACTTTCATATAATTAGCATTATAAAACTGAGGTTACTGAAGTACCATCCATAGCTATTGAGGCATACTTTACAAAAATCCCAAATTTGGCATATTACTGGATCTGCATCTGAAGCAGGTGTAATAAACAGCAGAACAATAAAAAAGATGTCCTTTATCACCCAATATGTTCATCACAAAACTTTATTGCATAAAGTTCAAGATTATATTATTGAAATGTGAATATCAAATGAAAGAAGAAAGCATTTTCTCATGTTTGGAGATGATTTCATTTTAATGGGGGGGAAGAAATTAACCGAATATTAGAACTATTGTTGTGAATATTTGTAAAGTTTTGATACCTAATATACCTTTTTTGTTATATAACAAAAGCAGATATAGTAGGATTAGGAGAAGAAAAAAGTAGGGCAGATGTGAGACTTGTAAAGAAAAAAAAAATATTTCCAACTTGCCTTGATTTGGACGTAATAACCATTTTATATATGATGCACCAGGGCTAGCCATCTGGCAGTGTAAATCTTTTATCTAGATGATTGTCACTTTTGAAGTGACACCTTGCCCTCATGTGTTAAAATGGGGAAGAAAGGGATTGTGGATGGATGGATGGATTAATGGATGGATGAACTGATAAAATCATTTTATTGCTAAGCAGTAAGATACAGACGATATTTACAAAAGCCCTACATAAAGACAGTAACAGGTAAGAATAACAGTATATTTCTTAGTAAGATTTAGTTCTAGTCTTATTTGCTGTATATTGGATTCTCTCCATTGGTATATTTCCCATACTGTGAGATCTTTTATCAGAGGGTAATTTGTTAGTTTTAAGGGTTTATTGTTTATTAGTAGGTTGGGATTTAGGTGGAGTGGTTGTATAAAGGAAAGAGCATCTAATAATTGTAATGATTTAAATAATTTCTGTGTAGAAAGAATCATGTATTTAATTAGTGGGTGTATATTCTTCGTGAATATGCCATTTTGTTTTAGGTTTAAAAATGGTAGGGATTTGCTGTTATACCCAAGGGATTTCAGTTGTTCAGATCAGATTTTGGTCCATTGGGGTGTCCAGGTATTTACATATGGGTCATGGCTTATTATCTGTAATTGTCTGTAGGCAGTAATTATACTATAATATAGTTTGAAATCAGGTAACCCTAATCCCCCTTTATCTTTGATAGGTACAAGTTTGTCATATTTAATTCTAGTGGATTTGAGGTACCATAAGAATCTTGATATATCTTTTTCTATATCAAGAAAGAAGTTTTGGGGAATATTTGAAAAAGTAGCATTTAGTTGAAAGAGTATTCGCGGTAAAAGGTTCATCTTAACAACACTAGCTTTTGAGAGTAATGACATATTAATATTCTTCCACCTATACAATAAAATTAATTCCTTTTAAGAAGCTGTTATATACACAAATTATGATAAATAACAATGTATACTATACCCCATCAAAACTAGATAAGTTCAATTCCAACTTCTCGCCTATATGTCCTAACTGCCCAAACCAAACTGCAGATATTCTCCATGTCATGTGGAAATGTAACAAGGTACACAACCTATGCTGCTCTTTAAGAGCTAGGTTAGAGAAGATGGGATATGAAAAATCAACCCTATCATGGGAAACAGCTATATTGCACATAACATGACTCAACTTCCAAAAATAAAAAAAAAAAAAAACATGTCCTTATCACGGTGTGCCCTTATTAAATTTTATATCACTAAAAATTGGAATGTCACATCTCCAATTACATGGGAAGGCTTTAGCAATCTTGCTATTAAATATATTTCATCTCACAAACTAGTTTATACAAAAACAAAAAAAGAAACACTATTATCAGAAATATTGGGGTTACTTACTAGATGTAATTCTTAAGAAAGAAAGATAGTCTGTGCACTGACATGATAAGACAAATTTATATCATGCAATAACTGCATTATAAACAATTTTAAGTTTTTTTTTTTTTCTCTTCTTTCCTTTTTTCCTCTTTATATATCTACTTGTATTCCCTAATTACATTAAGTATGAGTGGTTGAATTTCTATATTTATTTTCTTCATAAAATATGTCCCTTATACTATCCCTCACTTTCTTAAGTGATGTTAAAAACCTTTTATACTCCATTTGATGATGCAGTGACTTCTATTGTATACAGTGATATATATATTTCTTGTGTTATTAGTTTTTTGAATGTTTCCATTTCGTATGTACTGTTTGTTTTGTGCGTTTGACTGGATGCATTGCTGTTAATATCTGAAAATTCAAATAACAAGATTTTAGAAAAAAAAAAAAGATAGTAACAGGGAAACTTATTAATCTCCAATTATATACTACAGGACCACTGATAATGTAGGGCACACAAATCACCATTGATGATCAGTCCTAGTAACTAATGGAGGACTTAATGGAAAATATAAACCACCCCCAACAGTTTGCATGGGGTGGCAGATTGTGTTTTTACCTTTCCATGATTTTACTTTTACTATAGGACAACTTGTTAGACTGGAACAGTAAAAAAGTACTTTTGTAAATTACACTTAACTGAGATCACTATCAAAGGTGTGGCATAAAACTGAAAAATTAATCTTATAGAAAAAAATGTACAAACAAAATATCTAGGCTAATAAAACATAAAGAAAGTAATGTTAAAAACACATATACATGAAAACATTGGCAAAGAAAGGGAACACATTTTAACTACAATAAGTATAAGCAAACTTAAAACAAAGGTTATGCGTTCAGATTAAGACTGTAACATAAGATTAGCTCCATGGATGAAACGTGTCACAGTTAAAAAAGGCAGGAACAGGAAAATGTTTCAAGACACATGGGAAAATGGAGAATATCACAACAAAGTGAAGTTTGAGAAGATGGAAAAGGCAGAAAGGTACCATCTTGTCAAGCAATTTTTGGTAAATGTATGTAAAAATGTTAGAAACCTAAGACACTGTTTATTATACACAACTATCTCATCAGAATTTAATGGCATCTACTTCCAATAAAACAGTTTAAGAAGTACTGGAAAGCAGACATCACATGTTGGAGATGCAGAGCTGCTAAGGATAATGTCTATAATATGTACTGGGAATGTCCAAGGGTAAGCATTAGTGGTCAGAAACAAAATTAATATGACAACATTTTCAGTAAATGGCTTATGCAGTCACATATCAGAAAGTCAAACAACCACCTTGCTCTCAACCCAAACAAGACAAAACTGATTCTATTCACTCCCCAAAAAAACAACCCCCCCCCCAAAATAGCACCAAATTCTCTATCTGCTCCCTGAATAATACCACCATTGAAACCGCCTCTAACATCAAACTGTTAGGAGTCATCATTGAAGAAAACCTAACATTTGACCTCTACATACTCAACAATATCAAAAAAACACATCAGAAACTGGGCACCCTCTACAGGCACAACTATTACCTTAACCATAGTGCAAGAAAGGCTCTAGCCTCAGCCTTTCTACTTCAATCCCTGCTATATGGTGCCCCTATACTTACAAATATCCATCCGTCCCTCACAACCAAGCTAGATACATGTTACACTAAGGTCGTCAGATTCACAACAAATGATAGATCCTTAACACACCACTGCTCCTCTTTAGAGCAACTAAACTGGCTAGAACTACCACTCTATCTCAACTTCCTACACTTAACTACTGCACATAAATTAATATACAAACTCACATCATGCCCCTCTCTCTCCTCACTGCTGACCTTGTACCAACCAGCTAGACCCCTTAGTTCAGAAAATAAAACCCTGTTCAAAGTAGGCAAACCCCAACTACCAGCTGGGCAAATGCTCTATTCCTTTACTGTTTCCAAACTCTGAAACTCCCTCTCATCCACAAAAACCTCCATCAATAGCCCTGCCCTATGTAAAAGGTCTCTTACACAACATCTCTCCTCTTGCTGGCTATGTCCATGCCAACAATAACTCTCTCTAGACACTGCCACCCCAACTCTACCCCTCTGCGTTTTTTTTCTCCAACTTCTTTCCCATCCTCCTCTTTCTAGCCAACCAGCAATCTAACCATCCCAGATGTGCCTACCCCTGTTACCTACCCAACCTTGATACCCACCCTCTCTCTCTCTATACCTAACTTACTTCTACTCCTGAACCTATTCCTCCCTGTCTTTTTTGCACTGTTATTCTCATCAATCCCTTTCCTAGCTACTTATTGTTAGTACAGTGTTAACTCTGACATGTACATTATACTGTGTTATCTTAAAAATCCTACCTATTATTGTTACTGTATAGCCTTCTAGCCATTTATGTAACTGAAATTGTATTTTCTGTATAATTTGTATGTGGAGCTTTTCTCCCCAGGCCTTCACTGAACATGTGCTCTCCAAGGCCCAGTGGACCTTCCCAGTAAAGAAATGCAATAAATAAATAAATAAAATTAATAAAGTTAATTTCTAATTATGTTATTACTTGCCATTCTAACACTTACAGAACTTATGGAGATGAATTATCTTTAACAATATTATGGATCTGTGTACACAATGCCTAATGTATTCTATGAGATATATTGATGATATGCGGCTGGAAGAGATGAAGGATGAGTTTTAGAGATTGAAGAGGGCAGTGAGAAAAGGCATGATGGTTTAGTAATGGTTGTGATGCCCATCCACTGGCACAGTAATCAAGGAGCCTCAATCCTCACCACTAGCACCAGTGAGGGATGTGCACATTGGGAGGATGACAAGTGCACACACATAGTAAAGTACAATTTTCCTTAAGAGCCCACAGAGATCACAGTCAGTCTGGGGCTGGTTTCTCCCTCTTTCTCCAGATCTCTAGTAAGACTCCCCACTAGCCCAGCTATAGACTGAGTCCTTAGCTAGGGTTCCAAGCCAAGTCCTCCCAGAATTCTTTCTGTCCAACCAGTGCTTCATGTCCCTGCCTAAGTAGCTGACAGAGATACATACTTTGAGATTTGATTTATACACAAACACACACCTGGGAAAGGCTGGCACAGGTTTACTAGCTATGCCCCCTTCTGCCTAGACCACAAGGTAGTTATCACTGCCACCAGAACCCCTCATCAGCTACTTTAAGGCCCTTCCCAAAGGTTGCCCAATCTTACTGTGCAATGTTGCTATTATCGAAATGGTAAGTGTGACCAAGACTTTCAGGGCTATTTAGGAGTGGACTATACAGTTTCACCAAATACATATGCAAGTACTGTAAGAGCTTAAATATCTCTAAACAAACCAGCCACAATTAAAAGGTTTAATATGTTTAATAATAAACAATCAAAGAACAAGACAATACTCAATAACTCAGCCCATTGGCTACAGAGTTTGGAATCACAGGAAATATTAAAAAAAACATTGCAGGACAGTCTCAAATAAATACAGAAAACATCTAACCTAATCTTTATTATTTTCCTATTTTTATATAAGAGAGATTACTGTACCCTGGTTACTTACTGTTAACAAGGCAAGTGCTGATGAGACAATCCTTCCAGGTTCAAAGACAAATACAATATGCACAGACTCATTCTTTGAGGTAGTTCTTAAATTAATAAAGAAAAAGAGATTGAGCCAGCAGACGTTGATACAGTCAGTTCAATTTTATTGTGATAGGTTAACAAACCTACACATTTATGTTACAGACCGGTTTCGGTAGGAAAAAACACAACCATTTTCAGTGTATAGACACAAAGCATAAATGTGGTGACTTTATATAGAAACATCTGAGTCCCGATTGATGAATTACAAATTCTCATTGAGCCCAGGTGGGAATAATCCCCCAAGTTTAATTATCCATTTCTTTTCTTTATTATTAAGAATCTGATGCCATCCTAATTTGTTTGTCCTGTTGCCTGATATCATGTCAATAATAATGAAACTGAATTTGGCAGAATTGTGTATCAAAAAGTGTTTGTACAATGCACTACTAGTTTTCTTACTACAAATGTTACTAGTATGCTCTGATATCCTGATTCTGAAAGGTCGTGACATTTGTCCTATATAAAATGCACCACAATGACAACTGGCCAAGTAGATGATCCAATCACTGCTACAGTTTGCAAAAAAATTGATATCATATACCTGTGGACAGTTCCTACTAGAAAATTGTTTGGATTTATTAATTTTGTCGCAGTGAGTGCAGTGTCCACATGGAAAACAGCCTGTTAAAGGCTCCCCAGAAAGTGTGGTTTGTTTCAATTCCTTTCCTGTTGTCTTTTTACCATGTTTGAAATGATTGAAAAAAACACCTAGGTTTTTCCCTTTCCTGTATGAAAATAGACAATGGTTTGGAATGAAATTAGAGATGTCTGGGTCATATTGTAAAATGTTCCAATGTCTATTAATGCTTGCAATCAATGAATTGGTATTGCGAGCATATGTAGTGGTGAATCTAAGTGTGGTACCATCCTTGGGAACATGTTCTTTGTATTCTAGAAAGTCAGCTCTATTGGAAAAATTTGTCATGTTACTTGCATTAATCACATGACCCATACCATAACCTCTTGACCTGAATCTTTCTGTGAGCTCCTGCCTGTGATGTTGAAAAGTGGACTCTGTGGAACAGATACGTTTGATACGAATGAACTGTGACTTAGGAATATTACGTGTTACATGGGGCGGATGAAAACTGGAACCATGTAAGATTGTATTAAATTCAGGGTGTTTTCTGAATACCTCTGTGGAGAGAGTGTTGTCAATCTGTTTGGTAATGGAAACATCCAAAAAAGTGATTTTCTTATAATCATAATGTACTGTAAATTCCATACCCCATTTGTTGTGATTTAAGTATGAAACAAAGTCACACAGACCTGATATGTCCCCTCTCCAAACCATCCAGCAGTCATCTAGGTAGCGTCGCCATATGTCAATCTTTTCTAGAAAGATGTTATTATGGCAATCGTATATAAGATGGTGTTCTACAAAGGCCATGAAAAGATCTGCGTATATTGGGGCAAAAGATGCTCCCATGGCTGTACCCTTTACTTGCCAATAACATTTATCTTGATAGTAGAAAACATTGCTGGTTAACACAAATTTGGCTAATTCTACCAAAAAAGAGTTAAATAGGGGTTGGTATAACTCCGCTTTCTCTAACCAGAAAGACAGTGCCTCCAACCCGGATTTATGAGGAATATTGGTATATAATGAACATACATCCAAAGTACACATGAGCCAATCATCCTCCAACTGACTATCTGATATGATGTTGAGAAACATGGTGGTATCATGTATACGTGACCTTACCAAGCTCAACAAAGGTTTAAGATGTAAAGTCAGAAACAGGGATAGGGGTTCTGTAATATACCCTTTCCCTGAAACAATTAGTCTCCTGGGAGGGTTGGCCAAACTTTTGTGTGTCTTGGGTAAAAAGTATATGTATTGTGTCGCAGGGTCATGTACAATCAGCTGTTGGGCAGTTTCGTTTGTTATGATGCATTCATCCCTGGCCCAAAGGACAAATTCTTCAATCTTCTTCATGAACCTTGGGGTAGGATTCATGATCATGGGTGAATAATATTTTTGATCAGAAAGTTGTCTCATTGCCTCCTTATCATAATCCAACCAATTTAAAATTACCACAGCACCCCCTTTGTCAGCAGAGATGATTACAATATCTTCATTGTTTTGTAACTCAATAATAGCCTGTTTCTCTGCTAACGAAATGTTGTTAGGTTTAAATTGAACATCTTGCCCAGAGAAATGAAGATCTTTGAGAATGTTTCTCTGAAATTGCAAAACTAGAGGGTGCATGGGTGGATTAAATGTGGATTTATGATAAATGAATTTGTCACTCCGTGAAAGACTAGAATCACCAAAAAACATTTTTAAATTCAATAGTCTACAAAAAGAGAAAACATCTTGAGCCATATTGTCCTCAGAAGTGAAGAAACCAGGTACAAATGATAACCCTTTATTCAAAACAGACAATTGTGTGGGGGAGGGTACATAATCAGATAAATTCAGAACATTGTTGTCAAAAGACTGATTTATTTCTGCATTGCCATTTGTAGTAGGCCCTGAATGTTGGTTATACCTTCTATGTTTCCTTCCCCCCCTATGTTGCCTGGACCTAAAGGGACAGAACCTGTGTTCCTTTTGGGGGCCGGTGATCCAATAGCAGACTGTGGCTCACTATCCATGCATGAAGAAGTGTCCTCAGTAGAGGAAGCAGAGGTTCAACCAGATCTTTTAAGAATTGACCTAGGTTGTTTTTTCCTGGAAGATCTATTAAAAGTGGGGGTGAACCTAACTTGTTTAGTGTTATTTACAAAAGGGTTAGAAGTTTGATAATCCCCTTGATCCCTCTGAAATTTTTTGAGTTTTCTAGTCCGCAATTGTTCTTCCAATATTTTAAGAACCCCTGCTATCTTAGTCAAATTGGTTTGGAAAAAGGGTTCATCCTCATAAGGTTTGATATTCTCTACCAGTCTAGTAACCAACTGAATTTCAGAATCTATAGTCCTGTCGTAAAACTTGGATAAAGATTCTACAAAAGATATGGTAGCCTGTTGCTGAATGGATGACCACTGTTCAAGTAGTTCCTCATCAGCATTAGAGACGAGTGGCTGAATGCGTACTCTGAGGCCCCTGGGTGTGATGCCTTTGGCCAAATAGGCCTTGAAAAGTTTAGAGTGCCAGATGTTCGATCTGAGAATTTTGAGATATAAAAAGAGGTCATGAAAGGCAGAGGCACATTTGGATGCAGAATCAGATGTATCTGAAATATTGGTACGATCACCAATATTACAACTTAGGCCAAAGGCTCTGAGGTCCTCCCTATCCGAAGATAGGCCTGTTATAAAACTGGCAAGATCCATAATGAAAAAGAAAAAACTGACAATATAGTCAAAAACTAAGTCAGCAAATATTAATATGGATGCGGGACGATGACAGCCCAATTAGCCAAAAACTAACAGCTGTGTCCCTTGTTGGACTATAAATTGTTGTTATGATAAATAATGAACCACCACAGTGGTATGCAACAGACAACAGGCAACCAATCCTAGATTATAAACTTGTTTACTGTCAGGACTATAGTCAGAAATATATAAGGTCCAAGATAAAAATTGGTGCTTTATGAGAGTGAACCCAAACCAAAAACACATCAGCTCATATAATGTGTATAATGAATAAATGTATTATAAAACTAGTATTAGTAAGCCACAACACAGCCCGAACAGGAATGACCTACTGGCAATTCAATTGAATTGTACATAAAATGGGTTATCAAATCTAATGATTCCTCTGACATAGTCTGTAAAAATCATGAAAAAGTACATAGAGTCTGATAAAAAACAGAAAGTGATCAGACACTATGCCAAGCAAATAAAAAATTATGAAGGCAAAGCAACAGTATGGAAATTGTAATATCCCAATTGCTGATAATGCAAAAACAGTTTTGTTAAGATGTCAAAAACCCAAACTGATTTTGTGTGAATATATAACAATATATCAAAGAGATCATACAATAAAAATCCTTAAACAATGTTAAAAAACATATATGCAAACTGACTTCTTAATAATGCATTATGGAACAAATTCTTAGCAAGGGTTGCACCATACAAAAGACCAACAAAAAATAGTAAATGTACTAGGGATTACCAAATCCCGATACTATATGGTCTCTGTTATAAAAGATGAATACATGTCAACAGCGTTTTTTTCAAAAGCTCATAATCAACATGTCCTATTAGGCAATAAATGTAATGGAAAAATCTACAGACAATGTGGACAGAAAACTATCCATCAAAAAACCTCAAAAGACAAAATGTTGATGAACAAAATGCATTCAGACACCATAAACTTGTTGTAAAGACAGCTGATCTAAATGACCATTCAAATGTTGAACTAACTGTAGACAAAAGTGGCTCAACCAACTAGAATGTAAACATTTGTCGACCAATTATAATTATAATTCTAAAGAATATGTACAATTGTCCCAAGTGATCAGAAGGTTCTGATGAATTGGTCATGAAGACAAACGTGCTGTTCGGTTGATTTATAGTTCCTTGTTGGTCCTGGTAACCGACCCAATAAACCAGAATGAATATGAAAAATATCCAGTTTGTGATACGAGAAACCAAACACGTAGGTGCTAGAACCCAAACTCATCAATGGTGATGCAAAAAGCACTCTCCACAATAACGTGAGCTTAGTTCTAAAGTATAATGTCCCCAAGTCAGTATATATATAGCTGACCCAAATTTGTAAAAATAAATAAATTAATAATACACATTACTGCTGGGTTAACCAGGATGTCATCACTCTTTGCCAGCTGCCTTCAGTTCCCAAGCTAACAGAAACCAACATTTCTGCATCAAAAAACTTATCTCTCAGACGTGCAGCTGCTAAGAAATAACAGAGCAATAAAAACACTTTACATTTGAAACCTAGTAATTATTTCTGTTTCAAGACAATAGAAAAAATATATATATCTTTAGACATCCTGTCTCCATCAGTGAAGCTAAGAGATAAACATGATCATAAAACAATTCACTTATTTTCTTAGAGTTTGCAAGTTAACTTTGTTCTTTTCCAGTAGGGTACACTGTAGTTACATTCCTGAAGCTCAGTATAGAACATACAGTTCAATACACACTTCTGCACCAGTAGTTTAATATACACATAACACATAGTTCTCTTGCATTTGTAAGACAAGCCTATGGGTCACATTGATATTCACAAATGAGATATGATTATTCACAAAATTCCAGAGAGCTGGGCTGGCAGTGTCACATTTCTATATAAATCATATTAGTATTTTTAAGTGACATATAATTATTTACAAAATTCCAGTTAGCTGGGCTGGCAGCATTTCGGTTTGTCACAGGAGTTCAGGAGAGAGATATATAGTGAGAAGGCAAAAAGAAGAGCCTAAAGATTATAACTGTGGGAATTAAGAAGGAGATTTAAGTTAGTAGTTAGGAAGAAGGAGTGGCATCTAAATCATACCTAAGTGTCTAATTTGTTAACACTTATATTGCAGTTGTTTGAAGATGCATTTTTATTGCAGTCTAAATTTTTGTATGGACTGTATGGATATTTTTTGCTTAAGTATGACGCTTCATATTTTGGTGCCAGGATCCAAGAGTGCGTAATTGGTATGGAACAAATTGGTATTAGCTCTTATCTGTATCATGAGAGATAACATGTATATAATCCTGAAATCCTTACTGTAGTTGTGAGCATACCTAATCAAAGCTGCATTTCATGTCATATCATGGAGCTTTCCTCCATGTGATTCTAATAAAAATGGATCTTCTCAGCTAGATACATCTCGTTAACACATAAAAATACCAACTGTCTCACTCAGTCTACTTACCATCAGATGAAGCCCTTAACTGGAGCATTTCTCCCCGGGCCTCCGCTGAAAACAGGCTCTGTGGAACCTAGTCGGACATTCCCGGTCAACAAATGTTAAATAAATAAATTAATTAATTAACAGATCATCAGACTCTGGAGTTGTTTCAGATTCTGGGTACATCTCAAGAAGGAAAATTATCTGTCTCTTTTTTGTTTTCAGACAAATAATTTCTGGAGGTGATATTCATTACAGAATTCTGTGCAATGACCTGGCTCCAGCAAAGAGTGATCCTGATGTCGGACTTCTCTTATACTATTTAAGTAGAGGATGCAGACTGCAGGAATTTTACTCAGAAACCTTGAGTACAAGCTCTCTACTATTGTCTCTTTCCCCAAAGGAATTTTACACAAAGGCAAAGTTCAATTCTACCTATGTAACCTTTGGAATCATAAATCTCAGCCTCTAGAACATGCTTGTATTTTAATATAAGCCCTTTCTGGAGGAATTACAGCATTGCTGCTGGTAGATTGACATCATCAAAAGACTATCCCTTGTTCATTTGATTCCATATCTGAAACTTTTAACTAACACATTGGATTATAACTGGAGACCATATCACCTGGACCTGAAGATGTTAAGCCCTAGTGTGTCGATCCCAGAGGAAGTAACAAAAACTTCAAATAATGCTGGCATTCCATCTGTCTTTGGCAGCCATCAAGCTAACCTCATGGCCAAGAAATCTTTAGACAATACAACAATAATGTGATATAGCCACAAAGAAAGATGCACTGGAGCATACCTTCTTTGCAGATTAGCAATAAAAGTCTAGGAACTAGTGATTCTAAAAGGCTTGCAACATCAGATCACTTAATACTAAGCAAAACTCACAGTAAGAAGAGAGGTTTTAATAACCCAAATTTGGAATGTGGGCAGGTGATCTCTTCTCAGGATAAAAGCATTATTGGTTTGTCCAAGACTGGATCTTTTGCCAGAAAGAGATCAGCACCATCAGTTTCTTGTACCAGTGTCACTCATAACATAGCATGGGAGACACACTATTTCTCATGAAATCACTGCATCTCAAATGCATGTTCTTCAAATATTGTTAGAAAACAGTAAGAAAAGACAAAGTTCATTCTCACGGTGCTGTCCTTGCCAAAATACAGCCATGGCTCAACTTTGTAACACAGATGTGAGTGGCTGTTTTCAAAATAATAAAAACACTTTAAGGTGATAAGAAACTGACTAACAATAAATAGCTTTAAGCATTTACTTTACAAATGACTGATTTCTAAGGTTTATGAAAGTTGTACTGTAGGGGTTACTATGCACTGTTATTATATAATTTGTATATTGAGTATCTGTGTTGCTATTGCATTTGTTTTATATATTGTGTATGAGTTTGTTTGTCTGTAATGTCAAAATGTGTTATGATGTTAAAAAAAATCTATCATTAAGAACAGGGGGATTTGCAGTGCCTGTAATACTATTTCATAATATGTTAATAGCCAATTAGAGCTCTGCTTCAAACTTACAGACCTATAGTATTTAAATCTAACAACATGGAGGATCTTATGTCAATTCCAAATGCTCATTTCTTTCTCACCAGGGTCAGTATATATGCTAAAAAGAGATTGACATTTTTTAACAAAAAAAAATCAAGAAATTAGTGACTCTAAGTGGGACATATTTTCTATTCAATATATGTCTGAAAGTAAAACTCCTCCATCAACTTCTGCATTTTACTTTGTTATATAATACTCATTTGTCCATTTATGCCATTTAAGTTAGACTGCCATTTCTGACTGCATATCATCCTATGAACATTTATATTCCTGTGAAACAAGTCTTCAATTCTGAGACTTGAATTTTCAGACTTAAAGGGTAATGTTACTCTACTTATATGTCCATTATCAGAAAAGCCATTACCAGAAAAGACCAATGTCTCTCACTCTCTCTCTTTTTCTCTGAGATAACTTTTTTCTTAGTACAAGTCATCTCAACCATTGCTTATTGAACTGTCAGGGACAGTTCTTCAGGAATTATTGACAGTTAACCAAACAACATTCATTCCTTTCTGTCTAATATGACCCATGAAGTTTATCAAACAATTCATCCAGTTGTCATCATCTCTTTTAAACAAGAGACTGATTATTAATTAATTTTATATACTGCTGATATAAACAAATAAATACTATATTGGGAATGATAAATCAAGAGAACGATCTAATGAGCTTTATCTTTGTTCTAACAGAAACAGAACTGTTCTGTCATTAAATAACCCTTTTCCAACTGATAGGAAAACAAGCGTATTATTTGTTTTGACAAACAGTGCAAAACCTTGACTGGAAAAGTTTGCTTTCTCTCTGAGAAATTACAAGTTCTCCCTGTGACCTTTATGAGTGTGTCTGTATAACATATATTGAGGCTGCTGCTTAGACATCCCCTCTCACATTCTACAAGAATTCTAGATAACTGGCCAAGTGGATAAGCTTCAATTGTCATTCTGGACATGTTATAAACCATCAACCATTTTCCTGTGTTGTTAACTTCTAGTGAAATAATATTTATGATGAACATAGTATGGCTGTATAGGTACACTCATCATAATGGTAAATCTTTATGTAGTAAGTTAATTGCTGAAGAAAAGCCTGCCACCGGCATTGAGACTGGTTAGCGCTATACTAGTTGCAAATTTTAAGCCATTGTGTGTTAAGCTTTCTTTTTCTTTTTCTTTTCCTTTTCTACTCACAATAGCCTTGCATTTAGATGTATATTATAGTGTGTTGTCAAAATCATACCAGTTAGTTTTAGTTTTTGTGTGCTTTTACATGCTTGTTTCTTATGACACAACTACTTTGTGATTAAGAACATTTTATGGGATAATGCATACCTCTCATCCTCTTAACCCAAGAAATGTGAACAAAACCTTAAATAATTGTTTGGGGCATAGGTCCAAAAATATGGACAGATTTTAAATCTTGCTCTTATAAATTTAGAAAGTTGCTAAAATAACTCAAACACCTGTCCTTGTTTAGTGACTTCAAACCTCATAGATTTACCAAAAATCTCAAATTTTATTAGGAAAAGACCAAAAGTATCAGACAAAAATCAGGACAGTTGAGAGGAATGGCATTATGGCTCTGTCATCTACTTTCTATATTACAAAAACAAAAAGGATGCTCAGACACTGTATTCTCACACATATCTACTTTTTAGGCATTAAGGTGGCTTCTATAAAGTATATATTTATCTGCCTTTCTGTTGTTCCTAAATATATTTTGTACACCTTCACTGCAGCTAACATCTATTTATATTCTCCATATTTCTCATCATTTCTGAAAATGTTCATTGTGATTGGTGTAATTATCAACAGAAGGATGAATAAACACCTTAGCAGAAGGAAGGGGGTTCACTGTCAAGGAACAACACATCTTCTTTACAAGGGAACAAAGAAAGATGGGTTGACATACTTAAATTTGCTCCCTCATTTCAATTTGTGTGAAAAATATCCAGGATTTAGTTTATGCTTTAATAAAAATGTTATTAGTTTTTTAAAGACAGCTTGCTCTTTCATTTTATAGAGATTGCTTTTTTGACTGCTTATGTATTCTTCTGTATATCTGATGCTTTCAACCACAGGACTAAACAATGATGAATATGCCATTAATAAACTCTACAATAGAAGGAAGAAACTGGTACAGAAAAAGGTGAAGTCCCAAGACTGGAAAAACTCCCTTATTAGCCTCAACAAAAAGTTGAGATCCTTCATCAAAACGTCTAAAGCCACCTATGAAGGCAGAATTGTAACAGACACTAAAAACAACCACAAAGCCTTCTATAGTTATATCAAGAATCTCCATGGCAATACCAAGATTTGCTCTGAGTTACTGCACAATGGTACCTCCTATACTAAGCCAACAGATATTGCCAACATACTGGCCGACCGATTCAGTGCCAACTTTACCCCTCTCTCCCTCTCAAAAGAAACAATCACAATACTGAAGGAATGCCAGGCACCCAGCATTACTGCAGCACAGGTTAAAGCTGCATTGTCCAAGGCCAAGAATACAGCTTCAGTGGGAGCTGACAATATCCCTGGATGTGTTCTACATGAAATACAAAGAGACCTGGCACCATATATGTGTGCCCTGTTCAATCACAGCCTCGCCTCAGGTTTTGTCCCTACTGAATGGCGCACTGCTACAGTCATCCATCTCCATAAAGGGGGAGCGACTACAGACCCTGGGAATTATTGCCCCATTAGCCTGATGAGTCTGATATTTAAGGCTATGGAGCACATCATCATGGACCTAATTAACAAGGAAATAGGGAATCTCCAAATGCTAGATCCCATGCAATTTGGTTTTATGAAAGGTAGATAATGCCTGCTCAACCTGGTTGACTTCTTTGAGTCAGTCACCAGAGCTGTGGATGAGGGCAAGGCAGTTCAAACAGCCTACCTCGATCTGGCCAAGGACTTTGATACCATTCCCCACTCAGGAATTATTGATAAACTCACCAGCGCATCAACCCCTATATCACTAGGTGGGTTACAAACTGGCTCACAGATAGAACCCACAGTGTGAAAGTAGCTGACTCCAAGTCAGACTGCTGACCAGTTATGAGAGGAGTCCCACAGGAATCCGTCCTGGATCCTCTCCTGTTTGGTATCTACTTCTCAGAAATCCAGGCCAACATGGAGGGACTCTGCCTGACCAAGTTTGCCAACAACTGCAAGCTGAGAGCAATTATTAACTCCCCAAGTGATGTAGACATCCTACAGAAAGGCCTCACTGAGACCAATGACTGGTGTCGAAACAATAGGCTTAACCTTAAAGCCAAAAAATGTGTCATCATCCCCTTTGGGAAAAACTCAGTTTGCAATAATTACCACATCAATGGGATCCCACTGAATGCTGAAGGTGTTATAAGAGATCTGGGGATACAGGTTGACAGCAACCTCTCCTTCGACCACCACATTGCCACTGTGGTCAGAAAGTCCTTCTATGTGGCACATCTCATTACCAAGGGTTTTGCATCCAGGAAGAAAGAGGTCATCATCTCTCTCTACTCTTCCCTCATTAGTACAGGCATTGAGTATAATGACCCATTTGGCATGCACCTCACTAGGCACATGCTGTGAAGATTGGGTGAAGATAGGTGAAGGCTGCCAGCCTAGACAGATAGAATTTTGGAGATAATTCTGTCATCTGTAAATATTAATGTAAACCACAAGCTTTTTGTCTTAAATAGTAAAAATGGTGTTACATGTGGGACTGAATAAAATGGAACAACAGTGCACTCTGCTGACCAAGTAAATCATGTTGTGACCCTTTGATGTAAACACGGCTCCAGCTGGTGTAAATGAAGGAATTCTTGCTATTGTTTTAAGGCCAGAGTTATTGGCTAGAATTTGCATGCATAAATGTTCTTTATTGCTCTGATTTCTGCCCAGAGGTGAAAAATGTAAATGTCGTTTCTGTTAGCCTGGGAACCCAGGGAAGTGTGAATAATGATGTAATGTGAACCAGGAATGTGATTTTAAAAACAGAGAGAATCAGAGAGCATTAAGCATTTTTGTCTTGACCATCCAACTGATCAGCACTGTCTTGCTCTATATGTAAGTTTATCTTAGACTTGTGCATTCTCTTAGAAATAGCTAGAAACTAGAAATATTAGACTAAGTGTTTTGCTGTGATGTTAGCACTGTACTACTGAATTATTTTAAGTATTTCTCTGTGATCTCTGAACTCTTGACTAGCACTGTGTAGTAAAAAGTATTGCCTTGTATTTTGACTATTTGTTATTAAATATTTTTCAACCCTTCCAACTGTGGTTGTTTTTGTAGAGATAATTTAAGCTCTTTAGAATACTTGCATGCCTTTGGTAAAATTGTACAAAGCCACTCCAATAGCTTTAGCTATGGGCTATACTACCAATTGGATAATAATACTGCACAGTAATAATTGGACACCCTTTTAATGGCCTTTGAGTAGCTGATAAATATTAGTGGGTGGTGGCAGCTGGTACTACCATATAGTCTGGGAAAAAGGGGCACAGCTGGAGAACCTGTGCCAGCCTTCCCCAGGAGTGTCTGTGTGGTTGTATAAACTCTTCTCAAAGTGTGTGTGTGTGTATGTGTGTGTGTGTGTGTGTGTGTGTGTGTGTGTGTGTGTGTGTGTGTGTGTGTGTGTGTGTGTGTGTGTCAGCTACTTGGACAGGGACATGAAGCACTGATTGGACAGAGAGGGTTCTGGAGGTTTTAGCTTGTCTACTAGGCTGAGATCTGGTCCCTATAGCTGTGCCAGTGGGGAGTCTTATTGGGGACCTGGAGAGCAAGGGAGCAACCAGCCCTAGACTGACTGTGATCTCTGTGTGCTCTTAAGGGAAAGTGTACTTTACTGTGTGTATTTGTTATCCTTTCCTCCCTATATGAGACACCCCTCACTGGTGTTAGTGGTAAGGATTGAGGCTCCTTGATTGCTGGGCCAGGGCACAGGCATCACACATGCAACAGCTGGAAAGGCCACAAAAGTACCTCATGAAGAGGATCCTAAGCCTTTAACACATGTCCTACATGGACAGACTCAAAAAAACTGCAGATATTCTCTGTCTCTTATGGTCTATGAAGAGGTGATCTCTGCTTGACTTACAAAGCCATGTCTGACCCAGCTCTGTTAGAAATGCTACATCTAAAGAAATCCCAATCCCTACGCAGCACACGCTCCAGAGACCTCAACCTCATTACCACAATCAATAGAACATGCTGGAGGGACAGGTCTATAACCCAGAGACTGCCCATGATCTGGAATAGACTTCCCATACATGTCAAGCAGAGCACTTCACTGGCCCTCTTCAAGAGAAATCTTGATTAGTGAATTGGAAATAGAAAGTTCACCCTGAGGATCACTCCAGTGGCTCTACTTGATAGATGCACTGGGAACTAATGTCAGGAGGCACGATGCCAGGGCACTTCTATGGGCTAGGCTTGTAAAGGCTCCAGGGCATTAGCCTAGTACACACCCATGAAACTATGAACCTATGAACACCAGCTAGAATCAACTGATATTAAATGATAATAAGGATTCTGTAAAATATGTATAATTTTCAGGAATGGTAAACTGGTTTGAAAAATAAATGGACATGACTTCTGATTTGTTTTTAGTTATATGGTGGTGAAATGCTTGGCAAGAATCTGTTGAGAAAAAGAAGAAAAGGAATGTTGGAGTAATTTCTATTGGGTCTATATCTCTTCATCAAATGTTTTTTTAATCAAACAACTATTCATCGAATCACATTTGTTGAAGTTACTATTTACCGAACTATTTAATCATCAAAACATAATTTATCAAAAATTTTAATCGGCCAACACCCGGAACACAACTCATGCTATGAGAAAAAAACCTTCAAATTACCTTAAATTAACACTGTTCCATAAACTCCTTCATTCCAATACTGTAACTTGAAAATGCAACCTTGCAGAACATCCTAAATAATAAATATGAAACTCCTACAAAGCCATTAATTAAAAAAAGAACGCAACGTTTTATATACAAAACTATTTTATTTACAGAATCAAACTTTTATTAAGGGCACAATTGCTTTAACAAAACATTGAATGTAACAACCTTCCAGTTAAAGTACATGTCAGAAAACCATCTCGCCTTTGTGTAATTATAGTACTTTGCTAGCCGGTCTGCACATAAGTGGGCATAGCCTCACTAACTGATATTTGAAGAACTGCAACTGTTTCTTTTACCGTTGCTTTTGCAAGGGAGCAAGTCCCCCTGCACCTCCCCACACTCCTCCCGCAAATTAAATATACTGACTCCAAAATTGCATTACATTGAGGAAAAGGTTCACGTATGAATAGACAATAAATATTCATGCCGCCATTGGCAAGAATATTAATTTATGTTCACCAATTGTTAGATGGTGGGCAGGGTTTAGGTTGGACTTGCCAATTCTCATCCTGCGAGGTGGTACACTATTACAAAGCCACAATCTTAATTAAGTAAAAAAAATTACATTTAATAGAAAATAAAAACTTTATTTCAATTTTTGGATAAACAAATTCTGTGTACTTTCAAGCATAAATATTATACAGACATAGTTAACATGTAATTCCTATGTGATCGTTTATTGACATAATACAAAACATTTATTTAACTTGGCCAACTAAAATAATTTGACAATGTTTTCTTCGACAATTAAAGATTTTGACAAATAGTAAGTTCAACTAATACAGTTTGATGAATAGTTGTTTGATTAAAAAATATTCAGTGAAGTGATATAGACACTTTCTATTAGCCAGGAAAGTACTGTGCTACAGTAAAGTTGCAATGTTTAGTTCCAGATGTCAAGTAGGCTGATAAATAGTATAACTGTTTAATAGAAGGAAAAGTGAGAAAACGGTCAAAAAAGGATTTCTGATCTTTGTGTTACAGTATTACATGGAAAAGGGGAGTCTGAAGGAGAAGCTGGTCAGAGAAATGTATGTAGATTGTTCAATTATGGAAGAAAAGAAAAGTTGAGTGAGAGAGATTGGGAAGGTTCTTTAAGAAATGAGAATATTTGTTAATGCTGGCTGTTTTGTACTCTTCATATAACAGTATTATCATGGTATCTCAGTAATATGGATTTGGAATGCTTGTCTATACTATTGTTTTTGGGTGTACGCAGTTATCACAGTAAATCAAGCAGTCAAGAACCTTATATATTTGGTGACATTGTAGCCATGAGGTGCCCCACCATAATCTTAAAATATCAGAGCTAGTACTTGTCAACTTTCCTATATGAATCGATGGCCTGATGGCCTCAGGCAGATGCAGTAGATAAAGCAGAAGTCAGGCATTACAGTGTATATTCAAGGTGCAGTCTTAATTATGGCATGTTAAAAATCAGCACTTCAATGTGCAATCCCTATCATATGACTCCTCCATTTTATATTAAAAGCATGAGACTGTGGTATCTTGGAAACTTTTCCTTTACCTGAAATAACAACAGTGCTGGGGTATATTTATTAAATCAGCAGTGTGAGGCATATTTCTCTACCTCTTAGAGCAAGACATCTGGACAAAGCCATAAATGATGGGGGACAAAGGACCAAAAATAGCGACACTTTTTAAATATTGCTTTTACACAATTAGAAAATGGATAGAATAACAGATTTTGCATTATGAAGGGTATGAAGTCTGAAACTCAAATGTCTGTCATTATTTTCTAACTTCCACCCTCAATGATTTACCAATGATTTGCCAGAAAACCACGATTTTATGAGAAATAGACCAAAAATGTTAGGCAAAAATCTGGACATTCTGTGAAAGTCTGTACATTTAAGAGGTATGGTGTGAAGAATGCCTTTATTTTGAATTTTCCATGTTTCAGATGTCAAATTTGAGTGCAAATACAGTCTTTTGTGATGATATTTACAAGTGTTGATAAGCATTGATAGCAGAGGATCACATTTCTGTCCTGGAGCTCTAATATTTTACCTTTGCACTGGACATTCCATTGGTATGCCCAGGTTTCATTTTTCAGTGGCTCAACAGGTGTCACACTTACCACTGACACTGGAAGAGCATGAGCCACTTTATAATTGGATTCATTTTCCAATACTTACAGTACAGTGCAATGTAATAGGGTTGCTACTCTCCTGAGTATGCCACCATCAGATCAGATGAAATGCTGAGGTTGCATCTATCTGGTACTAGTTCATGTGGATATAAATGATTCAGTGATACTGAAAAGAGAGGATTAAGGCTAAACTGTTAATGAGTTGCTTCCTATAATTCAGGAATTTATTTCCAGTTCCTCTATTTGCCAACTGTGTGACTGAAGGTCAGACACTGGCTTGGTGTAACAGAGAAATCACATTAGGCTCCTGAATGGTTTCTTGGACTGCATGTCTGCTAACTACTTATGATCCTATGAACCAAGCAATATATTTGTAGGCATGAGCTGCTGAACTGTTTGATACGGTAGAAGAAGGGAAAGAATACAGCAACACCCTAAATAAATACAAACAATCTGAATTCTGCACTGTTTATTCATAAGCCAATAGTATGATTTACTCCTACATGTCATATCCTCTCTATCACTGTCACGAGGATGACATCAGGTCCTTGGATACTTACTCTACTGGTATTAGGTTACACAACTCTGGGAAAAAGAGAACATTTCCTCCTTGGAGGCTGATCAGAACTTTGTGATAATTTGACACTTGGTGCTAGGATTGCAAATCAGTATGGACTCAAAATTTCTGGTAGTTGCAACATTCATGCAATGGTTTGAAGTAATTTCAGCATTATAGTTTAGTGTCAAATGTTGAAAACTGTGAAGGTTAAAAGACTGAATCCACCAAACTGAAGGGGTTGCAAGTTCAGTACTTTGATTTTTTTAGTCTATTCTTCCTATAGTTCATAAGCTCAAAGACTCTACAATTGCTTGTTTTTTGCTCAAAATGCCATTTTACACATTGAATAGAAAACTAATAGTGGTAAAAAAAATGACATGTGCCTATGAAAAGATTACATTCCTGGCAAACCATGATTACTTTCTTCATTACAAGTTTGGAGTCAAAATCTGAAGAACAAGAAAAGCTAGGAGACATTTGTTTGCAAAATAAAGGCAGTTTTATAGCCTTTGTGATTCTAATGTTTGTTTACTTTCAGTAGCATGTTGCATGGTCAATGTGTAACTTTATTTTTCACTAGAACTCATTTAATTATGTATTGATTTACATTTCTTAGCTAGTTGTTTGAGCTGGTTTAAGGACCCAGGACCATTTTCTTTCATGGTATGCACCTCAGGGCAGTCACACATATTCACACTATGCAGTTATACTTTGCACAGTGAGATTTAAGAACTTTTGAGATTTCAGCCACAAAGTGAATGCAAACTATAGCCATATGGATAAAATGAAATTTATTAGTGGAGTAATGCAATTGAAGAGACAGCATTGCACTTAACCAACAAGCACATGTCCCATTTTAATAGACCATAGCATTTCCTTATAAGGCAAATAAATGGTATATTCACCTTGTGCTTCCCTGACCACCTTAAAGCACTCTCAACTTTTTTTCATGCCCTTTCAACTTTTGAGAGAGGATCTCTGCCTATCTTACAGGGCCTCAAAGGTACCCGTCCTATTTCTCCTTCATCCCACCCACAAAACTAATAGGGTCCCCTTTAGATGGTCAAACTTTTAAAAGCTCGACTTTCATATGGCCGAGATCATATGATCAAACTTTTAAAAGTTTGAATGGTCTGAATGGGGATCTCCATAGACCATGGAATGGGAAGATTTCCCTTTACCACAGTGCAGTGCAATCTTGGAGTTAGTATATTTAAATAGTGGGGGGGGGTGCAGGGAAGCTTGCCCCCTGCTAGCACTGTTTAGTTTTTTTTTTGTTTATTTATTTATTTTTTACATTTTGGCACATTCAAATGTTCGATCATATGGCCTCAGCCATATGAAAGTCAAACATTTGAATGTTCAATTATGTGAAATAGACCCAACTAATAACACCCTTTATCATCTTGTCAAAAGATCTGAACCTCCACCACAGTATAAATAATACCTCCTGGTATGATATATATCTATCACAAAGATAATAGTCTGCTATCATGGATGGACAGTTTCCCATCATCTCTCTGGCCAGCCTGATAGACATGGGCATCCTGAGGCAATGTAGCAACCACTAATACCTGAATCAAACAAATAGTTTATGTGAGAAATGTAGTTACACTACGAAATGGGAGGCAAAACTCTCTGATAAAGATAAAACAAATGTCAAACAAGTTGTTGGCATGTGCACACACACACACACACACACACACACACACACACACACACAAGCATGCACACACACACACACACACACACACACACACACACACACACACACACACACACACACACACACACACACACACACACACACACACACACACACACACACACACACACACACACACACACACACACACACACACACACACACACGCACACACACACACACACACACACACACATTTCCCACGCTAAATAAGGGCATGACACATAAACTCATATATGTGGAGGAACTTACCACTAACTTACCAAAAGATTAGAGCCTCCGAAATGGAAACCACTTAAACACATAAGAATGCAAAAAACAGCTACAACTCACACACACACCAGTGTCTCAACAAATAAGCCCATAAGACGTAACACCACAAAACCTAATGTGTTTCTCATAGGTGACTTCACTGTGAGGCACACGGATGTTACCCTCACCAGGCTGGATAAGTAGTGGGTTACTGTTTGCTGCCAGTCAGGTGCCAGGATCCATTAAGTTACTTAAGTACTCAAGTCACTCAACCACAAGTACAGGTATGACTCCGTCATACTTCATGTGGGGGTGAATGACTTGAGACATACCTCACTGTACTATATGAAGAGAGATATGACTGGGTTCTCAGATTATGTGTCACAGGCAGGTATAAGTCTAGCCTGAAGCAACATTCTGCCTTCTCCAAGGATGAACCTACAATACAAACAAAAAACAATTGGCTTAGCTTCTGGTGTCAATCCAAGGGGATCCAATATCTATCAACATGGGAAGACATGGCTGACAGGCCATGCTGCTTTGCCAGAGATGCTCTGCACCTGTCTCCTCTAGGCTTTCCAATAATGGCAAAGGTATTAGCCTCCTATATTGTGCCTTTTTCATTCAGTGTCAAGATAACCAACCTCCCAACATAACAAAATCCTGTCTAGATAAACTCAAGATACTGCTGCTTAACACTTGGAGTCTAAACAAGAAACTGCACTCCCTGGAAGCACTCTTCATTTTTGAAGATGCTGACATCTGTGCCGTCACCAAGACATGGTTTAAAGGCACAGAAAGCACCCCTGCAGTGCAGGACAACAATGCCATCCAGAAATTCAGATCATAAACTGCGCATGAAATAACCAAAGGAGGAGGTTTATTCATCTTCATTAAGGATAAGTACACCTTGAGACTACTCAAACAGTATGACTTCCTTGAGTTACTCCATGTCCAATTAACTACAGGCAAAGTCCACTACCACATCATAGCTAGCTATAGATACCCCCCATGAAACAGGCAAAGCATACCGCATACCTGGATTTACTGCAGTCACTTGACACACAGGCCAACACCTTACTTATGGGTTATTTTAATTATCCTCCCATCAACTTGGAAATATACATGACCACAAAGATACTGGCTCAGAGATTCTTGGACATTATCATTGCAAATGCTCTGGAACAGCTAGTTACCACACGCACAAGAGGCTCAAATGTCCTGGACACTGTGCGTACTAACTTGAGAAAGCATTGCACCCCCCACTCTGTGTGATGTCCTCCCTGGTAAGGTCGGACCATGAATCATTCTCGTTCAATGTAATTATAAGTCAGATATCCCATCAAGCTCAAAAATGCTTAAGAATTTTTCAGAAACAAATTATCTCCTATTTAGTCTGGTATAAGAATTTTCTAAGCCCTCTTGAACACAGACAACAGGGACTCCTATGTAGAGGTGAACACCAATGCCCTGTATAACCACTTAAGTAGCTGTATAGAATCGGGTGTACCTGACCAAACTAAAACCAGGTCTAGCCAAAAAAAAAAAATCACCCTGGTGGACCCCCCAGTATAAATAGGCTCTACAACAACAGAAATAAACTATTGCCCAAGAAAAAGAAGGAATTGGCTCAGGAGAAGAAAAAATCCCGTTCTAGCTTAAACAAACAAATTAGAGATTTTGCAAGTCCTCCAAAACTGATTATGAAGCAAAATAGCCTCCCTAGCTAAGGATAATCACAAGGCATTCTTTAACTACATCCAAAATCTGAAAGGGAATACCCAGGTATGCACTAGACTGGTTGCAGATAGCACCACTCATACTCACCTGGAGGTAATAGCCAACCTGCTACCTGACAGAAATAATAATTATGGACCTTATTAAGAAGGACTTAGATAATCTCCAAACTCTGGACCCAATTGAGTTTGTATTTGTTAAAGGTATATCATGTCTGTTAAACATGGTTTACTTCTTCAAGAAAGTCACTAAGGCCCTGGACGAGGGAAAGACAATGCATACCACCAACCTTGACCTAGGCGAAACATTTGACACAATCCCTCACACAGGTATTACAGAGAAACTCTCCTAATTTGGAATTAACCCCTACATTACCAGATGGGTAGCCAGATTGCTCACCGACAGGACACATGCTGTCAAAGTGGGTGACTTCACCTCTAGAGAAAGACCAGTCACCAGTGGCATACCACATCTATCCAGGCAGTAAAACTAAGGATTTTGTAATCTTTTCAGCCTTAGTACACAGAGATAGAAAGTGTATTTCATGTATTTTTTGTTGTTTGTTTTGTAACCCACAGCATGAGCTTCAGATTTTAGTTTTATTTTATTCGTAGGTAAAATCCATTAGACACCAAGTCTTCAGAATTTATTTCTCAGAAGTCCAGGTAAACAAGATCGGCCTGTGGCTGACCAAGTTGCAAATTGGGAGGAATCATTGAGTTCCCCCAGTGATGTTAATATATTGCAGACAGAGTTAGCACAGACAAATGATTGGTGCCAAAGCCATGACTAAAAGCTAAATACAAAAAATGCATCATCATTCCTTTGGGAAAGCTGACATTCCTGCTAATTACATTATAGACAGCACATCCCTAAGTGTAGCCCCAGTGGTATGTGATCTGTATACTTGGGTTGATAGCAATCTGAACTTTGACCACCACATATCCACTGTATTAAGGAAATCCTAATATGTGGCACATTTTAAAAGTAATGGCATCATATGTTAACCTAAGGATGTTATAATTCCATTATACTTGGCCCTCATCAGACATATGATTGAGTTCAATGCTCCCTTTTGTATGTACCTCACCAGACATCTGCAACAAGTGGTGAGACTGCAGAGGTTTCTCACCAAGAAATTACAGGGTATACAAAACAAGTCTTACGTGGAAACAGTGAAAGCCCTGTCACTTTATTCTGTCTCCTACAGGATGCTAAAAGGTGACCTGCACCTGGCTTACAGGGCAGTCTATGACCCAGCCCTGATGGAAATGCTACACATTCATAAATCAAACTGCTCGAGGGTCACTCACTCCAGGGATCTTAACTTAGCTACTGAAATGAACAGGTCATGCTGAAGAGATAGATAGATAGATAGATAGATAGATAGATAGATAGATAGATAGATAGATAGATAGTAGATAGATAGATAGATAGATACATCTCTGAAAGACTGCCACTTCTCTGGAACTAGCTTCAAATTCAAGTGAAACAGAGCCTCTCCCTGACCCTCTTCAAATGCAACCTAGATCAATGGATGGGTGACCATAAATTCATTCCTGAGGTAGTGCCCATGTCCTTCCTGAACATAGGATGTCAGTATCTCTGCAAACTTCACTCACCTAACCACTGACAACTGGGGCAACTTGGGATAAATATGGATAGGCTGTTATGGGCTCTAGGGACATTAGCCTAGTAATCTGCTATGAACATATGAATCTATAATACTTCTATAATGAATAAATTTTCCCTGGGTGTTAAGCATAGTAATTCCCTGACCCTTTTTAAGGGCATCCTGGATGATTGGATTGGCAGTCGTAAGTATGTCCTTGGTCTGGCTTCTCAAACCCATTTGGAAAAGACATAACTAGGTCATCTTGTTTTGGTATCTAGTATTAAATGGAAGCCTTGGTAAAACCAATGTGGGATCATGTGGTTAGGCCACATATGGTCCACTTGTTCAACAGCTTTGTAGTAACTTATGGCACTAGGAGCCTATCGCACCATTAATTTTTAGGATTTGATACTAGCAAGAAATAAAAGTAACAACAAAATGAGAAGTGGAGTAATGATAGTCAACATAATGAGACGTGGAGTATTGATAGACACTCTTAACATTTTATAGTTATTCTTAGACAATTAAATTAATGCACAAACCATTCAGCATTAACACCCAATAAAGAGCAGTTACCAGAAGAAAATAATTAAAACACTGCTATATGTGGCATTATGGGGAAGGCAAAAGGATGACAAGTGAAAATGAATCGAAAATGAATAAATGATACTGTTTGCTTTTGGAATAAGACTGTGTAATAAACATTGTAACTTTATGAGTCAGTATCTCATAAATAGCATGAAGCGAACTAAACTTGAATGAAAATAAGAAAAAATGCCACAAATATGAAGAAAACTACACTTTTAATGAGCGCTTTCATCAGTAGATACACTTGACTTCATCAGATTACATAAACATTGATATCACTTCCTTTTAAAAGCCAGGCACCACCACATGACCACAATTAATTTCCTCTACAGGATTCAAATTGTATTGCAACACTGTTTCTCAAGCTGTATTGCCTCTGCAGGATTCAGGTTATATTGCAACACTATGTTTTAAAATTAAACATTGAAATATATGTGAAGCTTGATTAAGAAATAATAATAAAAAATTCAAGACAAAACAAACTACAATAGTGTGTTTGTTCTTCACACTAACGCATATGTGTAAATAAATAACAGACATCAATCCAGCATACTGTTGATACACTAAGGCAGTATAAAAAGATGTATTATAAACACACATTGATCTCATTTTCCCCTACTTTCCTTATTTGCTGTGCAAGTTAAAACATTACAAAACTATCAAAGATAAAATTCAGCTTTCAGTTTTAAATAACTAGAGAGGGAAATAATATCATTCAACCCAGGGGGGGGGGGTGTAGGCATTAAATATTAACTGCCACATACAGTCTCTAAATTCGAGAAACAATTCTCGTGGACCCCCCTGTTGTTAAGAACTACTTGGTCAAAGGCAATACATTTAAACTTATGGTCAGAATTTTCCTTGATGTGCAATGCCAATGCATTTTTTATTGGCTTTCTTAATATCATAATTGTGTTGGTATACATGCACTTTGAAAGCCTTTTTAGTCTTGCCTATGTAAAATCCTTCACAGGGTTGGCATAAGGTTGTATAAACTAAAAAAGTGTTGCTACAATTCAACCTATGGTTCAAATGTATTAGACCATAATATGGAATATGTAAGGTGTCCATTTCAAAAATATTGGAACACTGTGTACAATGACCACATTTGGTCATTCATCCTTTTCCATAGGTTTTATAACCCTCTGTGTTTTGTTCAAGTAAATTTTTAAAACAAGCATCTTTTTTATATACAATACATGGCTTTTCCCCCATATTTTTTAACAATTCTTGATCTCCTCTAAAAATAAACCAATTCTTATTTAATATGTCTTTGATGTCATAAAATAATGAGTTATAAGTTAAAATAAGGGCCTTGCTGAAATCTTGGGTCATGTTTGTATCTTCACTCAAAATGTTAATATTAGGGGTAACAATACCAGATGTATCAGTCCCTAATAATGGAAAAAAGTGTCCACATACCCTTTTTTCCATGACCTCATTAAGAATTGGTTCAATAAAATTGTTAGGATACCCTCTTTGTTGTAACATACCCCTCAACATGTTCCTCTCTTCATAGAACATTTCTATGTCACTGATCATATGTGCCAATCTAAAACATTGGCCTTTGACAAGTGACTTTTTTTGAAAGTCAGGGTGTCCACTCTCATAGTGTAAGAGAGTATTGGAATATGTGAGTTTTCTGTATATTGTGGTTTTAAAGTTCTGTTCTACTTCATCTTTGATAATAAATATATCCAAAAAATTTATCTTGTCACTGCTTTTTTTCCATAGTGAAATTTAAGAAAGATGTACTAGTATTTAAAAATTCAAAAAATATCTGTAATTCATTTTCACTGCCTTCCCAGAATATTAATATATCATCCAAAAATCTCCCATAGAATTTACACAGCTTGAATAGCTCTGAAGTGAATACCTGAGTGAGTTTCCACTGGGCCAAAACTATATTGGCAAACAGGGGGGGGGGGGCACATGCTGCCCTCATTGCTATGCCTGTTGTCTGTTTAAATAGCTGGTTCTCAAATATGATGTAATTGTTGTTAAGGACCAATTCTATTAAAGTTCTAAACATTAATATCCTTTCATGCCTTATATTTGTGTTACTGCATAAAAAATCATAAAATAGGTCAAGGCCCTCTTCGTGTGGTATTACGCTAAATAAATCTTTTATATCAATGGTAGCCAAAATTAATTTATTATTATATAATTCTTTCTTGATTTTCTTCAAACAATCCCACAAATCCTTGAGTATATGTTGATAAGAAGCATAGAGTTTAAATGAAAATCAATAAATTTGGCTAAACGTTTTGTTTTCCATGCTTTTGCATCCACAATAGGCCTGGAGGGGGGTTCTGATGCTTTTATGTATCTTGGGGATACCAAATATTGTTGGAATTTTGGGGTACATTTGTGTTAGAATGCTATGTTCTTCCTGTGTTATCTGATAGTTAAATAATAAATCATTCAAAGTGACATCAGTATTTCTGTTAGATATATTAAACTTATTTAGAGAGCTTTCCACATAACAGTCTCCTTATAGAATCGCCAACATTTTATCTATTTGCATTTGTTGGTCCATGACCACCAAACCTCCTCCCTTATCTGGCTTCATAATTCTAATGGATTTTTTATTGGAACAAATACTCTGGAAAAGTCTTGTTTTACACTCTGTTAAATTAAATGTAGTAATTTTGGATTTGTTTAATAACATTCTGATATCATTCATGCACATATTTTCAAATAAATGAATAGTAGGGTGGGGTGGGAGGTTGAATGCATTCGTTCTTGTACAACCCTTAACTGGTTCATGGGTACCATTCTTCTGAAAAAAGCAATTTAAATTTAATTTCCTAGTATAACTTGTCAACATTAACATTTCTTGATGGTACAAAATTCATGCCCTTTTCAAATAAAGAAGCCCATTCACCAGTAATAGTTTCATTACTGTAATTGTAAATCGTAAAATCGTTATGTTCATTATTCATAACAATACACACTTCATGTTCAACATCACTATTTTCAGATACTATAAACGTATCTGTGTTCTGGCCCCCCTTCCCCCTCCCTGAATAACTATTTCTCTGTCCATATTGGTAACCCCCATTTGTATTGATCCAGTCCCTGTTGGCATCCTGTTGCCTCTGGTTACGGAGCCTTTCAGGTCTTCTGGGGGGGGGGGTCCCCTAAAGGGGCATTATCCATTTCAAGTTTGTTAGACATAGCTGGAGTATCTTCCAAGCTGTTAATATTCTGCTGCACACCACCACTTCAGTTGTTAGTATCATATATGCCCCTATTTTAGGAAGATGGAAGACACAACCATTCTCATATTCATTTTTGTCCCTAGCAAGTTTTTTAATCTTCTTTTCCCTTATAACATTAATTTGTCTGTCCACATTGACAAATATTGATTGATATTCAGCTTGTTTAGTACAAAAGTCTAAATCATTGAAAATGTGTTCATTCAAGTTATTCACAGTCAATTTAAACTGATTTAGTTTTCTTTCATTGTCCCTTACCAGTGTTTCCAGTAATTCACACCCATGTCAGTTAAACAAAATAACAAGTTCTTGGTGTAGTTCTGACCCTTTCACAAGGCCATTAGGGAATGTCCAGCATCTTAGACCCTTACGTTTATGTGTTCCCTGGCCAGGCATTCCCCTCAAGTAAGCATTTTCAAATTGCGTTTTCTTTAACTTAAAAAGTTCAGCTTCTAGAGTCTTTAACTGCTGTTCCACAGTGTCATAAGAAGGAGCTGGCATGGCATTGCTAAAAGATAGTTCATTTCTTTTGTTCACCCAATCCATAAGGTTCGGCGCATGAAAATCGCTCACCCGATTGCCTGAACCAGTCTCTTTGATGCTTCTTATACTACTCGATGTTGAACTTACATTGTTTTGTGCATGGTTGCTCCAAACTGGGCTATGTTGTGCAGGGGTGATTAAGGAGGATTGTTTGAAGAAAATCAAGAAAGAATTATATAGTAATAAATTAATTTTGGCTACCATTGATATAAAAATGTATTTAGCGTAATACCACATGAAGAGGGCCTTGACCTACTTTATGATTTTTTTATGCAGTAACACAAATATAAGGCATGAAAGGATATTAATGTTTAGAACTTTAATGGAATTGGTCCTTAACGACAATTACATCATATTTGAGAACCAGCTATTTAGACAGATAATTGTTTTGATGAGACAATAAATATTGCTGAATGGATTACTTAATGGGTGTACAAATGAAGTGCTGGAAGGCTGGCAATGATTACTCAACTAGGAACATACTGTTTTCTACTGTAAACAGAAACATAGACAACATTTATTACTTCAGGAACAAGATACTAGCAGAAAAACTGGTGTCCAGATTGGGACACTTGTACTGGGGGGGGGGGGGGGGTGATGAGTTTCCAGGGACTTTATTATGTGTGAACTTTTGTTGAAGTAAAATAATTTTTTTTATGAATAAGTGTATTCTTTTCTTCTTAGGATCATAGGATCATAGGAGATTGCTAGGTTATCGACTCAGAGGTAATTTTAAGTCTAGCTGTTTCAACCCAATGTAAAACCATAGCGGTACTAGTCAATACCCAAGACTGCATTTAGTGATGACCCCCATGTCCAGGAGGGTTGCGGGCGATATCCCCAGTAAGAATTTACAGTGCTTTATTCACTCATCCAGATTCCTCTTGAACAATGTCATAGAGGTGCTCTGTTTCACATGAAGTGGTAGCCTGCTCCAAAGACACTGTAGTCACTGGGAGATACATTTGTCTCTCCAGCATGTCCTATTTGAGTTGCAGACCATATTTAAGTCCTTGGACTGGGTAGCCCTGGACCCATTTGATTGGCAGATAGGCAGTAAATTCATTAAGTTTGGGTCTTAGGTTACTCTGTAGGTCAGGCATAAGTCTCCCCTAAGAAATCTATACAATACAGAGTATAGTGACATTTCTTCTGCACATATTTATTAACCATTAAACTACTCTGACTAAATGGGATTTCTTTTACCCAAAGCATGATTTTGACCATTGTTTTTTACTCTCTGATTATTTTCGGAAGACTGTTCTCTAGGCACTCATCCTTAACTCTGTGAAAACACTTGGTCTGAATCCACTCATGCTCTCTCACTCCTCTCTCCATATCAAGCCTGCTGGTTCTTAGTAATCTCTTCATGTGAAGAACAATGAATAATTCTTGGGCTTTTTACACAGCTGTGTGAAGCATTTCCTCAGTTTTCAAAACAGATGAATGTTCACAGATTGTAACTAATTCAATTATCTTAAGTTTTAGCTAAAATAGCATGATTATGAAACTCCAAGCAAGATCACTTTGCACACATCTGAACAGCATTGTATGCATGCAAAGCAACGTTTTGCACTCAATGATTTTGTTCAGTTTTGGCACTGGATGTGTTGGAGGGATTAAGTGCATTTCTAGTCTTAACTAGACAACACCACTACTTTTGTACTTTATCATTTAAAGACCTTTGGTGCTGCTGGGCAAATCAGTCCACTGAACAAGAAGGCAGATTATTATTAAGGCAGGAAGGTGTTAGAACTTTAGAAGACCAAATTTATTTAAGGTGCTATTTTCAGCAATAATTTTTCTTCCTTGTATGTCACTCACATGACATGATCTTTCATGGTTATCTAGTCATGTATTACAGGATAGCAGTACATATATAAAGCATGCGTATGCTGTATATCCAGGTCTGCAGCACTCTTAGTAAAGTGCATTTCCTGGTATTCATTCTGCATGCATCTCATTACAAAGCATCCAGATGTTATACATCTGTTATCAAAAACTCTCAATTGTAGGCAATATTTAACAATAATATTGCTTCTATATTTACAGCAGATGCAAAGTAAAGTAGCAAACATCTGTAGAGTAAACACTGATTGGCCAAAGAAAGGTAAAGCCTCATCACTGGCTTCTGATTACATACTCAAGGAAGCCCAACAATTCAAGCTGTCCTGTATGCTTTCGTCCATAGCAAACTGATACTTGCAATGCAATGCAATTTTCACTTATACCATTATACAAAGCACCCTCACACAGAATATTCATTTTTAATAAATCACTTAACCATTTGAAACCAATCATCCTATAAAGGTATCTGATTAGAAATTAGTATATGACCAAATATTTTGAGACCTCTCAAAATACAAAATTTATTCTTTGCACTATTTACTTCAGTTTAGTTTATTTAGGCTTTCTTGATTAAGGGCGGCCACAGTGGTACAGCGGTTAGCATTGCCACCTCACAGCAAGAGGTTCTCCGGTTCGATTCTTGGCTGGGGTGCCTTCTGTGCAGAGTCTGCATGTCCTCCCTGTGTTCACGTGGGTTTTCTCCGGGTGCTCCAGTTTCTTCCCACATCCCAAAGACATGTTGTAGGTGGATTGGACACTCTAAATTGGCCCTAGGTGTGAGTGTGTGCATGTGTGTGCCTTCTGTGGAAGGTTGGGTGCCAGGCTGGCAACTTGATACAGTAAAACTCCACTGCCAATCATGAGTGGACAGGTGATCCACTGTGGCAACCCCTAACTGGGAAAAAGCCTAAAGAAGAAGAAGGCTTTCTTGATTACATTTAGTTCCATAAGGCCACCTGCTTCTTTTCTAGGAAGACCTGAGGTGCTATTCCTTCTCTCCAGAGGAAATTTGGCCAAGATAATGAGGAGATTGCTCTACTCTTTTTGATAAGAGCCATGGAATCTTTTATTTCCTTGAGAGCTACCATCAATGCAGTCAGATGGGGTCTAAAAGTGACATTTCATATGAAGGCAGGTTATTTGCATTATATTCAGGAATGCATAAAAGGGATGAAAATATAGGCAATAATACACTGTACCTCTCTGGCCAACTGATAAGGCAGATAGAAAACATTTATTCGAAAATCATGTAATGGAATAAGCACTGAAATATGCATCCAGTCGAGAAAACCAATATGATCCTTGCACATTACCATAACTCTTAACTGCCAATACATCCCTGAGGGAGATAAAAGAATTATTAATAAGCTACCAAGTATGGACAGCCCCATATACTACATTTTACTGTGGCTTCAACTGCTGCAAAATCTTTGTACACAGACCTTGTGATAAGATCTGAGTCAAATGCCTCCGTAAGAGATAGGGATTAATTCTATGCTTGTAGAAGAACTAATGGCATTCTTATAAATATTAGCAAGAATATTAGGAAAATGTGGGACAGTTAAAATAAAGGTTAATCTGCCCTTGGTCCATTTGTTATGTTTCCAGAACTCCTAATAAAGTTGTTTCTTTTGCAATTGAAACTTATACAGTCAGTTGAGCTCTTTAAGATATTGTATATTAATGTACTGAATATAATGACAGTCAACAAGACGCACATCTATATGAAACGTAATAAACTTTCATTGTAATGAAAATGACAGGCATCCATTCAGCTGAAACTAAATGAAATACTGGAGCATTGCTGACATAATGTTTGTGGGTCTCCTGATATCACTCACTGTGGGATGCCTTAACAATTACTTTCTGGGGATGTGATTTTCACAATTCTTCCATGCAACTCTTGCCATATGGGGAGGAGGCTTTTAATGTATAGCTCTTTCCTTTATTTTTTATTTTTAGGTTAGTTCATGCTGTTGCAGGTAGGACACATTGCAACTGTGGATTTTTTTTTTTTATTAAATGAGTTTTGATTGATGCAGCTGGATACTTTTGTTTGATTAAATGAGTTTTGATTGATACAGCTGGATAATTTTTGACTGTTTATGCTTATAATTACTATTTCAAAATTTGTCTATTTTTGACAGTATCAGTATTGGCCAGTTGTAGTTCAGTCATTTCTCCTTCCATGAGAAGGTGTAAGGAAAAGATAGTTGAATGATTATATTTCCACCTCAGACCAGATAACAGAGTCCAACAGAGGTACAACGGCAGCCTATGAATCAGATCAAGTCTGAAAATCAAAGAGTAATAGTCATCATTGAGGTTAGAAATGAAGGATGCACATCAAATCCAGCTGTCTCATATTGTTCCAAAAAATACTTGCACTGTAGCACATGTTTTCCAACTTGTTAGTAGCAACAAGTAGAAGGAACCTTTATGCAGTATACTCCACAGAAAACTGATTCTGTAATGAATGAATATCCATAATAAAATAGATATATTGCACTGTGTCTGAAATTATGAGTGACCAAGGAGTGTTTGCATTTGCCAGTGTTGTTTCCATCCTATCAACCAGGTTTAATAAGCATGATCTACCCTTAACAAAGCCAAACTGGGTTGGGTCCAGCATTTGGAGGTTGCCTATATCCTTGTTGATAACGTCCTTGATAATTCTTTCTATGGACTTGCAGATGAGGCTGGTTAGACTTATGGGTCTGTAGTTCACAGAGTCAGGTTATGGTCCCCCTTTGCACAGGGGGATTACTGTTGCTGTTATCCATTATGCAGCAACATAGCCAGTTCTCAATATTCTATTATTTTTTTATACTTTTTTATATTATTATATATTTGGATTAGTAAAAGGTTCCACAATACATGTGTTGTAGGCTCTGAAAAGATTTGTTTACATGGGGACTACACCTTTAACATTAATGTTGTTCAGCAGCTGATCCTGAACAATTGGATCCATTGTTGATTGTTAAACCCTAATTGCTATTTATTAAGTGTTATACTGAATTGTATTTAAAGTGTCTTAATTGATGTATGTTTTATCTGAAGAAGGTGAAGCATTGGTTTTACCGAAAGCACTGAGTAAATTGTTTTAACATAACTACCATCTCCACTTGGTTTTTATTGGTTTCTTTCACGCTGCTTAGGCTTCAGATGTAGTTAAATAATACCTTATGATTATCCTTGGCCAGGGATGTGATATTTAGTTTCATAATTTGCTTTAGAAGACTTTATAAGATTTATGATTTTCTTGTTTAGGCTTAGGAGGGAGCTCTTTCTCTGCAGAGTGATATCCCTCTTGCTTTTAGACACCAGTTTCTTTGTTTTGTTATATAATCTGTTAACACTTGAAGTCCACCATGGTGGCTTGTTTTTACAGGAAGATCTGGTTTTGATCCGGTCAGGTACAGCAGATATTATGCAGATGCTTAAGTATTTTTTTTACATTTACACTGAAGAGGACAACATGTTAAAACAGCAGTCTGCTTCATTGACTTTGGGTCAGTAAGCTGGTGGATCTTTGCGAGCATGCACTGGTGCTGTTTTTGATGGAATGTACTATTTGATCCTTGCATTTGCAATGTTGTGGTATGTGCAATCATTTAAAGGACAATTATGAGGGTATAGAGATATATATCTATGGGCATCTATAGGATCTTATGATCCTGTTTAGAGAGAAATTAGCTTAAAGGCACGTATTTAAATGAATTTTATATCATGGGTGCTTCACATCTATACTTTTGACAATATGTTTAGCATGTGTTTATCTACTATCAACACATTCTAATACGTTTTGTAGGAAACATGTACAGACATATCTCAACACTTTTAGATGGAAAAGATAAATTGAATTTATTTAACAAATATGTATTTCACAACAATTTCAACACCTAATTGCTTTGTTATTTTATACCTCTATGACAAAATCTTAGCAACACAGAAAATGCAGTTTTTGTCTTGCAACAAGCTGAGACGTACTTTGAATCCTAGAAAACAGTTTAAACCACAAACTTCCCTTTAACATAAGCCATTGTTTTCCAAAAGACTCTGCATACATAGCTTAAATCTACCTTGTAGACTGCTTTTAACAGTTCTTTTTTCTCACCAATGAAGAACTATTTGCTCACCGCTTTTCAATTGAGGAAGACTTGGTTTCTGGAATAACCCTTTTGTAATCTTTGTCCAGGTTCATCCTGGGCTGCAGTTTTGTGCTCTCTGTAAGAGATCTCTTTTCTTCAAAGAGAAAGGGGTGTAGTCTAACAGACCTTGCCTCCTCCTCCTCCTTTAATCTAGATATCTCTTTTGAGTCAACCATTGGTTATTTCTGGCTGTTACATGGGCAGATTATTTTAGCTTTTCTTGGGTCACTTATGACATTTCAACACTTCATCCAAATGTATTACTGAATTGCAGTATATACTAAAAAAACATGAAAATGCAGATGTAGAACAATTTTTCAAAGATCAAATCAGATCCATCTACAAGTTGCCTATAATGTAATCAGGCTATTTTTTGAGTTACTGGTATTATCTGTATCTATTTTCCAGTTGATCTTGGATATCTCTCTTACTAATAATAGTTATATCTTTTAATAATAGCCCACAAGAGTAGTTTGTTCATTTTTGACATTAGTGAGTGTGTGTGTGTGTGTGTGTGTGTGTGTGTGTGTGTGTGTGTGTGTGTGTGTGTGTGTGTGTGTATGTGTGTAAATGGAAATTTTATTCTCCTATATTCTATGGGTCCCTATTAATTTGACAAAACTTTAGCTTGACGAACTACAAACGATCAACAGCTAAAGATCGAAACGTCCAAACCGCAAATGATCAGCTAAGTGAATATTTTCCCATGGAAAGAATTCACTTCGCCGTTACACAAAACAAAAACCTTTCAACCTGAATTAAGTGGGGGGTTTCACACCCAACACCCCTCTAACTAAATATATTAACTTTGAGATCGCTCCACATCAGGAAAGGACAAATTCCCATTAACGGCCAAGCAAATTCTTTTCCTGAAAAAAAAATTTGCTTAGCTGGCCATTTGCAGTTTGACTCTTTTGATCTTTAGCTGTCGATCTTTTAGAGTTCAACAAGCTAAAGCTTTGTCAAATTAATAGGGATCCCATTCTATCGCTCCAGCAGAACTGAAGATACGCTTTTCAGAAAATTCTGTTCCAAAACTTTAACCATGTAAAAGAGAATGCAATATTTATTTGCAAGGGGCAATCCCTTGTTTCCCATGATCCACTAAATTATATTCACTAAAGTTAACTTGTCAGTCTGAGTTCCAAGGCAATGGTAGTCACTATGTAGTTCACAGTGAATGTTGGTCAGTAGTATTTGCCAGTTGCTGGATACTGTGCTAAATTCTTTTGCATGACAAAGATCAAAGTTTTACTTTATTATTTATATTGAAAGGTTTGTTTGGAGAAGCCTGTTAGAGTGTTGTAGGAGGACATTTTCTACTCATAATCTGATTGTGTGGGAAGAGGGACCAGTTCTTCAAATCACCTCATCACCTGCATATAATAAGTTTGATAAGTCCAGTAGATCAGAGAGGGGGTTATCTGTCACAACTGAAAGAAAATATAAGATGACATAAAATGAAACATCAGTCCATACCTTTAGAGAATGTAGTGGAGGAATACTGAGGAACTTTTTTAATCTGATGTTTCTGCTGGATGTGATGTTTCATTACCAGAGGCCTAGCATAGATGGCTAAGAAAAAGCAGCATCTTTTCAGAGCTCTGCTGCTATTATAAAATAAGCAGGAAAGAATTATTGCCAAAGGAATATTTCCATATAAATTACCTTAAGAACATTTGGACTTATTTATTTCCAAATATTGTGATATTTCTTTAACATTTACCTGTCAAAACTTCAAAGAAACTTTTTGTTTGACTGAAGAAAAGAGCTAGTCAAACATTCTCATACAGACTGTTCACTATAAAAAGACTTGCAACTAGTATCTTCTACACAACAGTTATCATTGAAATTGGATGGCTTCCAAGATAATCTAGAGAATTTGAAAGTAAACCGTTTTAAGCAAACAGAAGAATTAAAAGAAATGATTCAACAACATCAAATTAAAATCACGTATGAGGAAACTGTTTTAAATGAAGTAGAAGGATGACTTAAGGACATACAATAAAACAAAATACTTTAAAGCTAAATGAAACAAATGACTTGGAAAATAGTGAAAGGAGATTAAATATAAGATTATTCGGTTTACATGAAGAAAAACAGAAAGAAAATATATAATAACTTTTTTTAACATCCTGAATCCCTAAAACTGTTAAATCTATAAGAATTGTTCTCCTTTGGTATCGAAAGAGCACATAAAGCTGTAGGTAAACTTATGCCTTCTTCTGAAAGATCTCCATAGTAATACAATTCTTTTTGTTCTTAGATAAAGAACTTATACTTAAAACAGCATTGGAAAAACCTCCACTAAAATATAAACAACATAATGTAAGATTTGACAATGATTACTCAGTCAAATGTATAGAAATGAGAAAAACTGCTGGTCACTAGTCAAAACTCTAAAAAAGTGGTCTCACAATGCAGAAAATCTTCCCAGAAAATCCATCTATCCAACGGCATCAGAATCTTTAACAACTTTGAAGAATCCTCTGTCTTTGTAAAAGCTACTATTGAAGACATGGCCTGGAGTTCACCCACACTGAAGAGATCTTCTTAGAAGTCTTCCTGGACTGACAAGAAGAAGAAGAAATAGAACGCACAAATATCCACAAATTCCAGTACAAAACCTTCAAAAAATGCCTCAAACTAAACTGAAGTATTCACAGAAATATCAACACATTCCACTACAAAACCTTCAAAGAACTCATCAGAATAAACTGAAGTATTTAAATCGTTTAATCTGTCTTATTAAATTAGCTATTATAAGACATAACATAACATAATATACTACAGAAAAGAGGTTGTTGAGTCTTTCGGCTTTTCTCGGTGAGGGGTTGCCACAGCGGAACTCCGGTCCGCTAATGATTGGCAGCAGATTTTTACGTGCCGAGTTGCCGGCCCTGATGCACAACCTTCAATGAAGGTGCGCCCATTCATGCATGTCTCCACACAGAAGACGCTCTAGCTGAGAATCGAACAGGACAACGTCTTACTGTGAGGCGACAATGCTACCGCAACACCACTACCCCAGGAAGAAAAGAGGTAAGAAAAGTAAATAGAAACTAAAAAATAAAGCAGCAAAATCAAAATCTAATTTTATTACTCTCAGATACTGTACTTATTTATTTAAAAGGGAAGAAGTGTACTAACAAAAATACATTCAATAATTTAATTTAAGTAGAAATAATGTATATCTACCATGCTTATTTGTTCTAGTTCTATTAAGATGCTAAAATATAAATCACGGAATTAACATAAAGTTTATATTGTTAGAAACTTAGCCTTTTACAACTTTTATACTAGATGTTTTGAGACATACTAATGAGTATGTTGTTTTATGTTCAGTCAATTTTGTTGGGCAAATGGTTTATTACCTTATTAAAAGTAAAAATTACTAGGGTTCGGATGAAATCAATAAGGGATGGGAATGAAAGATAAGGGGAAAACTTGACTGGAATTTTTAATAGTTTCTTGATCATCTAACTATAATGCTACGATTTACCAAGACTCACTTGTCACATAAAATCTTAGCACTGTAAAGTGTTTGCCACAATGTATTCCTTCCCACATCTAGTGCAAGAGTGTTTCAGCAAAGCTGGAGCCAAACAAGAGAAATAGTGGTGATGAGAGAATGAGAGCATTAAGTCTAGTTGTTTACATCTGTTGTACACTGACATCTCTCTTTTTCACTCTCAGCAAGACATACCAACTCTGAGTGTGGATTCAGTGCTTTAATATTTTCCATTTTTTTTGTCTTTATATTTGTGTTTTGACACTTCATGCTGATCGTAACATCACATAGTTTTTCCAATGGTTATAACTTGACTTTAAATGTCTTATCTACACCTCCATTCCTGTACAAAACATATTGTAATATTGGCAAGATAAATTTGTACAAAGCTATTCATTCTCTGCTCCAGTACAAAATACCAAATAACCTATTTTGGTTGAACTGTATCCCAATGATTAGGTTGTCTGAAAATAACATAAATTTGCGTAAATATACTGGAGATAGAAGGATGAATGCTGTTAAGGTAATCAAATAACTTAATTTCTCAAACAGATTAACTTCATTATAAATTATCTATTGACAGGATTTAACATTTATTCAATCTGTATGATGTGTATACCACTGAGTATAATGAGATATATTTTAATGTATTTATTTAATCTTTTATAGCTTGTGTTGGTTCCACTGGTCAGATGTTCTCATTTCAGGTGAGTTCTGAGGAAATGTTTGTACTGCAAGGGTGGGATTGAAATAGATCATGGGGAGCCTCCCATGTATTTTGATGGTGCTATGGGACCTTTGCATTTCCCTGGACATTCAACAACTTAAACTAGTTGAATAGAATATATTATGGTTCAAGACTCCCTGTAGTCCTGCTTCTGCATGGAAGAGGCTGTCTAAGATTTGAAAACTAAATGTGATGTGTCCCCTAACACAAAATGTTGAACTTGATTACAAGAATTATACTAAGGTGGTAGTCTTCGAGGATGGCACATATGCTTTTTTGGCTCTACTTCATATTTCTGAAATCCCACAAGCATGAAGACGAAAATCCAAAGATGACAATCACAAACCAAGAAATACAGAACCATGGACGTTTACCTAGGGCAAGTAAACACTTGCCCAACACAACAATAAGACAGTCTACACTATTTAAAATACACCTAGGTGGGGGGCTACACCCCCACAACCCCAGATGTGGGAAGCTGTGCACCCCACACCCCCCAACTATATGCACCGACTCCGGGATCGCACTACAGTGGAGAAAGGGCATAAGTCCTCACATTAGGCAAGTGTTTACTTTCCCTATGTAAATTTAAATGGTTCAGTATTTCCTGGTTTGCGATTGTTGTCTTGGGATTTTTGTCTTTGTGCTTGTGGTATTTCGGGAATATGAAGAATATCCACTTATGGTTAGATTTGTGCGGAAATTGGTAGATTCTATGTGTCTTTTGTAAGCATTGACTGCAGAAATTCTTATATATTTGTAAATAAGTTGACATTTCAACATATATGGCTTACTTTTATATCAAAGATATGTCTTCTGTATATTTTAGGTCTCAAACAACTCTTCAATGCATTCCCTGATGAAAACTTATTTTCACATAATCTATATTTTCTGTTGTAAAATAGACCTGTTGCAGGCTATAAACATTTTATTAGATGGGATGTATCTTAAGAGTTTTAGTCTATATTTGAGGTGTGAGAAGATTCCATCTCCAGTAAGGAAAGAAAAGATCAACATTTAACTTAATTTCATTAACAAATATAACTAAATAATGCAGCAAGTAATAAGAACTTAAATCAATACTCTGTATTTCAAATGTTCTGCCTATATTCTAAACATTCTATAATATTTAATTAATTTCTCACCAACCTGTATACTTATATGCAAGGAAGGAAAAAGCTGAAAAATTAAAAGAAAAGAAGGAAAAAAGAAAGAAGGGAAAACAAGATTATATATAAGATACACAAAAAGTAAGATATCCAATACAACTCCTCATGCTGAATGTGTAGCCAAGCCACACCTCTAATTCTATCTTTAGCTTGGTAATGAAGAAATGTAAAGGAGCAAGAGGGAGAAGGAAAAAATAGGAAATGAAAGAGAGACAAAATTAAGGGGGAGATATGGAATGAGAGAAAAGGAAACTGAACTGGATAAGAGGACTGAAATGTTGCATACACTTTCTTTTATGATAAACATATTAATATTTCTAATAGTAATTTATACTAATTTACACTAAATTCCTTATATCACTTACCTTAACAAACATATAATTTTGATTAACTATTGATATTTATTAGATCGCAAAGTTAGGTTAAAAGATAACTTAATAATTTGCAGGTCTTATGTTTATTATAACCAGCTGCTCAGCGCTCAAAGTCTTGCAAATTATCTTCAACTATACTTGCCTTAGGCTTGAAAGTCAGCAAAGTATAGTCTGGTAATATTTTATATTATTTGACTAGGAATTTCAAAAATTCCATGTATAAGAAACCCATTTTATTTAGTTATTTATTATATTTATACATTTTTGTCATGCCTGAAAGTTTTTCTAATGCTTAAAAATATCAGAAGAGGCAATTCAATATTTTGCTTATTAACACATATTTATAATAAGAATTATTCTCCTAAGTCATTCTAAAATATTTATGTATTTAACCTTGTTAACAATAAACATCAATGGAATAAATAAACTAAGATAAAGGTCAAATTTACTTAAATAGCTAAACACAGATATTATATCTTACCATAAAACACATATCAAACATTCAATAAAGAATCAAATACTGTGAGACAACACACTCTCTCTGCTAGGTATACAGTACAAGTGAAACTGGACCCAGGCAAGTAAAATAAGAAAATTTATTACTAATACATACAACTAGAACAAACGGTTAAGCGGTTTCATCTGTTAAATACAGACTTCATCAGAACAACAATACAAGCATCATTCTACAAATTTAAAAAACTTTTTGGCACCAAAAACAGTTCATTAAGCAACCAAGCCGATTATTTAAAGTGCCAGTGCATGACATTTACATAAGTATTACCAAAATATAAAAATGCATTGACAATATTATGAACTATCTAATAGATCATAAATATTTCATATTTACTTATAAAACCAAAGCATAACCTGATAATTTAATAAAATTGTAAACTCAATGAACATCAATAAATATCCTTAACATTATAAAAAATGAAAAACTTAAAAATTGATTGTACTGTATACCTAGCAGAGACAGTGTGTTGTTTCACAGTATTTGATTCTCTAGTTGGGTTTGCTATTTTGGTTGAAACATTTGATAAATATATTTGGAATCCTAGTAAATATAAAACTATGACACAATCTGCATTCAAAAGTAAAAGAAGAGGTGTTTTGATATTGTGGAAAAAGAATCTATTGGTACAATGGATAATTACAAAATACAAAGACCAAGAAGGTCTTTTGTCCCTTATAGTATTAAATTATAACAATAGTAAAATGGCCCTAGCAAATCTTAATGCTTTCCCAGAATGAGTCAATATTTAGCTACAAAATTGTGGATCTCCTACTCCTTAATCATAACAGTTACTTAATACTGGGTGGGGATTTCAATTGTATGCAATTTATTTTTTTATTATTTATTTTACATTTGTTTACCGGGAAAGTCCGACTAGACAAAATGTCCTTTTTCAGCAGAGACCCGGAGAGAAAAGTTGCTCATTTATATATAACTGTAAGATACGTATACAATGCACAGATGCAAATATTGATTTAATCTCAGATATAAGTACAAAATGAAAATACATATTATACATTTCACTGATATAATCATATAGTCTTGATAGGCTACAAAGAATAGCAATACTGTTTTTGTAGGTAGAAAACGATCAAGTTAAGTATGCATATGCTAAGTAGGGGTATACTATTCAAATACAAAAATAGCAGGTTGTGCTCCTTTAGCTGCCTTAAGACATCAATTTCCTAACCAGGGTTTGTGCAAGAGCAGGTCCATGATTTTGATAGGTGTGATTTGAGAAGTTTTTTAAAGTTAAAAGTGTTAGTAGTTGTTCTGATATTTAATGCCCAGGGATTCCATTTTTTGACTATACTGTTCGAGTAAAGGGAAACTCCAGCTGCATTGTTAGGTTTGGATATATTTAGGAAGAATTTGTTAGCGGAATGCAATACCTTGTTATTGAAGTAGTGTATTAGAAATTATGAAGTACTAGTATTTTTACTGGTTGATTTCGTATTTGATTGGCAAAGGTAAGTTGATTATAAGCAAATAGATTTTGTAGTTTGAGCCAGGATAGTTGTTTTAAAGCCAAACAATGATGTGATCTGAAATGTGTTACTGTGTCAAACTGTGATATTATTATAGTAAATTTCAGGTTTTGCTATTTTGGATTTCTTAATATTTGTAAGATTTGTGAAGTATATAGTAGCATAAAGATAAGATAGGTTCTTGGTAAAGTGGCCTTTGAAGATTTATTTAAAAATTGTCAATTTCTGTACAGAGTTCCTATTTTTTGTGAACTTTTTATGGTCTATCATTTGTGTATGTCAGATTTTATATTATGGTTAATGACCACTCCAAACAATTTTCTTTGGGAAACTGGAGAAATAATTGTATGGTTTAATGATGAGATACTGGATGGTGGGTGGGTATCTGCAGCTGTAGTTGGATAGAAGAGCATGAATTTGTTTTGGTAGTTTTAAGTATAAGCTGTGCATTCAGTAGATAAGATTCCACAGCATTAAATGACTGCTGTGTGATTTTTTTTGGAGTTTTTTTAGTGTTAGGGTGGAATTAATCAGGTAGGATCATCAGCATATTGAACTATGAAGGCGCATTGGGTGATAGTATGAAGATTGGTATTAAAGATAATAAAAAGGAGAGGGCCCAGAACAGATCTCCATGGAACTCCCAATTTTACAACCAGCAAAGAAGAGAGGTTTTGTTGCCATTTTACACTTGCTGGTGTCCAGGTAGATATTGCTGGAACCAAGTAAGTGCAGAATGATTAAGTTTAAGTTCCAATAGTGTAGTTAAGAGCTTGCAATGGGAGACAGTATCAAAAGCTTTGGACAGATCAAGAAATATGGAGGAAACCAAACTGCAGCCATTGTGATGGTGGTTAATAATGTTAGCAAAGTTAGCAAGGGTGGTGTAGTGCAATGATTAGGATGGAAACCATGCTGAGTGTTAGATAGAAGATTGTTAGTTATTAGATAGTTCAAGATTTGTGAATGGATGTAACTCTCATGTATTTTTGATAATGGTGATAAGGTAGGTATTGGGTGGTAATTTGATAATTCTGTCGAGTTTCCACCTTTATGTAGTGGGATGATATGGGATACTTTCTAGATTTTAGGGACTTGTTGTTCTGAGATAGATCAATTTATTACTATGGATACTGAATAGGATATTGCTTCTGCAGTGAGTTTTAGATATTCAGCAGGTAGATGGTCATCAGCAAGTGTAGTAGGTTTAAGTCTTTGAGATATTTAACTATGGTGTTTATTGGGACAGGTTGAAAAGAGAGGTTATTGGGATCTAGTGTGGGCACTATGTGAGTCTGGCTAGGGGAAGAATAATATTGCTTGTGCGGGCTAGTATGGATTCAGTGACATATCTGTTAAATTATGAGGTTATGTTGTCTTTAGTATTAGTGAGTGTTGGAGAGGGAGTACTAGTTTGTCTTGGCTGTAGGGTTTTTTTGATGGCAGCCAAGAATTTTTGTGAATTTCTTTGATCTTTTTTATTGGACACTGCTGTAATAATTTATTTTGCCCTGTCTAATATGTTTTTCGCTTTATTTCATAGTTCTAGAAATGTTTGAGTGTTAGTTGTAGTTTTGTCACACATTTCTCCCAGGTGTTATCTCTAGTTTTTAACAAAGATCTTGTTTCTTTGGTTAGCCATGGGGCATAATTGAATTTTATCCTTATTGTTGTAGAGGAGGTCAATATGTTTAGGATATTGAGGAAGGTTGAGTTAAAGTATTCAACTGCAGTATCTAAAGGGAGATCTTTGAGTGGTGCCTAGTTGCATTTTTTAAACTAGTTGTGAAGACCTGAGGTGGTAGGTGATAAGTTTATGTGGATTTTTTTGGTGTCAGAGAATGTAAGTTATAATATGGTCACTGAGGCTGTCTGGGAGACAGCCAGAGTGTAGGGATAAACTTGGCCTGTTTGTAAGGATCCAGTCTAGGATTGAATGTTTATTTGATGTTTAGTCTATTGTAGTACATGTTTGGATTGTTTGTGAGAAACTGTGTAGGTTAATGTAGTCAGAAGGATTTTAAGATTTGCAGCATAGTCAGTCTGCATTAAAGTCACCCTTTATAATTGTTTCCTGAGGGAGGGATGTTGCTGTCCAATTTAGGATGTGTTTTAGAGTAGTCAGATTGTTCACAGGTGGGATGTAGGCTCCCACTATGTTCAGTTGTTTCTTTGGATTAATTGTTAGTTTAGTAAACAGCATTTCAGTGTTGTCAAAGTTTGGGATGGTTAGGTCTAGCTATTCTAAATTGACATTGCTTTTCTATAAAAAGGCCATCCCATCACCTCATTTCTGTTGTCTATCCAGCCAATGTATATTGTATCCGGGGAAGTATTTGTTTGTTAGAGATTTCTGGTTTTAGCCAGCTTTCTGTTATAAGGGCTATATCTGGATTATATAGAGCAAGGGTGGCATGAAACTCTTGAAATTTGTTTATGATTCTCCTGAGATTTTATTAAGTAGTAGGAAGTCTGTACCTTTTCTGGGGAGAGTTAATATTTGTTGGAGATGGGTTGGGGTGTGAAGAGCTAGATGGGTTGGATATGTTTGGGGTCCAGGGTTGGGGTGAATGTTCCCACTAAGTATAACCTGTGATGCAATGTGAACTATACATTTTAAGTATTTTGATATAAATGTATTGTATTTCTGTGTAACATTAAGGTAAGATTGTTGTGTGAGTAAGATAAATGGTGCATGGTTTATGTTTGTGGGATTATAGATAGTTGGTGCTATTATTAAATCTGTATGTTTTAATTGTAATTGTTATGGGAAGGGGTTACTTTACATAGATTGTGTGTTAAGTCCTGCATGGAAAGAGGTTATGTGAACTGTAATCGATATAAATAGTAGGACTGATGAGTATAAAGTTATCATATTGCTCATCACTAAAGTTTTAGATATGTCTAATTTAAAGTAATAATATTATGGGTAGGTAGGAATAATTTTATTTTATTTTTTATTTATTTATCATTTGTTGACCGGGTAAGTCCGACTAGGTTCCACAGAGCCTGTTTTCAGCGGCGGCCCGGGGAGAAATGCTCCAGATGTTGTTAGCTGTAACTGGGTTTTGATATGTGGAGGATTTTAAACTATTTTTTTGCCTGGATATGACTTATTACATTAAAAGACATAAAGTAGCAGGTAATTAAGCAAGTGGAGTGTGACATATGGGAGGAAGTACAATACAGTTTAATTGGATAATTGGAAGGATATAAATTTGGATTTATCTTAGCTGTGATAGGATTGCTTTACTTCAAGGGAATGGCTACTTGGGAAGAAGTTTAGGCATAGCAGGAGTGGGTGGGAAATGGGGAAGGGCAGGAGAGTGGAGAGAGCCCAAGAGAAGCAAGGCCAAATGGAATGGGTAGAACCAGTCAGTCTGCTTGTGACCAGAAAAAAAAATAACAATGAACAAAATGATCTGGGTTGAAGGTAGGTAGCAAGTTAAAGAAACTATAGTCTCTTGGCGACTTGACTTATTTGTAAACACCACTCTTGGGAAATCATAATGAACTGCAGTAATCACAAAACTGCTATACGATAATTTCTTGGCATTATAAACTAGCAAAAGCTATAAGGAGAAAAACTCCAGCTATAAGTAATTGAGCTTACTATTTTAACCAACAACAACTAAGGGGAAACAAATACACTTAGAGCTTATTTGTCAGACTTTGGAGTGTAAATAAAAACAGAAAGTGCTTGATATTGTCCCTGGTGGTCTGATCTCGAAATACCTTAATAACAAGCCAGTTAATTAATCAAAATCTCGACCGTGTTTTCTTGATGCTGTAAGTTTTTCTTCCAACACTTTACAGTTCCCGGTCACTTGCATTGGTTCACTGAGCACAGTTAATAGAAATTACAGCTGAACTACTGGATATTTTCAGGGATAGTTGCTAGAGTTAATGTAGTATAAAGAAAAAGGAATACAATTGGTATGTTTGCTGAAACCTCTTGTGACAGCTATGGCATAATACGTTATACTTATGTAAACTCTTAACAGTATTTAAGTAAAAGGAACAACCAAGACTTGCAGTAAAATAGATGTATGTATATATATATATATATATATATATATATATATATATATATATATATATATATATATATATATATATATATATATAGAGAGAGAGAGAGACACACAATTAGGAAGCTTAACTACTCTATGTGATTCTTATGGGAGGGAGCTATGCGAGAATATAATATACTTATGGAAACACTGTCAGTATTACATAAAATGAACAATCAAAGACAAAAACCTTGCAAAAAATAAAGAGAATTTAAACATATAGAATTAATTAAAAGCTATAACTCAATCCCATTGGATGCTAATAACATTCCAGTTTATTTAGAATAATCATGTGATCACCACTACAATCATTAAACAAGTAAACCATTGTAAAGTTTCGTAAAGGGGCCTTCCAATTATAAACACATAACCTAGCCTTCGAGATAATTACTAAAACTGCTGCATAGATGTTTTAGTAGTATAGAGAGTTATAATATCAGTGTTTTAGAGAAGGTCTGTTAATAAGCATGGCAACAGTTGGTAGAGTCAATATACACAATTATGTATCATTACCACTTATGTCAACAAAAGTTTGAATATGAAAGGACAACAAATGTTAAATGCTATTAATATTCTAGGTCCTGCATTTCAGTAGCATGCAATTTAAAGGGCATTGAGAAAATAGCAAGGATCATTACATAGGGAGCACACAAGATGAGCAAAGAGAAGAGCAGTAGCTGGTTTATTTTTTTTTAATGTCACACAATCCTCAGCAGGTTTAAATAAAGTAACTAGGTACTTTAGAGGGACAGCAAAATAATTATACTAAATGATTTAAAATCTAGTACTGGGAGGAAATTGAGACTGACTTTTCTCACTAAAGCATTTAAAACTGGATAGGGAGTCTTAATTTAAAATATATACTTAGTATGAAAGACAAGGGATATTTAGACTTAACTCATTATTCTTTTAATTATGGTACTCAAACTAGAATTGATAGACAATTAATATTTCAAGATGTAATTTAAAACATATGTTAAAATTTGGCATTGTTTCCTGCCTATATCTGATCATAAGGCCATTATATTAAAATTTAAATAACCTTTAAAAATTACCATTACTAACTAACATACCTGTTAACATGACTAAACTCAATTAATTTAAAACTACTTTATTTTCTGAAGTAGACTAAAAAAGCACTGATAGAAAAAATGCAATCATGATATGAGCATTTTGGAAAACCTTTAACTTGATATAAGCAAATCTTAAAATAATTGTAATCAGAACTACTAAATATCCAATTAGAACTTTAAAAGGTTAAAGTTAACCATAGAACCAATGATAAAACCACAATAAAAGAAAACTTAAATATTATCTGATTCTTTCATAAAACTCTTACAGATATTCAAAAACTTGAATCATTTTCTCCTTCTTGGAAATATTCTTTAAACACTCCCATTTTCAAAGAAAACAAAACTCCTAAATCATTCTCTTCATATTGACCCATTTTACTTCTAAATAATGATTACACAATTTTATGTCAATTTTTGCAGATAAATTGAAAGAAACTTTATCTCAGTTAATCAATATGGATCAGACTGGTTTTATATATCAGAAACAATATTAGAAGACTATTAACTCTTATAGACATATAAATGATAAAAATGAAAAGCTCTTTTTCATCAGTGTAGATACTGAAAAAGCTTCTGATTCCCTAAACCAGGATTTTTTATTTAAACATTGTAATTATTTGATTTTCATTTAAAATTCATATTTCTCCTAACAAGCATATAAAAAATAATAAATCTTATGTAAAAATAGGGCAATTTACTTCTGAATTTATTAACTTGACTAGAAGAGAACTAAACAGGGGTGTCCATTGTCTCCTATCCTATCTGGCAAAGCTATTGAAATTTTAGCAATGTCAATGTATGCCAATCCAAATATCAAAGCTATTGAAACTTCAGATTATTATAACCCTAAGATATCTTATTACCGCTTTCAAAAACACAATTAAATCTACAAGAATAAGATTCCTTGAGTAAACACGTTCAATGATATTCAGGTCTCCACTTTAATAGCAAAAATCAAAACATTTGTTGTTAAACAAGAAAAGAAATAAAAATTACAAGTAAGTAAAAATAATATTCTTGGTAATATAGCATCAACACTGGAATGTTTACGCATCATGATAAAGCAATAGAGGAAAAAATAAATTAAACAATAAAAAATATTGAAGTAATATTAACTCTAACTTCTAAATGGAATGAAATAGGAATATCCTTTGAAGATAAGACTACAATTAATTAAAACAACCCTTTTATCAAAAAATATCATATATAATACAAACCCTACCCCTTGCTCCAGGTAAATCATAAACAAAAGAAAAAAACAAGATACAACTAAAATTCCTTTGGCACCCCAAAAAATAAAGAATAACCTTGGAACATTGCATTCAATAGTGGAATTTAAGAGGGATAAACTTTCTAGATCCTGACACCTATACCAAAACAGCAATTTTCAAAATCATATTAAATTGGATTGACCCTCACTACAAATCTAATTGGAAAACTTTACATTTATCACTCATCGATGCGAAAAAGAATTTTGCAATAAGTAGTAACAGTAGTACTACAAATAAATTTTTCTGGCACTGTCTTTGTATTATACTAAATATAATATGCCTTCTATCAAATCATTTACATATATAAATCTCATTCTAAAATGTTTAGAAATACATTATCAGTAATATATGATTGAAACTCTTGTTTGAGACAATTATCCCTGTCAAAGTATCAATAGTTTTCATTGATAAAACCTACTTGAGCAAAATCAAAGAATGGGAAGAAGAAAAATCATCTGCTGGCAACATTGTTCAAAGGACAAAAAAGTAAAAGAGACAAAGCTTTTAAATTAATTTAATATAGATCCTCAAGGCTGACTGTATTTACAAAACAGGAAAAGCCAGGCTCAGGATCATTTCTTATTCTTGCACAGTCACAATATAAAGAAACTCCAAAACTAGTTCAATGTTTTTATGAAATGGTTATAATAAATCAAAAATAGAGATCTTAATTTCAAAACTATGCAATTTTTTTCAACATGCAACAGTAATCTAAATGACACATTTTGGAAACACATTATATTATGCAATAATACATCTCTGTTGATGAAGACAAATCTCAGCTAGTGAAATAACTAGTAAATCAGATTAGTCTCACATTTTTTCTTTGACAGCCCTTCTATAAAATTGTATTGGATTTAAATAGAGATAGTTGTGAAAACCTCATGGTTTGACACATTTTCTCTACATTGTTAGCTTTACTTAATATAAGTGAAACTCACAAATGACTGATGAAAGATATTATCTTCTATGGACAATCCTAGGAGTGGCAAGAAAAAAAAACATAGAGAAATAGAGAAGGACTATGCTGCCACAATTTGAAAAATTCCTGACTTTCTTAAAAGAAGCTGCCACTATGGAGATCAAAATAAAAGAAAGTGGAATTTGTCTCAAATGTCTTACCAAAAATCCTTGAATGAAAGTGATATTGCTTACTGACATATTTCAACATAAAACTGCCTTTTAAAACTGATGACTCCAATTATTTTCCATGCATAATTGTTTCACTGTAATACATTTTTTATACTATAAGCTTTACGCTTTTTAATTTCTAAAACAAAATTATCAGACATGTACATACTGTAAATAGTTAAAAGCTGTTTTTGATTTTAAAGAAATAAACTTCAACCAATAATTCTATAAATTGTATAATCTTAACTAAGTTTAATAAATAAATAAAAATCTTTAAAAAATCTTTAAAAAATAAGTTTCTCTACCATCGTAGAGGTATCTAAATAAAATTCCAAATTACAAGGGCTGCTGAATGTACTTTTCATGATTTAATCATTGTCTGACATTTTCTTATATTTTAGTTGTTACCATTTTAATAATCCGACCATTTATTTTGTAATCAATATCCATGTCTTTTTCAAAGTTTCATAATGCTATATTTACTGAAATTAAAGATTATGTTATTACTATGGTACCAGGTGTATACATTGTATACTGAAGAACTTTGTCATTATTTTTTGAAGTAATTATGTTGCCACTTTTGGAAACATGAACATATCTGTTTTACCAGAGCATCAAAGCATACTTCCCATAGTTATATCGGAGAAGAATAGCTAAGAAATCTGTTCCAAAAACAGAGCTGTAAATGACTCCACTATTACCTGGCTTATTGGTACAGAGAGGGCGCCTTCCATCCTAGCTTCTTGTGTCCTAATGCTTAATAGCATTGTTTGCTGAGTGAATCTCTATCGATTGCCATGACATTTGTTTATTTCTCTGTATGAAATAGAACTGAATGCCCTAGTAAGTTCGGGGAAAGTAAAGCTAAAAGCCCTGTCCCTCTACTCAGTCACCTATAGACTCCTCAGAGGTGACCTCTGTCTGGCATACAAAGACTGCTGCTTATCCAAAAGTCAAGCTCCACTTGAGTAACCCACATGAGAGACCTCAACCTGGTCTGTGACATCAATAGGACTTGTTGGCAGGACAGATTTTGAGTCCCAGAGACTCCCTCTTTTGTGGAATAGACTCCCTCTCCATATAGAGCAGAGCACCTCATTAAACCTATAAAAGGGCAACCTGGATAACTGGATAAGGAACAGAAAATACACCCCTGGGATTCCACCTATGTCCCTGCTGGACAGTGGCATAGGGAGCTGACTTGTTGGAACATGGGCTACATTTTTGGCTGGGCTTGTAAGGGCCATAGGACCAATAGCTTCAGGACTAATAACTTCCTATGATCCTATGATGATGTGCTCTGTCAGTCCTTAATCATGTGACAGCTTTAAAGTACTCAAGGAATCTTGTAATATTAAAAAAAGGCAATATCTCTTGTTAACAAAGCAACACTGTCCAATATCTTTCAGAAGTGGCCCTTTGTATCATACTGGATAGGTTGCATTATGTCTAGCTACATGATTTTTTGATCTTTTAATCTGTCTTATTAAATTAGCTATTATAAGACATAACATAACATAATATAATACAGAAAAGAGGTTGTTGAGTCTTTCGGCTTTTCTCGGTGAGGGGTTGCCACAGCGGAACTCCGGTCCGCTAATGATTGGCAGCAGATTTTTATGTGCCGAGTTGCCGGCCCTGATGCACAACCTTCAATGAAGGTGCGCCCATTCATGCATGTCTCCACACAGAAGACGCTCTAGCTGAGAATCGAACAGGACAACGTCTTACTGTGAGGCGACAATGCTACCGCAACACCACTACCCCAGGAAGAAAAGAGGTAAGAAAAGTAAATAGAAACTAAAAAATAAAGCAGCAAAATCAAAATCTAATTTTATTACTCTCAGATACTGTACTTATTTATTTAAAAGGGAAGAAGTGTACTAACAAAAATACATTCAATAATTTCATTTAAGTAGAAATAATCTATATCTACCATGCTTATTTGTTCTAGTTCTATTAAGATGCTAAAATATAAATCACAGAATTAACATAAAGTTTATATTGTTAGAAACTTAGCCTTTTACAACTTTTATACTAGATGTTTTGAGACATACTAATGAGTATGTTGTTTTATGTTCAGTCAATTTTGTTGGGCAAATGGTTTATTACCTTATTAAAAGTAAAAATTACTAGGGTTCGGATGAAATCAATAAGGGATGGGAATGAAAGATAAGGGGAAAACTTGACTGGAATTTTTAATAGTTTCTTGATCATCTAACTATAATGCTACGATTTACCAAGACTCACTTGTCACATAAAATCTTAGCACTGTAAAGTGTTTGCCACAATGTATTCCTTCCCACATCTAGTGCAAGAGTGTTTCAGCAAAGCTGGAGCCAAACAAGAGAAATAGTGGTGATGAGAGAATGAGAGCATTAAGTCTAGTTGTTTACATCTGTTGTACACTGACATCTCTCTTTTTCACTCTCAGCAAGACATACCAACTCTGAGTGTGGATTCAGTGCTTTAATATTTTCCATTTTTTTTGTCTTTATATTTGTGTTTTGACACTTCATGCTGATCGTAACATCACATAGTTGTTCCAATGGTTATAACTTGACTTTAAATGTCTTATCTACACCTCCATTCCTGTACAAAACATATTGTAATATTGGCAAGATAAATTTGTACAAAGCTATTCATTCTCTGCTCCAGTACAAAATACCAAATAACCTATTTTGGTTGAATTGTCCCAATGATTAGGTTGTCTGAAAATAACATAACTTTGCGTAAATATACTGGAGATAGAAGGATGAATGCTGTTAAGGTAATCAAATAACTTAATTTCTCAAACAGATTAACTTCATTATAAATTATCTATTGACAGGATTTAACATTTATTCAATCTGTATGATGTGTATACCACTGAGTATAATGAGATATATTTTCATTTATTTATTTAATCTTTTATAGCTTGTGTTGGTTCCACTGGTCAGATGTTCTCATTTCAGGTGAGTTCTGAGGAAATGTTTGTACTGCAAGGGTGGGATTGAAATAGATCATGGGGAGCCTCCCATGTATTTTGATGGTGCTATGGGACCTTTGCATTTCCCTGGACATTCAACAACTTAAACTAGTTGAATAGAATATATTATGGTTCGAGACTCCCTGTAGTCCTGCTTCTGCATGGAAGAGGCTGTCTAAGATTTGAAAACTAAATGTGATGTGTCCCCTAACACAAAATGTTGAACTTGATTACAAGAATTATACTAAGGTGGTAGTCTTCGAGGATGGCACATATGCTTTTTTGGCTCTACTTCATATTTCTGAAATCCCACAAGCATGAAGACGAAAATCCAAAGATGACAATCACAAACCAAGAAATACAGAACCATGGACGTTTACCTAGGGCAAGTAAACACTTGCCCAACACAACAATAAGACAGTCTACACTATTTAAAATACACCTAGGTGGGGGGCTACACCCCCACAACCCCAGATGTGGGAAGCTGTGCACCCCACACCCCCCAACTATATGCACCAACTCCGGGATCGCACTACAGTGGAGAAAGGGCATAAGTCCTCACATTAGGCAAGTGTTTACTTGCCCTATGTAAACTTAAATGGTTCAGTATTTCCTGGTTTGCGATTGTTGTCTTGGGATTTTTGTCTTTGTGCTTGTGGTATTTCGGGAATATGAAGAATATCCACTTATGGTTAGATTTGTGCGGAAATTGGTAGATTCTATGTGTCTTTTGTAAGCATTGACTGCAGAAATTCTTATATATTTGTAAATAAGTTGACATTTCAACATATATGGCTTACTTTTATATCAAAGACATGTCTTCTGTATATTTTAGGTCTCAAACAACTCTTCAATGCATTCCCTGATGAAAACTTATTTTCACATAATCTATATTTTCTGTTGTAAAATAGACCTGTTGCAGGCTATAAACATTTTATTAGATGGGATGTATCTTAAGAGTTTTAGTCTATATTTGAGGTGTGAGAAGATTCCATCTCCAGTAAGGAAAGAAAAGATCAACATTTAACTTAATTTCATTAACAAATATAACTAAATAATGCAGCAAGTAATAAGAACTTAAATCAATACTCTGTATTTCAAATGTTCTGCCTATATTCTAAACATTCTATAATATTTAATTAATTTCTCACCAACCTGTATACTTATATGCAAGGAAGGAAAAAGCTGAAAAATTAAAAAGAAAAGAAGGAAAAAAGAAAGAAGGGAAAACAAGATTATATATAAGATACACAAAAAGTAAGATATCCAATACAACTCCTCATGCTGAATGTGTAGCCAAGCCACACCTCTAATTCTATCTTTAGCTTGGTAATGAAGAAATGTAAAGGAGCAAGAGGGAGAAGGAAAAAATAGGAAATGAAAGAGAGACAAAATTAAGGGGGAGATATGGAATGAGAGAAAAGGAAACTGAACTGGATAAGAGGACTGAAATGTTGCATACACTTTCTTTTATGATAAACATATTAATATTTCTAATAGTAATTTATACTAATTTACACTAAATTCCTTATATCACTTACCTTAACAAACATATAATTTTGATTAACTATTGATATTTATTAGATCGCAAAGTTAGGTTAAAAGATAACTTAATAATTTGCAGGTCTTATGTTTATTATAACCAGCTGCTCAGCGCTCAAAGTCTTGCAAATTATCTTCAACTATACTTGCCTTAGGCTTGAAAGTCAGCAAAGTATAGTCTGGTAATATTTTATATTATTTGACTAGGAATTTCAAAAATTCCATGTATAAGAAACCCATTTTATTTAGTTATTTATTATATTTATACATTTTTGTCATGCCTGAAAGTTTTTCTAATGCTTAAAAATATCAGAAGAGGCAATTCAATATTTTGCTTATTAACACATATTTATAATAAGAATTATTCTCCTAAGTCATTCTAAAATATTTATGTATTTAACCTTGTTAACAATAAACATCAATGGAATAAATAAACTAAGATAAAGGTCAAATTTACTTAAATAGCTAAACACAGATATTATATCTTACCATAAAACACATATCAAACATTCAATAAAGAATCAAATACTGTGAGACAACACACTCTCTCTGCTAGGTATACAGTACAAGTGAAACTGGACCCAGGCAAGTAAAATAAGAAAATTTATTACTAATACATACAACTAGAACAAACGGTTAAGCGGTTTCATCTGTTAAATACAGACTTCATCAGAACAACAATACAAGCATCATTCTACAAATTTAAAATCTTTTTGGCACCAAAAACAGTTCATTAAGCAACCAAGCCGATTATTTAAAGTTCCAGTGCATGACATTTACATAAGTATTACCAAAATATAAAAATGCATTGACAATATTATGAACTATCTAATAGATCATAAATATTTCATATTTACTTATAAAACCAAAGCATAACCTGATAATTTAATAAAATTGTAAACTCAATGAACATCAATAAATATCCTTAACATTATAAAAATGAAAAACTTAAAAATTGATTGTACTGTATACCTAGCAGAGACAGTGTGTTGTTTCACAGTATTTGATTCTCTAGTTGGGTTTGCTATTTTGGTTGAAACATTTGATAAATATATTTGGAATCCTAGTAAATATAAAACTATGACACAATCTGCATTCAAAAGTAAAAGAAGAGGTGTTTTGATATTGTGGAAAAAGAATCTATTGGTACAATGGATAATTACAAAATACAAAGACCAAGAAGGTCTTTTGTCCCTTATAGTATTAAATTATAACAATAGTAAATTGGCCCTAGCAAATCTTAATGCTTTCCCAGAATGAGTCAATATTTAGCTACAAAATTGTGGATCTCCTACTCCTTAATCATAACAGTTACTTAATACTGGGTGGGGATTTCAATTGTATGCAATTTATTTTTTTATTATTTATTTTACATTTGTTTACCGGGAAAGTCCGACTAGACAAAATGTCCTTTTTCAGCAGAGACCCGGAGAGAAAAGTTGCACATTTATATATAACTGTAAGATACGTATACAATGCACAGATGCAAATATTGATTTAATCTCAGATATAAGTACAAAATGAAAATACATGTTATACATTTCACTGATATAATCAAAAAACATAGAGAAATGGAGAAGGACTATACTGCCACAATTTGAAAAATTCCTGACTTTCTTAAAAGAAGCTGCCACTATGGAGATCAAAATAAAAGAAAGTGGAATTTGTCTCAAATGTCTTACCAAAAATCCTTGAATGAAAGTGATATTGCTTACTGACATATTTCAACATAAAACTGCCTTTTAAAACTGATGACTCCAATTATTTTCCATGCATAATTGTTTCACTGTAATACATTTTTTATACTATAAGCTTTACGCTTTTTAATTTCTAAAACAAAATTATCAGACATGTACATACTGTAAATAGTTTTAAAGCTGTTTTTGATTTTAAAGAAATAAACTTCAACCAATAATTCTATAAATTGTATAATCTTAACTAAGTTTAATAAATAAATAAAAATCTTTAAAAAATCTTTAAAAAATAAGTTTCTCTACCATCGTAGAGGTATCTAAATAAAATTCCAAATTACAAGGGCTGCTGAATGTACTTTTCATGATTTAATCATTGTCTGACATTTTCTTGAATTTTAGTTGTTACCATTTTAATAATCCGACCATTTATTTTGTAATCAATATCCATGTCTTTTTCAAAGTTTCATAATGCTATATTTACTGAAATTAAAGATTATGTTATTACTATGGTACCAGGTGTATACATTGTATACTGAAGAACTTTGTCATTATTTTTTGAAGTAATTATGTTGCCACTTTTGGAAACATGAACATATCTGTTTTACCAGAGCATCAAAGCATACTTCCCATAGTTATATCGGAGAAGAATAGCTAAGAAATCTGTTCCAAAAACAGAGCTGTAAACGACTCCACTATTACCTGGCTTATTGGTACAGAGAGGGCGCCTTCCATCCTAGCTTCTTGTGTCCTAATGCTTAATAGCATTGTTTGCTGAGTGAATCTCTATCGATTGCCATGACATTTGTTTATTTCTCTGTATGAAATAGAACTGAATGCCCTAGTAAGTTCGGGGAAAGTAAAGCTAAAAGCCCTGTCCCTCTACTCAGTCACCTATAGACTCCTCAGAGGTGACCTCTGTCTGGCATACAAAGACTGCTGCTTATCCAAAAGTCAAGCTCCACTTGAGTAACCCACACGAGAGACCTCAACCTGGTCTGTGACATCAATAGGACTTGTTGGCAGGACAGATTTTGAGTCCCAGAGACTCCCCCTTTTGTGGAATAGACTCCCTCTCCATATAGAGCAGAGCACCTCATTAAACCTATCAAAGGGCAACCTGGATAACTGGATAAGGAACAGAAAATACACCCCTGGGATTCCACCTATGTCCCTGCTGGACAGTGGCATAGGGAGCTGACTTGTTGGAACATGGGCTACATTTTTGGCTGGGCTTGTAAGGGCCATAGGACCAATAGCTTCAGGACTAATAACTTCCTATGATCCTATGATGATGTGCTCTGTCAGTCCTTAATCATGTGACAGCTTTAAAGTATTCAAGGAATCTTGTAATATTAAAAAAGGCAATATCTCTTGTTAACAAAGCAACACTGTCCAATATCTTTCAGAAGTGGCCCTTTGTATCATACTGGATAGGTTGCATTATGTCTAGCTACATGATTTTTGTAAAATACTGTTCAGACTGATAAATCTAAAATTGTCTGAGTTTTATGCAATGACACTCATTTGTGAATAGCAGCATAGCCTGAAAGCATAGGTCAGTGAAATATCCCCATAGAAACATTTTATCTAAGATGAGGATTTTTTCTGCATATGTATTGATTAGTGGTATAGGCAATCATATTTGTAAGAATAAACTCCATTGTTTGCTTTATTTGTTTATATGTTTATTGATATATTTTATTTACTTGTGGCATTTTGTCATTTTATATCATGACTGGCATTTTTCTTCCTGAAACTGTGGTTGCAGATTCATTTTTACTTAACTATAAACAGAAGAAAAAAAATATTCAAAAAACTGTCACCAAGCAGAGGAACTTATTAGCAATGGCTGAATTTGAAAATGTTTAACTGAATATATATAAGCAGACATGGAAGCACATAAATAAAGCATACCATGGAAGGAATATGTTATCATGCAGACTTCTGACTCCAGATATTTAATGAACTATGAAATGCAGGATTGGATGTCAGTCTTTGGAATTATTATGCCATTTGACTTGATAGTATTAAATAACTGCTAAGCTCTACATTTCCTTGTAATTCTAGTTCAGAAACTGTAATAACTTTTTTATAGGGAGCCTTCTTAATTCCCATGATACTTTGTTATGATGATGAGTGAAAATTATTTTTTCCTGTGCAGACATCATATGATTTCTTATATCAGTAATGTCCATGTATTGAAATAGCTTTTAGAAAGTTAACAGTTCAAGATCTAAAATGAGGGACTTCATCATTCTCATCAACTGAATTGGGATTACTGTATGATAGCCTGTAAATCAGGCCCTCTGGCATCTCAGCACACTTTACAGTGTTGAAGGTTGAAGTATTGATTATATGAAAAAGAAGTGGTTTATGTCATGTAAGTCATGATAGTGGAGTCTTGTTAAAATTTTCCTAGTGCTAATATATATATACATATATATATATATATATATATATATATATATATATATATATATATATGGGTCTACTGCTCTACATCGAAAATACACTGCTTCGAAATAGAGCAGTAGACCCCACACTTCAGTGAAAGTCCACTTAAATGAAAGTGCACTTTTGCTGAAGTCTAGTTCCCCGGGCTACCCAAAAAAAAAAAAAAAAAACACTAAAACATGTTTTTGCAGGTATACCAACTCCGAGATCGCACTACAGCAGGGAAAAGGGAATATTCCCATTCCGCACTGTAGTGTGACTGCCGAAGTCAATGTTCGAAGTTTCACTACTTCGAACAAGTGGACTCGGTAAAGTGGGGTTCGAAGTAGTGAAACTTCAAACATATTGATGGATCCCATATATATGTATATATATATATATATATATATATATATATATGTGTGTCTGTGTGTGTGTGTGTGTGTGTGTGTGTGTGTGTGTGTATATATATATATATATATATATATATATATATATATACACATATGGATATAGGACTATTGAATGAAAGTTCAATAGTCCAAATGCACAATCACCAAACACACTTTAACGAAAGCGCTTTCGTTAAAGTGTGTTAAAAAAAAAAAAAAAAAAAAAAAAAAAACAATAAATTAACTTTTATGCAGGGAGGCAAGCCCCCTGCACCCCATACCCCCCCCTACTTTAATATTCTCACTCCGAGATTGCAGTAAAGTGAGGAAAAGGGAATATTCCCTAATCCACACTGTAGTATGATCTCCGCAACAGTCATTCCCCCAAGATTCCCTTTAGCTACAGGCATACTTACACAAAAGTGATTTTCGGTAAAAAGCACTTTCGTAGAAGTATGCCCGGCTGTTTGTGCTTTGGTGAAAAGTTCCTTCCGGGATCAGTACTGATCCTATATATATATATATATATATATATATATATATATATATATATATATATAGATATATATATATATATATATATATATAGATATATATATATCTTTATGGAAACTCAAAATTAAATTAATGTCTATGAGCATTAGTACTTTGACAGTGATAACACCGTCAATCCTGTACTTTCAAACATATAACCATCGACCAACTAGTTGTTGTGGAAATGTCGTTACATCATTATGAATGCGCATATGCAGCAGAGGCGCTAAATTTAAATGTCAGTCAATGATTGGTCGAAAACATCTGTGAGTGGATGTACAATGGTGGACGGCTGAGTATACCTGGTAAGTGTAAATGTGTTAAACAGACCTGTAAAGTGCTGTACAAGTGTAATGCTAGATCATGATAGTGATACCCATATATTCCATATGTAAGTCAGCAGAAGATAGTGAGCATGTCAGACGTCAGGTATACAACCCCAGGAGTAGTGGGGTCCATGTACACCACCACGAAAACACAGAAGGGCAAGAAGATTATCAATGTAGATGGCTACCAGCACTACTTAGAAAGGAGTAGAGGTGGCAGGAACTATTGGTGTTGCACTATGAAGGTTAAGGCTAAATGCAAGGGCCATTGTGTAGTGGAGACTATAGCTGCAGGTGAATGGCTATTAAAAAGTACTGGCCATTTCCATGGTCCCACTCTATAGAGGTATGAGGAAGCACAGGTACATTGCGACATTAAGAGATGTGTTGCTTCTTGTCAGGAGGACCCTTGCAGTATAGTATCAGAGGTGATGGCAAGCACCTATACTGATATAGCTACCAGTCTGCTAAATACAGATGCTCTTAAACAGTCTGTACACAGACTATGTAGGAAGAGTAGAGAGGTGCAAGGCACAAAAAAATAATATTGAAGGATCTCCCGGCAGTCGTCCCTAATAGGCCGGTGTGAACATAGTGAGGGTACCCCACCAGCTGTCATCATTACTACTGTGAGTAACCTCCATACACTCTGATCTAGTGAGGTAATACTCATTGATGGTATGTTCCCCTTAAATACCCATGAATGTAAGCAGCTATATACCATGCACAGTAACTTACAGGGTAATATAACCGGGAAGGTATTTCCAGCCATATGTGGTGTGTTGACATCAAAATCAAAGCAAATATGTGACTATTTTTGGAGAGTTGTAATCCAACTTTGTCAAGAAAATAGGTTATTATTCAAGCCTGCCATTGTCCTGAGTGATTTTTTTAGAAGGCTGCTGTTTATAGTGTTAGGAGGAATTTGCCAGATTCACATGCTCTGGGTTGCTGGTTCCACTTTTGTCACATCATATGGCATCAGATACAGAAGATGAGGCTTACTGTTGAGTTTGGCAATGACATCCAGTTTCCCTCATTGTGTAAGCAGATCCCATCCTTGGCCTTTGTACCCCCTAATGATGTAATGGACACATTCTAACAGATCCAGAGTAACATGCCTGCCCATTGGAGGCCTCTGTGTGAGTTTTTTCAGATGAATTACTTAGTGGGCAGACCACGTTGAAGTGGCATGAGGCAGTCCTCCACCGAAGTCATACCACCCCTGTCTGAAGTGACTTTTTGGAATCAGGCACATATGTGTACCATGGGTTATCCATGTACACATAGGAGGTTAAAGGGTCTGCTTGGCAAAAAAACAGCTATTTCTGCATGATGATCTGCATGTAATTTGCCTGGAACAGAAACATGTGGAGGATATATGGGCCAGACTTATGAGTTGCCTGCCATCATCCCCTAAGCGTAGGTGGCTTGTGGATAGGGAGGACGTATTTCCTCAGGTTGCTGCAGAAGAGGGATGACTTCACCCCTAAAGGTTTTGTTGAGCTTGTAGCCAAACATTGTAGTTTTTAGGGTATGGGTCAGGTACCATGGATGTCATTCAAGCAATGTAATGAAGGCAATTATTGTACTGCTGTCTGTTCACCACTGAAACAACCACCTGCTGATGGGATTGCAACAGGACTGTTTGCATAACTGCTGATGGAAATGCAAGGGTAACTGTGTGTAACTGGTAATGGAACTGCAATGAAGACTGTGTTGACATGGTTGATGGTGACTACTGATGTGAAGTGTAACTGTTTATTGCAAGGGTGATACATGGACACTGGCACATGGCACCATTGAACAATTGCTTTCATGCACTAAGGGTTATGTTATTTAATGCTTTGCATGACTCGGAACTTTGGGTGCACTGTTTGAATCACTACAGCAATGAAAAACTAAAAAAAGGAGTCGACGTTTACATTGACAAGGAAATGTCATATTTCCTTGTCAATCATCTGACCTACTTAATATTCATGATGTTGGTCTTATGCGTCGACCTTCTAACCGTTCGCACATATCAACTTTGTGCATTTGATAGTAAACCTATATATATATATATATATATATATATATATATATATATATATATATATATATACATATGTGTGTGTGTGTGTGTGTGTGTGTTTGTATGTAGAGCAGTCTCCTGATGCTCCAAAAATTTTGATACTGCATTTGCAAGTATTTTTTTCTTAGACATAATTCCCTGATTGCTGTATCATTTTTCATAAAACAATACGTATTTTGTTTAATCTATGACTACTGGTATAAAAACTGATTATGTGCAAGTGCAAAGTTCCAAATTTGAAAAAAAAGTGGAGTTTAGGAAGTATTAGCCTGCTCTGTATTTCTCTTACAAAGTTTTCTGTTCATCAAAGATATCTGCAAATGAATGCCAGGGAGTCAAGCACTACAATAGATTATTTGCCATGGGCAGTACAATAATTTGGTTATTTGTCATGGATTGAGATTCAGCACTTGGGAGCATTACATCCAAAAAAACTATAATCAAAAAGCTCAAGTAGGTACTTATTGATTGTATCCTATATTTCTGATTGTGACTTCATGTAGCAGTGTTTTTAACTAGCAAATATTATGTATCTATTCCAACTGATTACTTTTGTACCATTGCTGACTAACAGCTGCCTAGGTTTACATGAATCATTCAAAATGTTAAAATGTTAAGCAAATGTTTACTGAAGTATGCCCCATAGCAATGGCATTTTTATGTAACACCGGCTTGTGAATGATTTTATATGGACAACTTTCTTAAAAGTTTATCTTAACCTTCCTAGCAACAGTAAAACTCTGACTTTAAGCCACTCACATCTTAATATTACTCAGATGTTGACACTGCATTTGGGATTACTTCGCATGATGTCATATTATTTTAGCAAGTTTGATGCTTAGGAATGGTGGCTTTTATCTTTGTAGTAATGCAGGCACATTTGTTTAGAGCTTTCCTGCGTCTGGCTTTGACACTTGTGACTACAAGACCTTAGCTTAACTAAAACCATCTAAAACTATCTGTGAACCTGCAAAGCTGATCCAAGTTTTTTTTTTTTTTTTTTTTTTGCACTTGCTCTAACTATCTTGTACTGTTTAACAGTCTGTGCAGCATTTATTGATTTGGTTGAATTTATCATTCTTTTTCTGCATACACTTGTTAAAAAACACCATCTGTTTGTTACTGCACTATTCTTAGATCAGAGTTTAACAATATTCTGATATTCTCTAATCTCCTCTGATACTGCAAAAGCTGTTCTGAGTTTCCCAAAATATTTAAGTTTTACAAAGTTTCTCTGCATTTGTAGAAGTTTGTGAACTTACATCCAAGGATTCCTGATAATGCAGGAGTTTTGTCTTTCGTTGTAAACATCTGTTAGTGCACTCAAAAATCACGTTTTTACACTGAGGATTTTATTCTGCACTCTGATCACAGCAGACAGCTGATTTAACCCTTGTGAGTTGAAAACTGCTGGTGAAGGCTTATTGTTTGTTTGTCTGATTGTCCAAGCATATACAAAGCAGAACAAAACATGGCTGAATAGCATAAACACATGTAAACTTTAATAAAACACTTTAAAACAAACAATAAAACAAAAAATATAACATTTGGTTAGTGCTTTCACATCAAACTATGATGCATCATCAGGCCATTAACAACCAGATACAATGTAGCAGCCATTGAAAATACAAAGTAACCAAAGAATGCTCATTTACATAAACCTCTAGATTTCACAATGGGTTTTAAAGATACATTGTCATTAATACCAAATATTTTGTCCAATTGTAACATAATAATCCACCTAACTGCTAAGTCTTATATCCTATTTCAATGTCCCCAAAACATTTATCAAAAGGCACAAATATTTGAACTAACATGTCTAGCTAATGCATTAGTTTGCACATTTCTTCATATTTCACTAAGATGTTCCGGTATCTTTTCTCTTAGTCATCTGTTGGTTTTACTAGCAAAATAAGCTAAACAATTGCTGCACCTAGTTAGACAAATTGAAATCTTACACAATCTGTGTATATAGAGAATTTGCATTCCTTTTTTTGTAGTAGGATGTTTGAACACATTCCCGTTCTCCACATATGGCAAACTGTGCAAGATCTGCAACTGAAGGTACCTTTCTGGTGAGACTTGACTGTATTATAGCTATTGTGTTCATAGCATAACCTACATTTCAATATTTTTCTGTTCTTGAAACTAAAAGATGGAGTATGTCCCACTAAATTTTGTATCCTGTTATCTACTGTTAAAATGTTCCAGCTATTCTTCATTGTATTGCAAATGTTGGCTAGATCTAATGATAAAGATAAACACACCCTTAGGTTACTGAATGATATATTATCTCCAGAGTTGGAGGAGGATGTATGTATACTACTATTCTCACCTGAAAAGTACAGATGCCCTTTGTTATACTTGTCTTCTCCCACAAAGGCCAGGTCCTCCTAATAATTGCTTATCTTATAATTCCTTGCTGTTAATTCCTTCTTAAAGGATAATAGCATGTCACTAAGCATATTGTCATCATTAGTTAAATGAGACAATCATGTGGATTGACCTTTCACAATGTTCTTGAAGCTGTAGCTGGAGTGCATACTAGTTCTCTCCACCAATGTGTTTTTTCTACAGGGTTTCCATATATAATTAGGCAGTAACTGATTCATCTTTCCTACATGCTAACTTAATATCTAAAAAAGCAATCATATCATGTGAGTACTCCATCGAAAAATGTAAAAAAGAGGTGGTGGAATGCAAATAGCACAGAAAGTCATTCTTAGGTTCATAGGTTCATAGGAGGGTACTAGGCTATTGGCCCTAGGGCCTATATAAGCCTAGCCAAAAATGTACCCTGGCTTTTTCTACCCAAGAAAATAATTTTCCTGTGCCCCTGTCGAGCAGAGCCACAGAAGTGATCCCCGGAGTGAATTTCCTATCTCCCATCCAATCATCAAGACTTTTCTTGAAAAGTGCGAATGAAGAGCTCCGTTTGACATAGATAGGTAGTCTGTTCCAGAGTATGGGAGGTCTCTGGGACAGGAATCTATCCCTCCAGCATGTTCTGTTTATTGTGGTGATAAGGTTTAGGTCCCTAGAGCGTGTAGCCTCTGTTCGTCAGGCTACCTTACCAGATGATACATATATTGTCTACAAATTGCTTATAGTATCTAATAACATGATTAAAAGTAAAACAGTTAAGGACATATTCTTCTTCCATATGTGCCATCACCAGGTTTACACAGGAATTGGCACATGGAATGCCCATGGTCACTCCTGATGTTTGCATATAGTAGTGATCCTTGAACATAAAAACATTATTCGCTAATATCAACTCTAAAAGACTACTAATAATAAAAATAGTGTTGTATGAATAACTGCTGTGTGTTCTCAGGTAGTTTCTCACCAGTTCAAGGCCTACATCATTGGGGATGGTGATAAAAAGTGAATTAACATTTAATGATACAAAAGATATTCCTCATGTTGGCCCCTATCAGACAAACAATCATCATAGATAGAGGTTAAAAATATTTGATATCATGAAAAACTGTGGGAGACAAATCAAGTATAGGTTTTAACTGCTGTTCTACATAAATTAAAAGAGGTTCTGTAAGCCAACCATTTCCAAAGGCTATGGATCTCAAAGGGAGATCCATAGGATGTTTATATATTTTAGGTAAACCCTGTATGGTTGATATAACTGGATGCTCAACTGTGAAAATATCATAAAGGTCAGGTGTTATATTATGGGACATAAACCTGTCATATAACTTTATCATTATATTTTCTTAACAGTTCCTTATAAGTTTTCTTATTAAATAACAGCTGGAGCATTTTATTGTCATAAGTGTCTCTATTCAAAATGACAATGGCTTTATCTTTGTCAGAATAACTGCTGTGTGTTCTCAGGTAGTTTCTCACCAGAAACAGGGGTTGGGAGGGTGGCCTAATGGTTAAGGTGTTTGCCTTACAAACAGAAGGTACAGTGTTTGAATCTCACAGGGGATAATTGGCTAGGCTTAAAATGGCTTGCAAGGGCAGTTAGCCTAGTACTAACCTATGAACTATGAGCTGGTCTGATGGAAATGTCCTTGTTATTCTGTAAATCTCGAAGTGTAAGATATTCATCTTTTGATAAATTCTTAAAATTATTTCTCAAAGATTTGTTGCCATCTCTATACTTTATAAGGTGTCCCTCACAGGATGTGGAGAAAGCTTCTAAAAGAAGATGAAGGTCCGGAACAAATCAGCTGTTTTTTTTTTTTTTTTTGAAATAGGAGCTTTCTGCTCATTGGAATTAAACAAAAGTTTTAACATAACATTTCTTGTTAAAAGTTTAATATCCAAGATGGTGCCACAAATGTTACTGTTAGTAGCAGAAATGTGTGGCAGACTCTTATTCAATAACTAACATTGAGTATCAGTAAGAATAACATCAAAGATGTTCCATATTAAAAAATTCACCTTTTGGTTTCACATCTTTTTGATGGGTGGATGTTGAGCCCACTCTGTAAAGTGTGTTCTCCAATTCCTCACCTGACTTTCCGACCAATCTTAGTGATTAGGATGGATCCCTTATCAGCAGTGGGAGCAAGGGAAAAAAATGTGTTGTATCAGAAGTCATAGATGACCCAGTTTTATGCCGAACATCAGGCAAAATTACTAGTGTATTCACTTTATGTGCATCAGTTGCATCTAGGGCCATAGAGTTCATTCATTTCAATATGATCTCTGCATTCTCCCAAAAGGAGAGATCAGTCAGACCCTTTTCTGTCTTAGGGCATGAAAAAACATGGACATTTTTTGAAATCAGTTATATCTCTATTCAGTTTTAATTTCTATTGCATTTGTAGTTTAAAGTCATAAAGTGAAACACTATTGGTTAACTTTCTAAAGCTGGAGACTGTCTCAGATGGATAAGTATCAAATAATGTCTATTGTTTCTTCTCTCTCTCAGCCACCATATTATTCTCTATAGGTGCAAAATATTCCAAAATCTATTTAATATACCCAAAACGTATGTCTAAATTCAACTGCTGAGACCTGGTAAGTAAATTGGGACATTGCTGACCATATGTAGGCATCTTTTGTACTCTCAACCTATGATGTATCACCTGAAAGTGAAGAAAAGCTTCAAGATGCATCCTCTGCCATTGAAGTCTCTTTAATTTGGGTCTATATTATAAGATTGATGGTTAAAAACATTGAACACCACATGGTCGACACCATATGGTCAATGTCTTCAAACATCGAACTTATAAAAACAACAAAAAAAAGAAAAAAGTACCCTAACGGGTTTAAGCAGGGCGGCAATCCTTCCAGCACATCATTTTCAAGTACTCTCATGGTACTCTGAAAAACCTCTGTGTCAGAAACGAAGGAATAAGTAGAAGTGTTGGTAACCTTTATATTCAAAATGAAGTAAAATCCATTTTTATATACCAGGGAATATTTCCATTGCATTTGTTAGCCCCTCAAGACATGGGATTAAAGTATATTTCAATGTCTCTATCTTCAGCCATACCCACCATAGAGCAAAGAAAGCAAAATCAATGTTTAAAAACAATGTCTATAGTAGGTTAACAGATACTCAGCACACAGAAAAGATGGATCAATTACTAGCCAAATATATGGGAAACACTGTAAGATAAACACATTGTTGGAGAAAAATAGTATACACCCCAGTCACACCTTCAAGAACATTGTTGAAAGATCAAGCCACACGCGCGTCTTATTTAAGTAGTGATGACAATATGTTTAGGGACATGCTATAATACAGTCAAGTCTCAAATAGAAGGTACCTTCTGTTGCAGATCTTGCACAGTTTGCCATATGTGGAGAATGGGAATTTGTTCAAAAATCCTACTATAAAAAAGTAATATACATTTTTTCTATATGCAGATTGTGCCAGTAAGAATTTAATTTATCTAGCAAGGTGCAGAGATTGTTTAGCTTATTATGTTGTTAAAACCAACAGATCACTATGAGAAAGGATACTGGAACAGAAAACATCTTAGTGAAATATGAATATATGTTTAAACAAATGCATTAGCTAGACATATCAGTTCAAATGTTAAGTGTCATACACTTGCTTTTCAGATAATACAATCTGTACATATTGATAAACATTTGGGGGGCATTAAAATAGGATGAAGGCCTTAGAAGTTAGGTGGATTATTACATTACAAATGGAGAAAGTATTGGGCATTAATGACATTGTGTCTTTAAAACCATTCTGAAGTCTAGAGGCATTCATTGGTTACTTTATGTTTTTAATGGTTCTTATAAGCTACTATATTCTAGCTGGTTGTTGAAGGTCTGATGAAGTATTATAGCTTGCTGTGAAAGCACTAACCAAATAGTATTTTTTTGTTGTTTGTTTTAAAGTATTTTATTTAAGTTTATGTGTGTTCAGCTGTGTTCTGTTCTGCTTCATATATGCCTGGACTTTATATTTTGGAGATGAGTATTGGTTAACTCGCTGTATATATTGTTTTTCAAAGTTTTTCATCTGATTGGCCAAAGGTCTTAACTATGTTAAAGTCATTCATCCTGCTGGTATTAACCCCTTGCAGAAATTAAGTTACTCATATCTTGTATAAAAGCTAACCTCTCCAGTTTAAAATCCTCTATAAAAAACACTCTCCATAGTCTCACACTGTTCATAGCTGCTCAAAGAGCTTCCAGTTTGTGCATAGAGCAGCACCACTGAAGGTCATCTTTTGGCATACTATTAAACACTCTCATTTAGATCATTAAGAGACTCTCCTCTACTCCTTCCCATCGACTGATGATCTGGTATAATGGAAAGGTGCTTCCCTGTCATCTCTGTTTCTGACGTAGGAGATATAGGCATCTTGAGGCATTGTATTAATGCTCAATGTTCTCTGTTTACATTTAGAACAACCAAACAGTGTGTGAGAGATGTAGAAACACAACATCATTGGAGACAATGCACTCACTGACATGAAAAATGCAAATCAGGTTGGCAGCATTACACCCAAAATACTCATTACCAAAAAGGAACAAATACATAGACCCACATATGCAGGAGTACTCACATGTAATCTAATTAAACCTTCAAGACCTCCTAAAAGCATCTCTCAATTGCTCCACACTCAATCAAAAAAGACAGCACCTCACACAACACGTAACTCTAAAAATCGGGTTCCTATCAGAAGACCGAAGACGCATTTTGTCGAATGCATCTTGGTCGAACTTCAGATGTCAAAAACACAAAATGAAGCAGCATATAAGCAAATTCTTTCCGTGGGAAAGAAGTCACTTGGCTGCTTCCATCACTTTGCTGTTTTCGGCACTGTAGTGTGATTTTAGAGTTGGTATATTTAATTAGGGAGGTGTGAGGGGCATAGCCCCCCCATGTTGGGGGGGTGTGGGGGGCAAACCCCCCCAATTTATGTAATGTTTGAATGTGTTTTTTTTTTTTTGGAACAGCGATTTTTTTCCCCTGGGAAAACAAATTGCTGTTCTGGTAGTTCGATGTGTTGTGAATTTGAACTTTTGAGTTTGATATAACAACGTTTGATCATTTGATCATTTGTTGTTATAATATAGACCCTAAATATCATAGTAGCCCAGCTTCCAAGCTGATAAGGCAACATACCACAAAGCCAAACTTTCTAGTTAATGGGTATTCCATTGTAAGACATACTGTTGCCCTCTTACCAAACTAAATAAGGAAAAGATCACAGTGAGCTGTTGGTCTGCAGCCAGGATCCACCACATCACACATGCACTTATGTCTTTCAACAATAAGGACCAGTATGACACAGTCACAGTCCATGTGAGCATAAATGACCTAAGACATACCTTAGTGGACTATATAATGAAACACATGTGGAGCTCTCTGAATATGTGTCCCAGGCTGGTATGATTCTAGCCTTGAGTAGCATCCTACCTTCTCCAGTGATGATGGCACAGTACCAGCAAAAAAATGATTGACTTCAACAAATGGCACATGTAGTGTCACAATAAGGGGATCCAATGTCTGTCCGGCTGGGAAGACATGACTGACAAACTATGATGCCAGAGATGCTTTGCACTTGTCACCACATGGCCTCTGGATACTAACAAACAACTTTATCTGTCCCCATAATGTCTTTCTTTATGCTGTGCTAAGTTGCTAAATCCTCCAACATAACAAAAATCACTCACAACTGTCTAAAGGTACTGCTGCTCAACGTTAAGAATTTAAATTAAAAACTGCACTCCCTGGAAACACTCCTTACCATAGAGAATGCAGACATATGTGCAGTCACAGAAACATGGTTCATAACCATGGAGAACATTCCTGCTATCAAAGGCTACAATGCCTGTCATACATTTCTATCCACCTCAGCTAGGGATAAAACAAAGGCAGTGGGTGTCTGAGTGTTTATAAAAAACAAGTACACTGCTAGACTGGTGCAACAATATGACAATCTTGAGCTGCTCTATGTCCAACTAAACCTAGGTGTGATCACCTATCATATCCATGCTAGGTACAGCTTCCCTAACATAGTCTGGAAAACGATAATTCCTACTTAAACTACTGTAATCTCTTAACATTTAACCTAACACTATTCTTATGGGTGACTTCAACTACTTCTCTATAAACTAGGAGACGTATAGGACCCATAATTCACTTGCTCAAAACCTTTTGGACTTTGTCAATTTAAATACAATGGAGCAACTAGTGATACAAGTATCTTAGACCTAATACTCATGAACATGGGGGGATGCTTCCCTGTCCCATGCATTAAATCTTCCTTGCCAAGATCTGACTACAAAATGATTTCTTTTAGCATTAAAACTGATGTAGAATCCCATCAAACTCCAAACTTGTTAATAACGTTGATAAGGCCAATTATCTCTAACTAAGCAATAGCTTCTTAAACTTTCAAGCACCTTCAAACCTGAATAACACTGAGGGCTACTCTGAGCTGTACAGAAAAGAACTGTACAACCATATTCATAGCTGCATAGAGGAGCCAGTATCTATCCGAGTGAAATTTGTGATTAATGGCAAAAATAAACCACCCTGGTGGACCCCTAGCATAGAGCAATATTCAAAATATTTTTTCTTTCTACTTTTGAGCCTTTGTTCCCCATTTAATTTAGGCTTTATCCAGATTTCTTGAAGAAAGAGGTCAAGAGGTGTGCTTCCAGTGGTCGATCAATCTCACTCTGTCTCTGTCTCTGTCTCTCTCTCTCTCTCTCACACACACTTGCACTTCAGAAAATACATGCTAAGACAAATCCTATTATTCAAGCAAGTTTGTGTTTCATGGAGTCAGTATTTAAAATATCTTCAATTTTTAGCCTGTTTTCCCCTTTACTTTTGGCTTTATTCAGATCTCTTGAGCAAAGTGATCGAGAGATATGCAAACCTCTTCATTGCTACTGCTACTGCTCTTTTGCTCACAGTCCTCATACTCTCTCTCTCTCTCACGTACACACACAAACACACACACACACACACACACACACACACACACACACACACACACACACACACACACACACACACACACACACACACACGATACATGTAAGCATGCATACATTCACACACACAGACAAAAACATGAACGCACATATGCACACACACTTTTTTTCTGTTTCATTTGTTTTTACACTAGCTAAACAGGGAAAGTGCTGCCTAGCGAGTGTGAAATAATAGCTCAGTCAATCTCGCTCTCACTATCATGCATGCATACACTTGCACACACAAACACACACACACACACACACACACACACACACACACACACACACACACACATAAACACACACAGACACTTTTTTATTTTTAGTTTTTAATTGTCTTTTTTTTATTTTACACTCAGTAAATAGCAAAAGCACTGCTTAGCAAGTGTAAAATAAAGGCAGTCATTATGTAACTTTTCAGTCTGAGCTCCACGGCACCTTAATATGCTGCCATGAAGCAGCAGGCTCATTTTTCAGTGAGCATTACCTGTAAACTGACACCCTGTTGTAGGATATTCATTCTCTAGTTAGGGTGCTGATCTACAGGTTGCCCATTCTCTGATGTAATTTACTCCACATTATCACCTACATAAGGTCGAATAAGGGGTAGGTGTGAAAAGAGGCACCTTTGTTAAAATCTCATTTAGATGCAAATGTCAGCACAGTGTCAAAGCCTTGTTTTAGATTATTTTTTAACTAAATATTGGATTTCTTCAAAGTCATAGTCAGAGCCAGATCATGGTCAAATGGGGCCCTACGCAGGGTAATAGATTGGGGCTCTCCCTACAGTGCATCCCCTCCTGCATCAGCCACTACCGACACCCCCTGCCCAACAGCATCCCCTGCCCAGCCATTCCAGTTTTTCACTACTTGGCTATTTCTCCCATTACCATAAACACAGTTCAAACTTAACAGTGTGCATACGCTTTTCTTATTTACTTCTACAATGATTACGGATATTGAATTAATAACAGAAACACTGATAGCCATTTGTTAAAAAATGCAGTCTCACAATGAAAACAGTCTTAGCATAAGCAATAAACTTTTCTGCTACTGAAGCTCACATTCATTGAAGTGGCATTAATACCCAAATTCAAAGAAAATGCATCTGGCCAGTGGAGGATTAAGTTTATCTTTGGGCTGTCTTCAAAGTATAGGCTCCTTGTACACATATTTAGGGCCATGCATACATGCATGTATTCTTTGATTCATCTTCCTGATTGTATTAAATTATATTCCTTGTGTAATACAGCACCACTTGTTAGAAATGTATTTTAAATATGTAGGTTTGAACATTCTTTCAGTAAGCAGTGAAACGAAATGTATGAACCAATAATGCCAAAACTACCATTTTCAGAAAATTTCACCCATAAAAGGCCACTCAGACTTCTGTCATTACAGTCCACCAATACCAGTCAATAAGCACTATCTCTGCAGAAGTAAAAGTCATCTGAATAATTCCACATTAAAGAGATCTGTAACTAATGAAGAGGTTGCTACTGGCAAACAATTTTACACTTCAGTGTTTCACCTACAAATTCAGTGCCTGCTGCCCTTGAAGAATTAATTGCCATAACTGTGTTACATTAAAAAAATTGTTAAACTCAAACATTGCTACAGGGAATGACTGACAAACCAACGACAAGTAATTATGCTACTAACACTGCTTTCAAATTCTGCAATTCTACAGTGACGGCCATTTGCTAAACAAAACAGTTAGTTACACATTGAAAACAGACTTAGCATGTGCAAACAGTAAATTTCTCTTCCCTTGAAACTCACAATGAATTGAAACTCATTATCCCTTGAAAATGCAATGAAACTCATAATTCTCCAAAAATGTACTGAAACTCAAACTCACAATTCCATCAGCAGTCTAGTAGTTGGTGTAGAGGATTCAGCCTCTTGTCTCCACTGAAGCTCACAATTCCTTCAACAGTCTGGCATAAAATTTGTGGTTTTCTGGCAAATCACTGGGAAGATCTGATTATTGCATTTATAAAACAATGACATACACATACACTAAGTTTCAGACTTCATATCTTTCAGAAAATGCATGTAAACACAAATCCTATTGTTCTAGCAACTTTCTAAGTTTATAAGAGCAATATTTAAAATATGCCCCTATTTTTGTTCCCCCCATTATATCAGGCTTTGTGCAGATTTCTTGCACTTAGAGGTTGAGAGGTATGCACATGCACCCCTCTTCTCACACAGCAACACACACACACACACCCACACACACCCTCACACACACACACACACGCACACACACACACACACACACACACACACACACACACACACACACACACACACACACACACACACACACACTCAATCGCACACAGCAATACTCACACATACCTCTCAACTGTCCATATTTTCACAGAATCTACAGATTTTTGCCTCATATTTTTGGACTGTTCCTCAAAGTTATGGATTTCTGGAAAATCAATAGGAAGATCTAAGGACTGAAATTACTAAATAATGACATACATTTGAGATTCAGACTTCATATCCTCCTTCAGCAAATGCACGGCAACATAAATCCTATTATTCCAGCAACTCTCTAAGTTTATAATAGCAACATTTAAAATCTGTTTCTATTTTTCTCCCCCATTATGTCAGGCTTTGTACAGATTTCTTGCACTCAGAGGTTGAGAGGTATGCACACACACCTCTACTCTCATACAGCAACACACACACACACACACACACACACACACACACACACACACACACACCTACTCCCTCTCATGCAGCAACACACACACACCTACTCTCTCTCTCTCTCACACACAGAAAACACACATACCTACTCTCACACAGAAGCACACACACATACCTCTCAATTGTTACAATTTTTAGAGAATGTACAGATGTTTGCCTCATATTTTTAGACTGGTCCTCATACAATTTGTGGTTTTCTGGCAAATCACTGGTAAGATCTCAGGACTGCAGTCACTAAATAATGACATAAGATTTGATTTTCAGACTTCATATCCTTGAGAAAATACATGTTAACACAAATGCTATTATTCTAGCAACTCTAAGTTTATAAGAGCAATACACAAAATCTGTCCTTATTTTGTTCCTCTATTATGTCAGGCTTTGTCCAGATTTCTTGCATTTAAAATGTTGAGAGGTATGCTCATATAACTAATGTCTTTCACAGCAACACACACACGAACACACATTCTCTCTCGTGCAGCAAGACACACACACACACACAAACACACACACACACACACACGCACACATCTATCTTGCCTCTGATTTCAGACAGCAACACAGCCCTTCTCTGTCTCAGCAACGCACACACACACACACACACACACAAACACACACACACACACACTAACACACACACACCTACAGTCTCATATGGCAGCACATATCTACTCTCTCTCTCTCACACAGCAACACACAACATACCTCTCAACTGTCTAGATTTTAACATAATGTACAGATTTTTATCTCATATTTTAGGTGGTTCCTCATAAAATATGTGGTTTTCTGACAAATCACTGGGAAGATCTGAGGATTGGATTCACAAAATAATCACATACACATACATTTGAGTTTCAGACTTCATATCTTTCAGAAAATGCATCTAAACACAGATCCTATTGTTCTAGCAACTTTCTAAATTTATAAGAGCAATATTTAAAATATGTCCCTATTTTTGTCCCTCCCATTATATCAGGCTTTGTCCAGATTTCTTGAACTTAGAGGTTGAGAGGTATGCACACACACCCCTCTTCTCACACAGGAACACACACACACCTACACTCTCTCACACACAGCAAAACACACACACTCTATCGCACACATAAACACACGCATACCTCTCAACTGTCCTTATTTTAGCAGAATGTATAGATTTTTGCTTCATATTTTTGGACTGTTCCTCAAAGTTATGGTTTTCTGGAAAATCAATAGGAAGATCTAAGGACTGCAATCATTAAACAATGACATACAATTGAGATTCAGACTTCATATCCTCCTTCAGAAAATGCATGACAACATAAATCCTTTTATTCTAGCAACTCCCTAAGTTTATAATAGCAATATTTAAAATGCGTCCCTATTTTTCTCCCCCCATCATGTCAGGCTTTGCACAGATTTATTGCACTTAGAGGTTGAGAGGTATGCACACACACCTCTACTCTTATACAGCAACACACACACACACACACACACACACACACACACACACACACACACACACACACACACACACACACCTACTCTCTCTCTCTCTCACACAGAAACACACATAGATATATATAGATAGATATATAAAAATACGGCTACTTCTTTAACACCGCAGTAGTGGCATCTTCCTTTAAGATGAACCATGCATGCATTGCATGCCGATGTGAATGTAAAGGCATTCTGCACTCACATGGGTAATTTAAACTAGTCATTCTGAGAAGGTGAGTGTAAGTGTGAGTGTGTGTTTCTGTATGTGTGTGTGTGTGTGTGTGTGTGTGTGTGTGTGTGTGTGTGTGTGTGTGTGTGTGTGTGTGTGTGTGTGTGTGTGTGCCTCTGTTTGTATGTAATTTAAACTACTGGTTCTGTTTGTTTCTGTATGAGAGAGAAAGTGTGTGCATGCATGTGTATGTATGTCATTTAAACTAACTTCTCAGTTTGTATTCCAGATAGGATGTGTGTGTTTGTGTTGCTGTGTGAGAGAGTAGATGGCCAGAATGCCCCCTTCCAAAAACTGGGATCTAGCTGCCAGTCACCTAGTGCTGGATCCAGATTTGGACCTAGTGCTACCCCCACTTCCAAAGAAGTTGTACTGAAATCAGCACAGTGCATATGCCTCCTGACATCCTTGCTCCCAGTTTTTGCTTTTCCCTCCAAGAAAAACATTGTCACACTCCAATCTATCTCAAAAACATCTGTCAATTCATTACAAACATACCTATCTGTGAGCATCACTGTATAACCCTAGAAAAAGACAAATTGATAACCGTAAAACAAATGTCTAACCTTATTTTAGGATCTCAACCCAGCAAACTACTCCAGCTCCACAAATTAACTTCCCTTTCATCTAGATTTCATGAAAAAGCCTCCTCATGCAACCTGAGAGCCTACTCACAAACCACACCAAACACCTTCTCCTAGTAAGCGTCCCCTCTGATATTAAGGAAATCAATACTTATGCAAAATTCAACATGCAACTCATAAAACCCTTCATCAAAGCCAAATGTTCTGCTTCAACTTAAGACATGTCACCTAACCTATCTCGTTTCTGAGTTTCTTCTCATTTCTCAAGATTTACTGAAGATTGGCCCTCTTTGGAAACTAATGTATATATTGTATATTAGATTGTATATTGCAATGTGCTTTTTGTGCACACTATCCCCAGGATTCTGTAAATGTCTGCACAGAAATAGCTTATTCCTGCATGAAAATGACCATTTAAGAGCAGCATGGCAGCTCACCATGCATATAGTTATGAAGGCGTGCTGCCTCTGCTCCTAAATGGACACTGCGTGTGGACAAGTGCAGGGGGGTGTGTCTGAGAGCAGAGCTCTATCAATATACATGCCCCTGCACTCAAGAAATGCCGTAGAGCAAGTACAATGAGCGAGAATGCCCATAGGGGGTTTCCACCTCTTCAAATACCCAAAGTGGGACTGTTAGTGTACAAGCATGACATGTCGCAGGACAAAACATACCCACAGCCATTGCAAAGGTCAAAGCCCCACTTTTCAGGAAAACCCTATGCTCATAGCAGCAGAAACATGCCAGAATTTCTGTCAAATGTGCAGATGCATGCAGAAATCCACAGCAATAAGTGAAACCTGTTCCTTCTTAGAGAAAATAACACTAGAAAGTTTTTGTTTTACCAAATGGATTAAATGTAACCATAGCTGTGCAGGTTTGCCCATTGCTTAGCTATGCATACTATAGCTTAAATGGCACAATTAAGTAAATAGCAAGATATATTCAGTCGAAGCAGTACTGCAACAATGTAGTGGTCAGACCGTTCACTTTGCCAGCAGTCATTCCCAGTTTGATCCTCACTGTAGTAAATTCCATTTTCCATGTGAAAGCAATTTATGAACATTGTTTTTGCTGTATAACCTATTAAATAACATATATTTGTGAACTGGAGTACTGCATTAAGTGCAGATGTGAGGTATCATTGTAATAATGTGGTAAAATCCACAGATAAACACAGGTGCCCCATACAGTATACATAAACATGAATCAGGGATACTAAACAAAGTTATAATGTGTAATGAATGATAAATCAATACCATACAGCAAATAGTGTAAAAAATGTATAAAGTGTCCAAATCTACCACTTTCCCAAGACCCGTGTTTCTTTTCTTTCTAAATTACTGCAGGGGTAAGTGGAAGTAAGCACTTTTAAGCAGTAGTAAGCGGGTTTAAGCCTGTTTGCATGGGGGTAAGCAATGCCTACACAGGATAAGCAATTTAGAAGCTGAGTGTAAGAAATTTTAACCGGAAGTTAGCATTGCTTACCTTTGCTCAAACCCACAAACAATTGCTTAAAACTGCCTTAATCACTCTGTATCCAACAGCCCTTGTTCTGCCCAGCAACAACATAAACATACCTTACAGGTCTTGAATCCAGGATCTTGTACACTATAGTAACAGGAGTTAACCAGTAAGCCATGACAGCTGTACATAAAACTGTGGTATACCCAAACAGGTTCTCACTATAGCAAAATCACAATTTACATGTCAAAGGAATTTATAAACAATTTGTTTTTGTATAGTTTCATAGGTAGGTAATAGGCTATCTGCCAGAAGGCATTTATAAGCGTAGCTAGAATGTGTTGGCTTTCGCCACCCCCTTAGATTAGTTCCCTGTGCCTCTGTCCAGCAGAGCCACTGAAGTGATCCCCAGGGTAAGCTTTCTGTTTCCCATCCACTCATCAAGCTTTCTCTTGAAGAGTGTTAGCGAGGAGCTCTGCCTAATGTAGATTGGAATCTTGTTCCAATGCATGGGAAGTCTCTGGGACAGGAATCTATCCCTCCAGCACGTCCTATTTATTGTTGCGGTGAGGGTTAAATCCCTAGAGCATGTGGCTCGAGGGGATAAGGTTTCCTTTAGGGGGAGCATGTCCATCAATTCAGGGTTGGACATGGTTTTGTATGTCAGACAGAGATCACCTCTGCGGAGGCAGTAAGCAACCGAGTACAGCTGGAGTTTCTTCAGTCGAGCTGCATAGGGCATCTGTTTGAGGCCAGTGATCCTCTTGGTGAGGTACTTCTGTAGTCTTTCTAGCTGTTGCAGGTGTCTTATATGGTACATCCCAAATGGGGTGTTGTACTCTATGATGGGTTTGATGAGTGATGAGGAGAGGGGCACAATTACCTCTTTTGATCTGGATGTGAACCCTTTTGTGATTAGGTGGGCCACATAGAAGGATTTTCTAACCACTTTTGCAATGTGATTATCAAAGGAGAGATTACTATCTACTTGGGTCCTAAGATCCCCTATTATGTTTTCCATATTTAGTGGACTACCACCTATGTGGTAGTTTGTAGGTACTTTGTTTTTTCCAAAGGGGATGACTATGCACTTTTTGGCATTTAGCTTGAGGCCATGATTTTGACACCAGGTATTCGTCTCAGTGAGACCCTTTTGGAGGATGTCTGTGTCAGCTGCAGAGCCAATTATAGCCCCTAGTTTGCAGTCATCTGTGAACTTGGTCAGCCGTAGTCCTCCTGTTCTTGTCTGTACCTCTGAGAAGTATATGCTAAACAGGAGGGGTCCTAGGACTGAGCCCTGGGGAATGCCACTCGTAACTGGTTAAGAGTCAGACCTAGCTCCTGCAACTCTCACCATGTGGGTTCTGTCCATGAGCCAGTTGGAAGCCCATCTTGTGATGCAGGGGTTTATGTTCAGGCTGGTGAGCTTGTCTATAATACCAGAATGGGGAATGGTGTTGAAGGACTTTGCGAGGTCTAGGTAGGCCTTGTGTACCACCTTTTCCTCATCTATAGACTTGGTAATTGTCTAAAAGAAGTCCACCAGGTTTAGGAGGCATGATCTGCCCTTAATAAAGCCGAACTGGGTAGGGTCCAGTGTTTGGAGGTTCCCATTGTCTCTGTTAATGACTTCCATGATGATGAGATCCATAGCCTTGCAGATCAAGCTAGTCAGGCTTATAGGGTGATAGTTCCCGGGGTCTGTTGTGGCTCTACCTTTGTGGTGCAGAATAACCATTGCTGTGCATCACTCTATGGGTATGTAGTCTGTGGATCGGCTGAGTTTGAACAATATGTTTAGGTGAGGGGTTAGTTCATCTTTGAGCTCATGTAGGATGCAGCCTGGGACACCATCTGGGCCCATTGATGCTGTGTTTTTGGCTTTGGAGAGGGCTGTTTTAACCTCAGTGTCTGTGATTTCAGGGGCTCTTCATTCTTCTGGTATGATTATGGGCCCTTTTGGGGGTAAGAGGAGGGTGAAGTTTGCACTGAACCTGTCTGCCAGGATGTTGGCAATATCAGTCGGTTCAGTGTATTTTGTGCCTTTCTGCACTAACTCCGAGCAGATCTGAGCATTGCCACCTAGATTCTTGACATAGCTAAAGAATGCCTTGTGGTTATCTTTGGAGTCCTTGGCAATTTTTCTTCAAGGCTCGCCTTGGATGATTTTATGAAGGATCGTAGTTTCTTGCTGATACTGATCAGGGATGTCTTCCCTTCTTGAGATTTTACTCTTATGTACTAATTTCCTCCTTCTATTGTATAACTTGTTTATGGCAGGGGTCCACCAGACTGGTTTCCTTTTCTTGGAGGAGTGAGTCTTAGTTTTGCTTGGGATAGCATGATGCATGCATTCTTGTAGTTGCCCATAGAATGCATTAGTAAAGGATTTTGCAGCTTGGACAGCTTTATCCTTTAGCATGGGAGCTTTGAAACTTTCCACCTCAGTCTTAAGTAACGTGAAGTTTGCTTTGGAAAAGTTTTTCAGTTATTTCCTTGTCCGGGGATGAAGGCGGAATGTGGATATCCAAAGTGATTTGTTTATAGTCAGATCTAACCAGCAAGGGGTTGTCCTCCAGTGTGGAACACCAGTCGCCCGTGTTGGTGATGTCCAGGTTCAATATGTTGTCACCTCTGGTGGGAGTGTTGACCAGTTGATCCAAGGCATTTGAATTTAACTGGAGTACTGCATTAAGTCCAGATGTGAGGTGTCATTGAAATAAAGTGGTGCAATCCCCCGATAAACAAAAGTACCCCATACAGCGTACGTACATGTGAATTACGGATACTAAACAAATATATAACATGTAAATGAATGATAAATCAATGGCCAACACCAAATAGTATGCAAATTTAAAAAATAAGCAACACTAAGCATTGCACACCTCTGCTTACCAGGTATAAGCAATGCATAGCTCAGCTAAATAGATTTGCCCATTGGTATGCCCCTTTAATCAATAACAGCCTTACGTAACCAGGTTTGCCCATAGCTTAGCATTTTCAAAACTGTCCAATCATGGCAAAGTTTGGGAAATTGGCCCTTGTTAAACCCCACAGGCTGGAATACATCTCATAACTGGTTGCAGCTTTCTCCTGTAGGCACAAAGGCTGGTGTTGGGGAAGGATTGTGCTTCCGAGTGCAGCGCTGGGGCATCCAGGAGTCTAAGGTCATGGCAGGACTACTGGTAAAAGACCACAAAGTGAGACTGCTGCAGGGCCAGTACCAGGGTTCCCAATATAAAGCAGAAGCCTGGGAACGTCTTGCCCATGACCTCACCAGTGCCACTGGCATCCCTCAAACTGGTGAGCAGGTCAGGCATCACTATGCTGATCTGAAACAGAGGAAGAGGGAGCTCTTGTATCAGTGGATCCAAGAAGGTAGGCAGGGTGATGTCCCAGCAGTGTATAAGTACTCATTCTACTAACTGTTTAATAATTGGCTAGCTCATGTATATTATGGATAGGTATGGCTAAATATTCCTCTTATGTCTCTGACAGCAGCAGTGGAGCAGGCTGTGAATCAGGAAGCCCATGTGTGTGTAGGCTGCAAAGGCTGTGTCGCAAGGCAGGTTAGTAATAATCTTGCATGTACTGTCATAAGAAATAAATCTAAAAGTAGTAGAAAGTTAATTGCCAGTATAAAACCTGTATTGTTTATGGAATGTACTGAATACACCAGACAATATGGCAGGAAGAGTCTCATATAGGTTATATGTAAATAAAAGGGTAACAACCTGAGAAAAAAGGTCTAACTCCTGGACTGCTTATGTTTACTCTGGTATCATATGGCAATGTAGTGTTCCATTCTGTTAATAGTACTGTTGTATTAAGCACTATTACCCACACTGTGCTACATAAATAAAATGTGTAGGAATGTCTGTATATGACTAATGTAATCACAAGGTCATATTGTACAACTGAGGGGGACTTAGAAAACAGTGAAAAGCTACACAACAAAATCCAAATAGCACACTCAACTGCGACGTAAAATGTTGTATTTGTAGCACACACAGCCATGGTTCGAATCCTGAGAGTGGTAGTAAACTGTATGCATAATCATATCTCTCAACTGTACAGATTTTTGTCAGAAAGTTCTGATAATTGGCTTAATTTTTCTGCATGTCACCCTGTCCCCCTGGCAAATCATTGGGATAATCCCAGAAGTTTAGGCAGCAAATAATGACATACAACTGATTGTCACACATCATAACCATCAGAAATATATCTATAAGAAGAAACCTGTCACTCTAGCAACTCACCAAAATGTTTTGAGAGTATTATGCAAATTATGTCCCATCTCTATCCCCATGTTGTGAAGCTATGACCAGAGTGTGTGCAGTAACAGAGTAAGATGTATGTGCATAATAATAATGTGGAATCTGATAATACGTGTGACAACATTCAGGTAGTGTTAACAAACATTCCCTCCACAAGTCTGTCAGATAAGAAAACTGTGCCTGGAAATAAAAGATTGAAATCCTGGACTGGTTTAGTCTGGTATTGCATGGCAGTGTTAGTGTTGCAGTTGCTCTGAATAATAAGGTATTACTCATCACTGTCACCCACACTGGACACATGTAATCTGGTCTAATTGGCTTTACAATATATTATTGCTGTCCTCACCCCTCTCTCTCAGGGGTTTGAGTGTCCAAATCTATCTCCAAACTCAAGAGTATATCCACAGCTGTTGCTGTAGAAGAAATGGGCAGCTATGGACCTTCCCTACACTCGTCCTCCACATCCCTAGCTATTTTCCCTACTGTCTTTCCCTCTTTGTGCATCTTTTTCACCACTTTCCTATCAACCCTTTTTCATTTTTTTAAAGAAATTAGAGCAGGAGTAAGCGGGAGTAAGCACTTTTAAGTGGCAGTAAGTAGGTTTAAGCTTGTTTGTGCGAGGGTAAGAAATGCCCGCACAGGTGAAGCAATTGAGAAGATAAATCAGTATAAGAAACTGGAACCGAAAATTAGCATTGCTTACCTCCACCCAAACCTACTTATGTGCCTTAATCACTCTGTATCCAATGGCCCTTGCTCTGCCCAGCAACAGATGAAACAGCCCTTGCAGGTCTTGAGCCCAGGACCCTGTACACTACAGTCACAACTGTGAGCCACTACACCATGACAGCTGTGAAGACAGCTGTTGTATTTCCAATACATCTGCCAGCAGACATATTGAATAGTATTGAACAATCACTGTAACTTTTACAATTGTGTAGTACATGTTAGTGATATTCTGTGACTGTTGCATCACATAGGTTGTTATATCTAAATATACACATATCAGATACATACATTGTGATACATCTGGGAAGGTATACACAACAGGAATGTTTACACATGACAAGGATATGGATATATACATATACATAAGCAGATATATGTCTACATGTGCATACACATAGATATTCATATATATGTATTTATACACATCTGTATAATGCATCATATATATGACCATTTATAGACCTATATATACATCACATATGTACAGATATACCTATTTATGTTGATATATATGTAGATATCTATAACTATATGTGTATATATGTCTCAACAGATATATATATATTTATGTTGATATGTATGTAGATATCTATAACTATGTGTGCATATATATCTATATATCTGTATATGTGTAGACATATATAGATGTGTATATGTGTATATATATATATATATATGTGTGTGTGTGTGTGTGTGTGTGTGTGTGTGTGTTTCTATATATATATATATATATATATATATATATATATATATATATATATATCCATATACGTCTGTAGATATGTTTATGTCTATATATCTATATAGATATATGTATATATATATATATATATATATATATATATATGTGTGTGTGTGTGTGTGTGTGTGTGTGTGTGTGTGTGTGTGTGTGTGTGTGTGTGTGTGTGTGTGTATGCGTGTGTGTGTGTGTGTGCGTGTTTCTATATGTATATATATATATATATATATATATATATATATATATATATATATATATATATATATATATATATATATATATATATATATATATATATATATATATATATATATATATCCATAGATGTCTGTAGATATGTTTATGTCTATATATCTATATAGATATATGGATATATATATATATTTATATATATATATATATTTTTTTTTTGCCATATGTCCAGAACTTGGAGTGTAGTCCTACCTCAGCACCAATATTCTCAACCACTTAGTGCAAGGGGATGTCATGTATTTATTGCAGGTATATATGTAAACTGTTGCTACTGTAACAGGGGTTGCCTTAACAGACATGTTGTCTGTGAGAGGTCACATCTTCTATTGACATGTATGCCATCAGTTACTGACAGACATCGTAACAACATTATAGTAAATTACCACTGATAGCACAGTAATGATCCTGTGGACTACAGCAGAGATATGACCAATATATGTTGACAGTCTGGCACTCTCTGTTCAGTCCAGATGTATACACATATCCCCTTTGTGCGAGACATGTGGACCAAGCCTGACAATGTGGATGTTAACAGTCATGTACATGGGAATATCACATAAATACTGGACTACATATGCCCACACAGTTTATGCATTCACACACACTTGTCTGTCCTGACAAATAATAAATGGTGGTGCAGAGGTCACATGGCCACATACTACCTAGAAGTTAGTGACATACATCTGTACAGAATCCCACTGCTTTGTCAGAAATACACAACAGTTATGATGGCTCGGCAGCAGTATGTTTTGCAAATATCTGGACATAACTCCACACTGGGTAATTATACAAAGCTGCTAGGAATGTAACAAAGCACTGTGCAAGCTACAGGCAGACTGTCACAACACTGGCCAACATTTTGTTTGGGGGAATACACATGTACCTGCAAATATAGCAGGCTCCACAGGCATGTCAAAGCACAGAGTAGCAGACACCTGTATGAAAGTGCATACCTACAACCAATGTGAACACAGCCACAGCCACATATGGTACGCAAGCTTAATATTACACTATATGGACTGTCTGATCAACACCATCCTCTTATGTGCCACTAACACACTAACCATTCATATACTGGGTCACGACACTGTGTGGTCCAATGCCTGTCTGTGGTATGGGACTCGTGTGTTTGGCCCTACAAACATGTGAGCCAATAGGGTACCATACACTGGAGCAGTATGTAATATCAGATAGAACAGGACCAAGAACAATGACATCTACCACAGTCTGTACACAGGCCAAGGTACGTATTCGCAATACACATACTGTTGACAATCACCATAAGTACACGGACCGCACTACTGTACACACAACTGCAGAATGCCCAGGTTATTTCCTTAGAAATAGCCCCTACTATACATAACATGTCTAGCAGTCTGATATCTGACTTGCTTGTTGTCAGATATGATGTCAATAAATAATGGTGTACAAAACATATGCACCTCTTACGGCATGACATATGTACAGAGGTTGACAGACTTGTGGCTGGAGCCACAAACACTGGTCCAATATTGGCAAGTTGCTGTGATACCCTCATACATTTACTGTTGCAATAGGGTTTGTGTGACATATGTTCTATGAGGTATATGAAGTCAGTAACTGTCATGGCTGTCACCATGTACTGACTGCAATCCTCAGACTATGCTTCTGCAATTCTAAGATAGGTGATCTGTGAGTAACACAAGAAACATAAGACTCCAAACATTGCCCAGTCTGCAGATAACCCTACAGGTGGGAGTTTCCTCAAACACAAAACACTGTCATGACAGGTATTAAATCATGTAGATCAGCCATATCCACACAAACCCTGTTAAAGTAACATTACTCCAAATGCAAAAGAGTAACACTTACATTATGTAGTCATGTCTGGCACATCCCCCTCCTGTTTGTTGGCCTGCTCCACAGTGTATGTTGTTAGAGGTATATCCCCATACCATCTGTGATGCTGTTTGCCAAACATCGACATAATGTCCTGCTCACAGTTAATGAAAAGGCCCAACACCCACATGATGTTCCTAGGTATAGGAGTGTGTGTTCCTTGCAACTGGCTATGGAAATGTTACCACAGCTGTTCAACATACAATCAGCTAGTGGGGGACTGCAATTCATGCAGAGGCCATCAGCTGATTATGAGCATCACCTACAAAACACAAGCTGCTGCCTAACCAAAGCAGGTGTACTTCTCCACATCCACCAGAGTGGAAGTGAGAGAGACAGACAGAGACAAAGTAAGACAGGGAGGGGGTGGGAGAGTAAAAACTAAGCATGTTTGTGTCACACACTTACCAGTACAGGGGTTCAAACCCCTGCCTGACTATGCATTGCTATCAAATATCACATGTCCATGCAGGTATTGCATGCACCACAGAGCTTACATGCTGGGGAGTTGTCCAAATGTATATCTGATGGTGAGTGACATCTGCAAAAGTGATAAAGGAGGGATAAGGTAGGTGTAGTACATGTGCCTGTCCACATGAGCAGGTGTCAAGGTTGACACAGCTACACTCTCTCAGGGACTCACACATATTAACACAGTTGGCAGGGTAAGGATTAGACTTCCTAACTAGCTAGTTTACCACAGTACAGTAATACACAGGTATAACATGCACCACAGGGGTTATCAGGATGATATATGGGCAAAGGGTATGTGAAGGTGTCTAACATCAGAAGGCATGCTTCAGTTGGCCAATAGGAGGTGTAGTGAGTGTGAATGGTGTCAAAATCATTATACTCCACACACAGACACAGGTTGCCAGTACTAACATGCATGGGTGCATTGCTTCACAGGTGTGTAGTGGTTGACTGTGCCAGAAGGATGTACAAGGCTAGGGAAAGGGTATACCTTGGCATCAGAACACAGGAAAATGGTCTGCAATGTCCCTCAGGGGTGTAGTGTCTGGATTGGTCCTCACAGGTGGGTATTGTATTCACCATCCAGTCATCTGGGTTACTATTGTGGGTGGCCAGTGCTATGTAATGCTTGCCATGTATGTGTTCTGTGTTCCATGACATAGACAGCATCTGAGATCTGCACACGTCCCACATGGATGTTCTGTGACATGTGGAAGTGTACCTGGGGTGTCAAGGGCATGTTGTGTGCACAGATTGTTATCATCAGATGTGCCATTCCTGGCCTCATGTGTTGGGAACTGGCAATGGACACCAGGTTGACCCTGCACCTACATTGACAGCATGATACAGGTATTCTCTCTTGTCAGTGGCATCTGTCCATACAGGGCATGCATTTAAGGCATGGTATTTCCTTTGTGGGTTACATTTGATGGCATTACAGTTGTTGCAGGTGTTCAGTGGGGAACATAGTGAAGGAGCACTTTATGCAATTATGAGCCTATTGTAGTGATGGAACATGGTGACATGCCCTCTGTAGTCTGCTGCAATCACACCATGGTTACTATCTGTGGGAAATATGCAGGAAACTACCAAGATAGTGGTTGTTGCCTAGCCGAGTGTGTTTGTGTATGAGACATGGGTTGAGAGTGTTCTCTGGGTAATACAAGGGTTGCCTAAATTGTTTGCCAGGCCTTGATGTCACATGTAGGGGTATGGATTGTCAACCCCAGCCTCTCTGCTGTTTGACATTTGTTATCTTTGTAGGGTGGACATTGTGACATATAGTAGGCCCGCCATATAAGAAATTTGCAAAGCCTGCCCCACAGTGAGTCCAGCTGTTACACACTACAGCCACCTCCACACAAGATATAACTGACAAACACAGACACACACACCAAGTTTTATAGTTGCCATGTCTGGAATTGGAACTCCTACCTAAGTAGTACATCACACTACAATATTTTGCAGTTATAGGATGTGCTACGGAGATCACTGGGCTACTTCTTCCCCAAAGTTGTATTTCAAAGTGAATGTCATCAGCAGGCTTGCCAAAGAAGGGCAATGAAGGTTGTAGTGACTGTGAATGGCGTCAAAAGCATTGCTCCCTACACGGACAGACAAACACACATACTTTCCATGTCTGGGAATAGAACCACTACCTAACTAATATATCAGACAACAGCATTACACAGTTACAGGGTGTGCCATGGAGATCACTGGGCTACTCTTTTCCCAAATGTATATTTCAAAGTGATGACATCAACAGGCTTGCCAAAGAAGGGCAGTGGAGGTCGTAGTGACTGTGCATGGCCTCAAAAGCATTGTACTCTACACAAACAAAGAAACAAACAAACAAACAAACACACACACAAACACACACACAAACATTCACACTTGCAATGCCTGGAAATGAAACTCCTACCTAACTAGTATATCACACTACAGCATTATGCAGTTATAGGATGCACCATGGAGATTACTGTGCTACTTCTTCCCCAAAGTTGTATTTCAAGCTGAATGACATCAGCAACCTTGCCAAGGTTGGGCAATGAAAAGTGTAGTTCATAGGTTCATAGGGTCATACGTTGATACTAGGCTATCTGCCCTAGGGCCTATACATGCCTATACATGACAATTCTCTGGCTGTGACTTCCCACAATATTTACTTCCCTGCACCCCTGTCTAGCAGGACAGCTGACATGATCCCTGCAGTAAATTACCTATCTCCCATCCAGTTATCCAGGTTCCTTTTGAAGAAGGCCAAATAGGCACTCTGCTTGACATGTATAGGCAGTCTATTACAGAGTCTGGGGAGTCTCTGGGTCAGGAACACATCCCTCCCGCATGTATTGTTCATTGTGATGACAGGATTTGGATCCCTGAAGGATGTGGCTGTGAGGGTTTGGCATTCTCTAAGTGTAGCATGTCCAACAGCTGTGGGTTTGACATGGCATGGTATGTTAAGCAGAGATCACCTCTGAGAACACAATACTTGACAGAGTATTGCTGGATGATTTTCAGATGGTCAGCATAGGGCATCTGGTTTAGGCCTGTGGTCATTTCGTGAGGTATGTCTGCAGCCTCTCTACATGTTGCAGATGTCTTGTGAGGTACCTATGTAACATGCTGTTGTAGTCTGTACTGGGTTTACTGAGAGATGCCTACGGAGGGACAATGGCGTCCTTTTCCTGGATGTAAAGCCTTTAGTGGGTGGTTTGCCACATAGGTGGGTTTCCTGACTGTTGTGGCAATGTGGTTATCAAAGGTGAGACCACTGTCCACCTGTGTCCCTAAGTCTGTTATCATACTTTAGGTGTTTAGTGTACTGCCACCTATGTGGTACTTCACAGGTACATGTCCCTTCCCAATGGGGATAACTATATATTTCTTCACATTGATCTTGAGGCCATGGCTCAGGCACCAAGCATGTCTTTCTATAAGTCCCTTCTGTAGAATATCCACATCATGTGGGGATTTAATATTGGCTCCCAGTGTGCAGTCATCTGCAACCTTTGTTTGCCTGTGTCCTTTACTGTTGGACTGTACTTCAGAGCAGTAGATGCCAAACAAGGGCGGTGCTAGGACTGAACTCTAAGGTACTCCAACTGTCACTATTTTGGGGCTCAGGTTGGTGTCACCTACATTTACAGTGTGGGTTCTGTCAGTACAGCAGTTGGCAGCCCATCGGGTGACATTGGGATTAATGGTCGTCTTGATACATTTATCTATGATTGCAGATGGGGGATAGTGTTGAAGGGCTTAGCGAGGTCCAGATTGGCTGTGTGAACTACCTTACCCTCGTCCATGGCTCTGGAGATGGATCCACAGCTGTAATTCATGTTGAGGTGACATAATCAGCCCCTCACAAACCCAACCTGTTTAGGGTCCAGTGTTTGCAGGTTGCCAATGCCTTTGTTTTAATTTCCATGTTAATGCATTCCATGGTTTTGCAGATCAGGCACATCATACCACTAGGGCTGTAGTTCCCTGGATCCAAGGTGGATCCCCCCCTTGTGGACTGGGATAACTGTAGCTGTGCACCACACAGTGGGCATGGAGTCTGAGGTGTGGCTATGATTAGACATGTCACGTAGGTGAAGTGCAAGTGCAGTTTGTAGGTCATGTAGTACACAGCCCAGGATGTTGATAGTCCCATGGCTGCTGTTGTCATAGCTCTGTAGAGTGTGTTTTTTTACCTATGTGGCTGTTATTACTGGAATATGGCAATATATCCATGTTGAGATGGGCCCTTTGGGGGTTGAGAAGGGGTGCAGTTGGCACTGAATGAATCTGCCAGGATATCGGCTATATCCCTGGGAGGAGTAGATTTAGTACCATCCTGTTGTAGCTCACAGCAGTTCTGAGCATTGCCATTTAAGATCCTCATACAGCTATGGAATGGCTTGGAGTTGCATTTGCCATCTTTGGATATATTATGTTCATAACTAGCTTTGCTGGATGTTAAGAGGGGTCTCTACCTCTTACTGTAGCTGGTGAGAGAGTATTTTGCATCCTGGAAAGTTTCCCATTTCTGCAACAGTTTCCTCCTTTTGTTGTACAGTATGTTTATGGCAGGGGGCCACCACATTGGCATCCGTTTCTTAATGGGGAGCGTCTTGGTTCAATATTGGATGGCATAATTCATGCATGAGTTGATGTGCTTGTACAGTGCCTTCATGTATGATTCAGCAGTTGTCCTTTCAGTCCCCATTTGCATGGGTGTCATGATGTTAGTCATGTCTGACATGTGGTGGGGGGATGTTGATGTTAAGGGTGATGAGCTCATGGGCATACCTGACCACCAATAGGGTAACCATAGGTGTAGAGCATTGATTTCCCATGTGGGTAATGACCAGGTCTAGGATATTTGAGACCCTGGTGGGACAATGGGCTACTTGATCAAGGGTACTGGGACTTATGACTTCCAAGAACCATTGGGCACACGTGTTGTTACACAAGTAGTTTTCCCAGTTAATGGCAGGGTAGTGTAAGTCACCCAGTATTAGTGTGTTTGCTTGTATCATAATATTTCACAGTATGTTTCAAAGACTGTAGTGGATATCATGGGGCATGGTGGGAGATCTGTAGCAAGCTATACAATTTGGAATGCAGTCTAACCTACTGTTAGTTGCACTTGGGGTATTTCAGACACATTCTTTTGGGAAAGTAGCCTGGTGGTGTGAATAGCCTTGGTGAATATGGATGCTCCTCCACCTTTATTGTTTTGGTCCGGGTTTGGTGGCCAACAGTTATGGTGAAAGCTATACCTGGTATTGCAGGGGTGCTCTCTAGAGGCTTGGATCCGGTCTGTGTTACTGCACAGTTATTAATGTTCTCCATTTGTAGGTGTGCATAGTGACTGTGAATGGCCAAAAAAAAATTGATCCCTACACACACACACACACACACACACACACACACACACACACAAAGTTTCACAGTTGCCATGTCTGGGAATAGAATTCCTTCCTAACTAGTTTATCACACAACAGCATTATGTAGTTATAGGACACGGTATGGAGATTACTGGGGTACTTTTTCCCCAAAGGTGTATTACAAAGTGAATGACATCAGCAGGCTTGCCAAAGAAGGGCAGTGGAGGTTGTAGTGATGGTGAATGGCCTCAAAATCATTGCTCCCTACACAAACAAACACACACAGACAAACATCCACGATTACTATGTCTGGGAATAGAACTTCTACCTGACTAGTTTACCACACTGCAGCATTACACAGTTATAGGACACACCATGGAGATGACTGGGTAATTCTTTCCTCAAACGTATATTTCAAAGTGAATGACAGCAGGCTTGCCAAAGAAGGGCAAAGGAGGTTGTAGTGACTGTGAATGGCCTCAAAAGCATTGCTCCTTACACAGGCAAACAAACACACACACATCCCCACTAGACATTTCTCTGAATAGAACTCCTACCTTACTAATTTATCATACCACAGCATTACGCAGTTATAGGACATGCCATGAAAACCGCTGTGCTACTCCTTCTACAAAGGTGTATTTCAAAGTGAATGATGTCAGCAAGATTGCCAAAGAAGGGCAATGGAGGTTTTAGTGACTCTGAATGGCCTCAAATCATTGCTCCCTACACAGACAAACAAACACACACACGAACATCCACACTTGCCATGTCTGGGAATAGAACTCCTACCTATCTAGTTTATCACACTACAGCATTACTCAATTACAGAATGTGCCACAGATATTACTGGGCTACTTTTTTCCCAAAGGTGTATTTCAAAGTGAATGACATCAGCAGGCGTGCCAAAGTTGGGCATTTGAAATTGTACTGAGTGTGACTGACCTAAAAAGCACTGATCCCTACACAGAGTAACACACACTTAACACTTCTGGGATTAGAACTCCTACCTAACTAATACATCACGCTACATCATTACGCAATCATAGGACATGCCATGGAGATTACTGGGCTATTACTTCCCCAAAGGTGTATTTCAAGATGAAGAGATCAGCAGGCTTGCCATAGTAGGGAAATGGGGAGTGCAGTGTATGTGCTTGGGCCATAACCCATTTATCTAGAGGCAGACACACCAGACTCAGGCACACATAGGTTTGTATTCCACAGGTATGTGTATACAACTGCTAGATGACTACTGACTTGTACAGTCATGTTACACAGTGAGCACTAGCACCACAGACACTATAGTGCTGAGGGATTCCAGACGCAAATGTCTACAGTGATTGACATTTGCACATCATGTGGTTTTAGCCAATTAAATGTGTGCTGGGTGAGACAGGCCTCATGATGGAAAGGCTCTTTGTCACTGTCACTCTCTTCCATACATCTATGTATGTGTACTTTTGGCCTATTATAGTGTGTTGTCATTGGATATATGTGTGTATTCCTATCCAATGTGTGTGCAAAGCATGACTTATGCGTACTGAGGAGAGTATGCACTAACATCTGTGACTGTAAGATATGCATGGTCCACTGTTGTGGCCAGACATGGGCTTCACTTCTTTAAGTGTGTGAGCATGCCCAGTATGACCTTTCAGTATTTTGTTGTCTGGCATGGCCTTCATTTCTCTAAGTATGGTAGCATGCCCAGTATGACCTTTTGTATTGAATGTGTGAATCTATTCCAGGTAGATTGTACTCCAGTGCAGACGTTTGTGTTCTACACCTGCAGCTAGCAAACTGTTTCTGCAGGATATCTGTAGATCAGCTGACAATATGGGGTAAATGGGCAAAGGATAGCGGGTTACTGTAGGTAATCGTGTCTGTGATGCTTTTGCTACATGTCCCAGGTGTCAGCAGAGATATTCAGACATATGTACTGTTATACACTGTGATGTTTTACGTCATCAAGTACTGTCGGGTAGATATATTTCTTGCAGTGATGTCCTGTAGCATACAGGGTGAATGCAGCTGTGTCCAGCATTGTGGTCAGCAGCCTACATATTCTTGCACAATCACACCATTCTGGAGGGGAAGCTGCAGACATTTGCTGCTGGGTCTGTGTAAATGGTTCAGCACCTTGGTACAGTGGTGGCAGAGGATCCCATGCGTGTACATCCATCGACGTGACAGTATGGCCATATCCTGCTGTGGCCATACCTCACAGCTGTACAGATTCACACAGGTTACCCAAAGGCAGGGATCATAATTCTGGACATTACTCCTTCACATTATTGTTTACAAGCAGGTTTGTAACCACCTATTCTTGTGTTTGCAACCAGGGATAGCATGTGCACACGGCTGAGTTTCGGACTTCACACACTCCATGCTGCCCATGCTCCCCGCCCCGTCTATTACTCTATCCTCTTTCATACATTATGCAAACATTATCTGATATGTTCCCTATAGTTATCACCTCATCACAGCAGTAATTTGGTGTTGGTCCACAGTTCATGTCATAGGACATGGTGGACATGTTACTGTGATTTGTCCACATGGCCTTGCATTTGGGTTCTGTGGACTGTGTTATGTTGTTATTTGGGAGTCCATGACATAACATACATTGGCAGTACAGGTGAGACACAGGCCTTTGGCAGAGGACTATAGGTCATTTGCCAGTGATGTAGGCCAGCTGTAGCAGGCCGTTGCATTCTGTCACTCCTACAGTCCCAGACTGTGATACACTATATTCTCCTGGAGTGACAGGGCAGGTGTGCAAAGTGTTCATGTCAATATTTTCTGTCAGTATTGACCCAGTGGTGTGGATGCTGGCAGGGTGCTGCTTAAAGCTAGAGACACACCTGCATGGGACACCTGCTCTGCATGCTGCATTCTTTCGCTATTGCCATACACAGGTGGGGGCCATATTGTACTCATTCCCAACAGCAGGGATAAGACTGGAGAGGTACCTGTGGGTGGTGGTTGGGTGAGCTGGGAGCCTGTGTGCTATGGATATTACTTGCATCTGACTCACAGATATGCATGGGGCATTCCACTTATGCTGGCTTGTACAAGGGCATCAGCTGTTTCTCAATACATTATTCCTATGATTTTTGTGGTCTGCCAGTGTTTGGCCAGACAACATCGGTATTCCCTACTACAAGCCCAAATAATGTGCTTTAAACCTGTATGTACAATTCCGAGGGTGTGTCCATTTGACAGTTACATATTATACACTGTCTGTTTGGGGTACTTCCCCCTGCGTACTGCTTGTATAGCTGGGCCAACATTCATGCCATGTCCATCTTTCAGATGGTGACACATATTACTTCCAAACATTTACTATGGCTTACTGCTGGAATGTGTTATACTGAGAATCATTGTGTTTGGCACTGCAGTTGTGAGAATTTGGTCCTGTCATCGGCAGTACTGGGCAATGGCTACCAGGACAAACCTCACCATGCATACATACTAACCACTCTCACACAATATACAGCACACACCAACCTAACACATGCAGACATGCATATTGTGCACATGCTACAATCTATCCTGCTACCTTGGCCAGCTCAGGTAATGTGTGCTCCACTGTTATTATACCTACAAATACATGTTAGTACATTTTTACATAGGATTGGGGGGGCACACCTGACTGTTACTACATTTCTACATAGGATTGGGGGGGCACACCTGACTGTTACTACATTTCTACATAGGATTGTCGGGGGGGGGCACGCCTGACTATTAATACGTGTCTACATAGGATTAGGGGGGACACACCTTACTGTTACTACATTTCTACATAGGATTGGGGGCACACCTGACTGTTACTACATTTCTACATAGGACTGTGGGGGCACACCTTACACTTGTACACATTTGCTATGACTGTACTGGTATGTCAAGTACTCCATTTCATTCATTATTCTAACCTATCATGCTGATTAGATCATATCAGTGTACTACAGGTCTTAGGTTTGGTTGACCTACATTTCAGTTTCTGACTTCTTACCCTTCAGAACTAACATCCCACTGTCTGACCTTTTATAGTCTGTCTGTGTAGGCCTGGGGGAATGTTATCCATAGCTGTCAATCAGAGGCCTTAGCACAGCCTTAGTTTGTGTTTGTCTACACCTGTCCTGCTGGCTGAGACTGTTGTTGGGTATGTGAGCCTCCCTGACTGGCATGTGTGTGTCATATGGACACACATGTGACCCAGCACATTTCCTGTAGTGAGTTTTGTCAGCTTGTCCAGTACTGGCTACTAGGGTGACACCAGTATTTGTTACAGATCTCAGGCTGCCACTTTAGGTGTCTACTATCTGCTGGCATCCCAATTCAGCCACCCGATTCCATTGCATGCTCACATCCATACCATAGATACAAGTAACAACACATACTACTCCATTCAGCAATTGGTAGGAAGAGTGGCTTACCTTGTGGCTGTACCAGTACTAATGATGGTGCTGGAGGGCTGACTATGTCGGATGCAACTAGTACACTCCATATACATGGCTAATCACGGGTAGTGCCATGTTTGGCATCCCTTTTACTGTATGTACGAGACAGAGAGAGGTGTCATTCCCTGGGTCCCTACTGTGTTAGTGTATGTGCTATGTGTTGCCTCTTTGCCAAGGCCTGGGCATACTGGGCACGCCTCATTCTGCCTACTGGGGCAGGTTCAGGTTGTTCCTCCTCCAAGTCACTCTGTGCCTGTGCAGGCCTCGGCAATGGTGGTGGGCTATGTGGCGCTGCCCCATGCTGTTCGTGCTGCAGCTGTTTCCACAGGATCATATTGTGTAGCATGACACATGTGATGACAATCTGGGTACCTGTAGCTAGTGAGTACTGCAAGGCTCCACTAGATATGTCCAGGCACTGGAACCGTGACTGGAGCATCCCAAACACATGCTCTATTATGATTCTGATCTGTGTGTGTGCCTCATTATGGAGTTCTTGTTCAGGTGTGTGTGTTTCTGATGGGTGCCATCAGCCATGGCTCCAGTGTGTAACCAGCATCCCCCACTAGATGACCATAAGGGATGTCCTCATTGGCAAATCTCTGGTACACTGCTGTGACCCGTACTCAGGAACTGCAAGTAGCATCAACTCAAATAATGATGACAGTTTACCTAGGTTTCATCTTTAATGAAACAGACTTCGTCAGAACAAACAAGTCCACACACCCTGAAAATAATGAATAATTACTCTTCCACTAATAACATTCAATTAACATACCCATCCTACAATATAATATGCAAATAAGCTTGTCTTCAACCTTAAAATATAATGTAATATATACATCAAATGCACTCATACCAACATTACTATAGTAAAATCCATATTCCTAATAAACCTTCTTAATACATATGTAAAAACATATAATAAGACATATAACACACTGTACAACATTACTTCACAATATATAAAGCTTCCATACTCTGATGCAAAATTAGAAAAGCATATAAATAAAAACAATGACAATATTTGTGTGTATAAAATGCATTATTTTCAGGGTGTGTGGACTTGTTTGTTCTGAAGAAGTCTGTTTCATTAAAGACAAAACCTAGGTAAACTGTTGTCATTATTTGAGTTGGTGCTACTTGCAGTTCCTGACTACGGGTCACAGCAGTATTCTTTCTTGTGGTTTAAGTAGTCAGTGTGTCATTTACATTTTTAAATCTCTGGTACAGCTGCATCAGATGCCAGATGCGGGAGTCATGATGGCTTCCAGGGCAGCCAGCACACACATTCATTATAATGCCCTGGGAATCACACACGGCCTGGAAGTTGATGGTGGGGAAGCCCTTGCGGTTGATGTAGATCCTACCATGCTTACCGGGTGGTGCTTTGATGTGTATGTTCATGCAGTCCATAGCACCCACTACCTCAGGGTATTCTGTTATTTGGTGGAAGAGATGCATATTGCTGGCCAACTCCTCACGGGTGTTGGGGAAATATACATGCTCACCGGCATGTGCTGACATGGCATCCAGGAACTGGTGGAGTACTCTGGATGCTGATGCCTGTGAGATCCCCATGATATCCCCAGTTGGCCTTTGGAATGTACCTGTAGCTAGTATTCTTAGGCCCACACATACCTTGGTATCCACTGGGATGGGTTCCCCTCTGTTAGTTCTGTGTGTCAGATGTGGCCCGCACAGTTCAGCAATTTGCTGTAGGAGGTCCCTGACCACCCTATAGTGCATCACTATCTCCAGCTCATATAGCCCCTGGTAGGTTACCCTGGGTCTATATACTCTTCTTCTCCTCACTGTGGGTTGGTCGACAGCATTCTCATTCTCACCACCCTCAGCACCTTCCACATTTTGATGTATGATAGCTGCTGCAGCCCCTATCATTTATTTGCATTTGTCTGGTAAAGTTTCCCTGCTTGTGTACACCATTGGTGTAGAGTACGTGGTAAGAAACAGAGGGTAATGTGTTTGCATAGTTTATAGTGGTGTGCTGGGCTGGGCTGCTGCCTGTGTAATTGGCTGATTCTGATACATTTCACCTGTCAGCTATGTTAGTTCTCCTTGATTACCTTCCTACTGCTGTTTTCCCTTCCCATTGCCTTCCTGTTAAAGCCCGGGGATGTGCCAGACAAACACAGTACTCAGATGTGGAAAGAGCTGCTCTTTCCTGGTTTACTTTTTTTTTCCTTTAAAACCCGGTGCGTGGTATGCACACCCATTTTGGCAATGTAAACAGTGCTAGTCAGCCTCAGACCCACCCCTTTGCTTAGCTCTGCTAAGCTAAGGGCAAACCCGAGTCACAGGGCTACAATAAGCTTACAGTATGCCTGACACCCCCCCATGATGTCAGCTAACTCTTAGGCTTGCACCATGCTATTCCTGCACTTACACGGTTGGGTGCTGGCTAGCATTGAGGGGAATCATTCCCCTCATTTGCATAAGATTGCCTACTAATGCATAGTTACAGGTCCCACACTGTGCCTTCCACCTTAGTAACCACTATTCACTGGCCATGTTGTTTTCTGTCTGCCATTGAGTATAATGGCAAAATAGTGATTTTGGATAAAATGCTTATTTCAGGGGGGGGGGTTTATTCTCGGCCCAATCCCGTTTGTACGCTGCTTCCCTACGCTTAAACAGCCAAAATTGGCTAAAAAATAAAAGTTATTTATTTTATTTTGGCAACTGTTTTACATGCTAATGGCCATATATTTGGTCATTGGCATGCTTTACACATACTATACACCCTTTCTTTGGAGCTGTCATGGCTCCGTTTTGTAGTTTTCAGAAATGTACTCAGTTACAAACAGAGTACATTTCTGCACACTACACTAGTCCTGCACAGCTGGCTGTCAGCTTACTGGATTGCAAATTCACCTCATTTGCATGTTTTTTACCTGCAAATGGGGTAATCTGCATACAGGGGCTGTGTCTGTGCAGGAATAGTGCAGGAGCACTCGTGCACATCCCTGGAGCTTATTCTTGGATCGCACGCCGGCCATATTGCCACCAGCAGCTCCTGCATTATTCCTACATGCTGTGCAGAGCTTACTGAATCTGGGGGACTGTCTTTCTCCAGAATAACTACCATATAATACATAAAACCCAATGTCCAATTGTCCCATATCCTTGCCCTAAACTTGCCTTGTTTTTTCCTACCTAGCACCACTAATTCTGTCAATAAATCTCTCATACCTGGTATATCTACCATCTCTAACCTCTGAGCTCCATCAGCATCAATCATATCAAACACACTGACATAATCGCTTCTCCACATCTTCTCCTGAACCACCAGGGTAATGTGGGGAGTTATAAAATACCCTCAGCTGCCTGACAAAAATGACTGTGTCAAGCCAGCCTCCAGGCTGTGAACATATACCATCATTCAAAGCCCCTGCAAAATTCTCCTGGTTCTGAACATCACCCAACAGGTTTTCTAGTTCACCTGTACCCCTGTGGCCTGAGTTAAACTTGTTTTCCTCCTATCCAGAGCATGCTACAACCTATTACGATCCTGTTCATCTATAGCTTTCAAAAAGTCTCCTACCCATTCTATCCCAGTTTTATTATTTAACAGCAATTCATTGCACATTATCATCATTACCTATTGGCATATGATAATCCGTACATCGAACTTCATACATCACTGTCACTGCCCTCTGTCTGGCATGCTTCTGTCCACTAGCTGCAGCCTGCTGCTCCACCTTCTTCTGTTTCCTTTAACCTCTGATACTGCAACCTGCCTCTCCAGTGAGGCCTGATGAACTTACACTAGATGAACCCTCAACTTCCTTAAACAGCTCCTCCACCTGTTATACAGTTGAACCCATCATTCTCTAATTGAATCTGCTGCCATCTGAAAATAAAATTTACAATTAATAACAGTTATCCAAAACCAACACCCCCCAGACACCAGACTCTCACCAAAAGGCTGCATTGAAAAGTCAGCTGTGCTGTAACTGTAACACCATCATTTTACTGTTACACTAATCTATAGCCATGTAAAACATGCAAGAGATGTAGTCTGTAACCATCAACCATACACAAGCTGTATGTCTCACATCATGTCCAGCCCTGCATCTGCCTAACCATACACACATTGGAGCTATGGAGCCTGGACTTGCAGGATCAGTGTGTACTGTTTTCAATCAAATACTTTACATATATCTATATCTACATATATATATATATATATATATATATATATATATATATATATATATATATATATATCATAGCATGTCACTATCATGCCCAGGCCGACCCCCCCATGCTCTCTAAGTGCAAAGCCAATGACACCACACAACTCAGCAGCCCTCCCATAATATCCTGATCACTACAAAGCCTTGAGAAGAACAGGCCACTATCTCTAAACAAACCTTGTATTCACATGTACGCGACACATAATTCAGCCTGGAATCACCCAGGAGCTTGTACAATGAAATAAAAACTACCACTCAATACCCTACATCATTACAACTAGAGATTCCAACTTAGCTTCTGCTTGCTACATTTCATGCTCAATGGAAGTGGGGAATAAGAAAGAAATGACCCTGCAATGGCAATCAACACTGAAGCAAGCATTGGTCAACCTGCTGCCTGATGTCACCACCCACTATTCAGCTTCAGTATTTGAAATGTTCCCGTCCACCAATGCCCCACATGGCAACACTCCATGGAATATGGAAACTCCACCAAGGCCAACAGCTGACAGCATCACATTACCAGATGGCCGTCCATTGCCTCAAATACCTCAACTATCCACCCTTACAAGCAATTAAATGAAGTTTGTGTGCTAAGCCTCAGACCGTTAATACTACCTCAAAGGCAGGATGGACTAACCATGGTAGCAAGCAGCAATACAAGCTAGTCGTTTGCCCAGCCCACAGTCACATGCAGCTGACTCAGCTAGCAAGCCTTACAAAGCTATCATGACAAACAACGATGAAAAGAATCAAGCTCTATACCTTGCAACCAAGCAGTAACTTTTCAATTGTTTCAAGCATTAATCCACTTTTCAAAATGCCAGATAGATGAAAATGCTATTTTTTTATTCTATAAAATAATTTCTTTGATCCTGAATACACTCTCCTTTCAATGAAAACAAGGTTTCAAAACTAAGAGGAGGACAGAGCAAACAAACGATGACCACTGTATTAAATGTGCCTGCTCACCCTAGATAGAGACCTTACCCATTATGCCTAACCTTCATATATCTCCCCTACCTCTGTGCTGAGGCCACTACAGAGAGGAAAAAAAAAAAAAACTTCAAACCCCATGACAACATTCTTACCTTCTTAAGGTAGCTAACCAGGCCTACCACACCTGGTCGCTTGGGTGTGGGGAGATGCTTAAATGATCTAAATCCCATACCAAAAGGCTGAGCTAATCAGATGCTGTGGCTTTTACCTAATCAAACCCCAACCCTAATGATCTAATTTCCTTCCTTTATGTTCTTAATTTGTAACCCTTCTTTCCAAGGTTTACTCTAAATCTTAAACTCCAGTCTCTGTTTAGCCTGCCCATTCCTTCGCCACTGAATAAAACCCTAAATCCTCAAAGCGGTCTTAGACAAACCTGTCTGTGGTCAAACGTTATTTCTATAGCACTGACGTGCACATTTTCTTCAGTCAATTGTTACTGTGGTATTACCAAAATAATATCTTGTTCTTCTAGAAATTCTTCTTGCATTTATGATAACTATGCTCTATTCAACATATCTGCTTATTGCCTGGTCAGTATCACATAACGGTTAAGATTTTTTGCCTCACAGGCACAAGGTACAGATTCAGTCCTGACCTCCTGATAATGCCTGTTTGAAATATGCATGTTTTCTTTGTATCTCTATGGTGTTCCTGTCACCTCCAAAAAACATGTTGCATGTTTCTATGATAAACTCACCAAAGAATGCAGCTGCGGGGAACAGCACAGATTCCACATGGTGCTCTATAGTGAGAAGGGTTGTATAAATCAACCATTGAGGCATCTACTGTGGTGCACAGTATCCTCAGGATAGGAGGACATGGAGTACAGACTATGCACCATGGCAGAGCTAGCCACTTGACAATGTAAAATATGTCTCTAGGTGATTTGGTCATGTTGACTAATATCACCAAATAGGCATAGGGATTTCCAGGTGATAAGTGGGTTGAGGACCCGGCCTATTCCAACCTACATCAGGGACCCATGCTAGTGGTGGCAGGGGTGTATGTACCCATACTGGACATTGTGCCTACCATAAAAACCTGGAGCCCCAATTCAATAAGTTACTAGCTGACTGGTGTACAGTTGCCCAGCTTCTCAAGCAAAATCTGTACTTAAAATCAATCAACCTATCAAACAAGAACTAAGAATTGCTACACTTAATGCAGGTTCACTGACGAGATGTAGCTTGAAAGTGGATGATGTGATGAAAGGAGATACTGCTCACACAGCTAGCTGGAGTTTTGTAAATAATTATATGTCATTGGTGAATATTGAAATGATTTACACAAGATGCTTGTGTTACAAATTTAGTAGAACTGCATGTCATGTGTATATCAAACTGCTTGTACAGATGTGTGTAGAAAAGTTATTTGTAGAGTGCAGTGTTCAAAAACATAACCACAGTGTGCCCTACTGGAAGAGAACAGAAATGTATATGCAATATTGTAACTGTTTAAATGCATATATTTTACCAGTGGAAATGGAAATACAGAAGGCTAACTTCAGTCCAGCATACTTAAAAAAAAAAAAAAAAAAAAAAAAAAAAAAAAACTGAAATGAAATTGCTTTATGGCTAGGCCATAAAAGATGGTGTGTTTCAATGATCATCCCATCAAGAGACATAATCTTTGTACTAGGAAACTTTCTGTATTGTCTTTAGGGTAAACTAATTACTAGTCAAAAAAGCATAAAGGAATGCAATTGTTTTATGATTTCCAGCATCTGCCAGAGATCTGAGTAAAAGCCCTTATCTGTATATTTTTACAAACTGCCAGCTTCAGCAATGGGTGGTTTTGGCCTGGGGACTAGAAGTCCGATGACAAGAAATTATGTCATTCTGCAAGCTATCCAGGCACTAATATTTAAGATATTATTTTGAGAAGTCTGTTAGTAAGACACAGCATACTGCATTTTGACTTGGACCTGACAATAACAAGAAAAAACATTCACCACATCTGCCTTGCTCTAATGAAATAAGTTTCTAGGGAATAGTATAATTCTCTTAGATACAGTCAGGAATACAGTAGTAAAGCTTATTTTAGGTATTTTTATTTATTTATTTGAGACTGTCCTGCAATGTTGTTTTAAATATTCCCTGTGGTTTTGAACTCTGATGTCACTGTGAATATATATTTAGTATTTTCTTTTCTTGTTCTTTTAGTATTCATTATTAAATATATTTAAACTTTTCATTGTGGCTGATTGGTGTAGAGATATTTAAGTTTTGGTAGTACTTGTATATTTATTTGATGACACTGTGAGACACTCCTAATAGCCTTGGTCTTGGTCAAACTACCATTTGTGTTAATATCAATATTACACAGTAAGATTGGACACCTTTTGTTATGGGTCTTAAAGTAGCTGATAAGGAGTTGACTAGTGGCAGTGGTAACTACCATATAGTCTGGGCAGAAGGGGGCATAGCTAGTAGTAAATCTGTGCCTGCCTTTCCCAGGTGGGTGGGTATGTAAATCAAACCTCAAAGAGTGTGCGTGTCAGCTACGTGGGCAGGCACACAAAGCACTGGTTGGACAGAGAGGGTTCTGCAGGTCTTGGCTTAGTTACTCAGCTGAGATCTCAACTCTATTGCTGTGGCAGTGGGGAGTCTTACTGGGGATCTGGAGAAAGAGTGAGAAACCAGTCCCAGACTGACTGTGGTCTCCGTGTGCTCTTAAGGGAAACTGCACTTGACGCAGACAGCTGCATCTGGAAATACTGTGTGTGTGTACTTGTCATCCTCTCAGTGAACATCCCCCACTATTGCCAGCAGTGTGGATTGAGGCTCCTTGGTAACTGGTCCAGTGGAGGGTCATCACAGATGACGTGATAGTAAGAAGGAGGCTGGACATACTCTGTATCCAGGAGACAAGATGGAAGGGCAGTGCAGCAAAGCCACTTAGCTTTGGAGCTAGATTTTCTACTCACAAGAAAGTGAGGGAGAAGCTTCAGAAAACATAAGGGATGTCATTAGAATTAGTGACAGACTCATTGCAATCAGAATCCAGCCTAATGATATGGCAGTACTCATAATCTCAGCCTATGCCCCGCAGAAAGGATGTGATAGTGTACAAAACAGTGCATTGAGGCAGCAGCTGTAGGACCTACTAGATAAAGCAGGACAGCAGGAATTGACGTTCATAATGGGTGACCTTAATGCATATATCGGAACAGATACAACAAGATATGAGGACTGCCTGGGTCCATGTGGGTTGGGCAATGGGAATAAAGAAGGAGAGGCCATTCTAGACTTCTCTCCAGCAAATGGCTTGATAGTAGCCAACACATGGGTCAAAAAGATATATAGTCACAAGATCTCATACAAGAATGGGCAACATGCAACTCAAGTAGAATTCCTCCTAGTAGAGAAAGGGCACTGGGGTAGAATTAGCAATTACAAAGTCATCCCTAGTGAAACAGCCCACATCATAAACCACTGGTTGCCACAATCAGCTGTGAGCAGTGGTTAAAAAAGACTCTAAGGTCAACAAAGACTAGGCTGAAGACCTGTTAGTCAATTGAAGAGAAAGCACAACAATTTAAGGAATTACTCAGGGCTCTAGTACCTAAAGCAGAAGAGGAGGAAATAGGTGGAATTGAACAAGAATAGCAGCACTTTAAAACAGCATGTGTGAGGGCTAAAGACCAGATATGTGGCTAACCCAGGTATGGAAATAATGTACACAAGGAAAGCTGGAGGTGGAATGCAGAAGTCCAGGAAGTCAAAAAAGAAAGAAGGCATACAGGAAAAAGTGGCAGATGTAAAAGATGGACCAGGATAGGAAAGAATACTGGTTAGCTGGCAAATGTGCTAAGAAAGAAATTACAATAGCAAAGAACAAGGCATCAGTGGTATTCTACCAGCTTCTGGAAATAACGTTAGTAGATGACACAAAGAAGCTATATTAGGCTGCAAGACAAAGACAGAAAGATGAAGAAGAGAGTCAGACAACCTTCATAAGGGATGGCAGGAAGAACATGCTCAACAGTCCACAAAACATCAAAGGCAGATGGCAGGAGTTCTTCCAGCTGCTTCTGAATGGGGAACCCCATAGAAGCTATACTGCCCCAGACACAGTATGCAATGAGTGATGAGGAGGAACCCACCATAGAAGAAGTAAAAACAACACTAAGGGAAATGAAGTCAGGGTAAGCAGCAGGCACAGATGAGGTTACAACAGATATGATAAAAAAACTGGGTGATATGGTGGAGAAATGTCTCCTGAGGTCACTTAAAGCAGTTTGAAGAGAAAAGCATATCCCAGATAATAGGAGAATAAGACTACTAGTGCTAGTGTTCAAGAGCAAAGGAGACACGCACAACTGTAGGCAGTACAGAGGTATCTAACATGTGTCATATTACATGAAAGTTGTAGAGACAGTGATTGATACATGAATATGTAGAGTAGTAGAAGGTAAGATGGGTGATGAGCAGTTTGGATTCAGATCAGTATGCATAAGATCATAGGAGACCATAAAAGATTACTAGGCTATCGACACAGAGATTATTTTAAGTTTAGCCATTTCAACCCAATGTAATACACTAGAAGTATTAGTCAATACCCAAGATTGCATTTAGTGATGACTGCACATGTCCAGGAGGATTGGGGGCAATATCCCCGGTAAGAACTTACAGTGCACCATTCACTCATCCAGGTTCCTCTTGAACAGTGTCATAGAGGTGCTCTGTTTCAGATGAATTAGTAGCCTGATCCAAAGGCATTGCAGTCACTGGGAGATAAATCTCTCTCTGCAGTATACCTTATTTAAGTCACAGGCCATGTTTAAGTTCCTGGAATGGGTAGCCCTAGACCCATTTGATTTATGGATATGCAGTAAGCTCATTAAGTTTGGGTCTTAGGTTGCTCTGTAGACCAGGCATAAATCTACCCTAAGAAGTCAATACAATGCAGAGTATAGTGACAGGGACTTTAGTCAGTTTGTTTAAGGCACATGCTGAAGGCCCTTGGTCTTCTTTATTAGAAACTTCTGAAGTCTTTCTAATTGCTGCAAGTAATTAGTACAGCACATACCAAATGGGGCATTATACTCAATTATTGGCCGGATAAGTGCAAGTATAGGAGAGGTATAAACCTCTTTTGTTCTTGAGGAAATGCCTTTACCAATCAAGTTACAATGGTACACACATGGTGGTCGAAATTAAGGTCTCAGTCAACCTGTGATCCCAGGTTCCTTACCACTTCATGAGTACTTAGGGTAATGTTGTGGATTTGACAGTGTGAAGGGACATTGTCTGTGCTGAAAGGAATGATGATGTATTTCTGTGCATTCTGTTTGAAACGGTGAGTAATACACCACCCATAGATCTGTGTGAGACCCTCCTGGAGTATACTGACATCATTTAGGGATTCAATGATTGCACCTTGTTTGCAGTCATCTGCAGATTTGGTCAGCCACAACTCTTTAGTTTTGACCTGAATTTCTGAGAAGTATATACCAAACAGTATGGAGCCTAGCACGGACCCTTGTGGTAACCCACTGATAACAGGTATGCTGGCTGATGTGGAGTCACCCATTTTTATAGTGTGTGTCCAGCTTATGTGCCAGTTGGCAACCCATCTTACAACAAAGGGGTTTACATTCAATTTGCTCAGTTTATTGGTAATGCCTTAATGTCTGATTGTGTTGAAAGCCTTTGCCAACTCTCTTATTATCAGTACTTCTTGATTTCCTTTCTCCTTTCTTCCAAATATAATATTCTGCAATATTTTATTTACTTGTTGCCCAATCTCATTTCTATAATTTTCATGAAAATCTTATAATCTGAGTTATTAAGCACTATGGGTCTTCTGTTTCTTAATTTTTTCTCATTCCTGTTTTCCATATCAGTTCATGCTTCCAAGACATATTTTTTCCTGTCTGAAACCTTCCTCTAACCATTCATTCAAAACATGTACAAAATAATGCTTCTGCCAGTCTGACATATCTCTGTACACATGATACACTATTTCATCTAGTCCAGTTGTCAATTCTAAGTTCGACATTCTTAATTTTTTATTTACTTCCCCCGGGATTCAGCAAGCTCTGCATGGCATGCAGGAATATTGCAGGAGCTGCTGGAGGCAATATGGCCTCCAAAAGATCCAGGAACAAGCTCCCGGGATGTGCATGAGCACCCCTGCATGGACACAGCTCCTGTATGCAAATTACCCCATTTGCAGGTGAAAACCATGTAAATGAGGTGAGTTTGTGATCCAGGAAGATGGCAGCTGGCCGGGCAGGACTAGTGCAATCTGCAAAAATGTACTCGGTTAGTAACCGAGTACATTTCTGCAAACTACAAAATGGAGCCAAGACAGCTTCAAATAAAGGGTGTATATAATGTGTAAAGCATTCCAATAGCCAGATATATGGCCATTGGCATGGAAAACAGTTGCAAAAATAAACAAAAATAAACAACTTTAATTTTTTTGGCCAATTTCGGCTGTTTAAGTGTAGTGCAGCAGCTCACAAATTTGATCGGGCCGAAAATAAAAAAAAAAAACCTTGATAAAAGCATTCTATCCAAAATCACAAGTTTTCCATTATACTCAGTGGTAGGCAGAAGACAACATAGCCAGTGAATAGTGGTTGCTAAGGGGGAAGGCTCAGTGTCAGACTTGTAACTAGGCATTAGCAGGCAATCTTATGCAAATGAGGGGAATGATACTGAATCCCAGATTCCCCCTCATGGCTAGCCTGCACCCAACTATGTAGATGCAGAAAGACCATGGTGCAAGCCTAAGAGCTAGCTGACATCATAGAGGAGTGTATCAGGCATACTGTAAGCTTACTGGAGCCCTGTGGTCTTGGTTTTCCCTTAACTTAGCAGTGCTAAACAAGGGGGTGTGTCTGAAGCTGCCAAGCACTCTTTACATTGCCTAAGCAGGTGTGCACACCGCGCACCATGCTTTAAAGGGAAAAAAAAGTAAACCAGGAAATAGCAGCTCTGCGCACATTTGAGCACTGTGTTTGTGTGGCGCAACCCTGGGCTTAAACAGGAAGGCAATGGGAAGGGAAAACAGCAGTGGGAAGGTAATGTGAACTAGCATAGCTGGCAGGTGAAATGCATCAGAATCAGCCAATCAGACAGGCAGCAGCTCAGCCCAGCACACTACTATAAACTATGCAAACACCTTTCCTTTTGGTTTTTCCCTCAAACTCTACACCACCGGTGTACACAAGTGGGGAAATTTTGCCAAACAAAAGCAAAAAATGATACGGGCTGCAGCAGCTATCATAAATCAACATGTGGAAGATGCTGAGGGTGGTGAGGATGAGAATGCTGATGACCACCCCACAGTGAGGAGAAGGAGAAAAATGTACAGACCCTGGGTAACCTACCAGGGACTATATGAGCTGGAAATAGTGGAGTGCTATAGGGTGGACAGGGACCTCTTACAGCAAATTGTTGAGCTGTGCCGGCCACACCTCACACTCAGAATCAACAGAGGGGAACCCATCCCAGTAAATACCAAGGTATGTGTAGGCCTAAGAATACTAGCCACATGTACCTTCCAAAGACTAACTGGGGATATCATGAGGATCTCACAGGCATCAGCATCCAGGGTACTCCATCAGTTCCTGGATGCCATGTCAGCACATGCCAGTGAGCATGTATATTTCCACAACAGCTGTGAGGCATTGACCAGCAATATGCATCTCTTCCACTAAATTGCAGAATACCCTGAGGTAGTGGGTGCTATAGACTGCACACACATACACATCAAAACACCACCCAGTGAGCGGGATAGGGTCTGCATCAACTGCAAGGGTTTCCCCTCCATCAACTATCAAGTCGTGTGAGATCCCCAGGGCATTATAATGAATGTATGTGCTGGCTGCCCTGGAAGCTATCATGACTCATACATCTGGCATACGACGGAGCTGTACCAGAGATTTGCCAGTGGGGACATCCCTTATGGCCACCTAGTGGGGGATGCTGGTTACGCACTGGAGCCATGGCTGATGACACCCATCAGAAATGCACACACACCCGAACAAGAGCTCCATAATGAGATACACGCACAGACCAGAATCATAATAGAGCATGTGTTTGTGATGCTCAAGTCAGGGTTCCAGTGCCTGGACATATCTGGTGGGGCCTTCCACCAGCTACATGTACCCAAATTGTCATCATATGTGCCATGCTACACAATATGATCCTGTGGAAACAGCTGAAGCAGGAACAGCATGGGACAGGACCACACAGCCCCCCACTACTGCCAAGGCCTGCATAGTAACAGAGTGACTCGGAGGAGGAACAACCTGAGCCTGCCCCAGTAGGTAGAATAATGCATGCCTAGTATGCTCAGGTCGTGGCAAAGAGGCAATGAATAGCATACACTGACACAGTAGGAACCCAGGGAATGACACCTCTCTCTGACTCACACATACAGTAAAAAGGATGCCAAACATGACACTACCTGTGCTTAACCATGTATAGGGAGTGTACTATGTGCATCCGACATAGTCAGCCCTCCAGCGCCATCCTCAGTACTGGTACAGCCACAAGGTAAGTCACTCTCCCTATCAATTGCTGAATGGAGTAGTATATTTTGTTACTTGTATCTACGGTATGGATGTGAGCCTTCAAGGGAATCGGGTAGGCTGAATGGGATGCCAGCAGATAGTAGACACCTACACTGGCAGCATGAAATCTGTAACAAATACTGATGTCACCATAGTAACCAGTATTATACAAGGTGACAAAACTCACTGCAGGAAATGTGGTGTGCCAAGTGTGTGTCCATAGGACACACACATGCCAGTCAGGGATGCTCACATACTCAACAACAGGTTTAGCCAGCAGGACAGGCATAGACAAACACAAACAAAGGCTGTGCTAAGGCCTCTAATTGATGGCTATGGAGAACATCCCCACTCCAGACCTACACAGACAGTCTACAACAGGTCAGGCAGTGGGATGTTAGTTCTGAAGGGTAAGAAGTCTAAAACTGAAATGTAGGTCAATCAAACCTAAGAACTGTAGTACACTGCTGTACCTATAGTCAGCATGATAGGTCAGAATACAGAATGAAATGGAGTACCTCAAATAACAGTACAGTCATAGCAAATGTGTACAAGTGTCGGGTGTGCCCCCCCCCACAATGATATGTAGAAATGTAGTAACATGTATATGTAGGTATAATAAAAGTGGAGCACAGATTACCTGAGCCAGCCAAAGTAGCAGGATAGATTGTAACATGTGTACACTATGCAGGGCTGCGTGTGTTAAGTTGGTGTGTGTTGTATATTGTGTGAGAGTTGTCAGTATGTACACATGGTGAGGTTTGTCCTGGTGGCCATTGGCCAGTACTGCTGATGACAAGGCCAAGTTCTCTCAACTGCAGTGCCAAACACAGTGCATCCCAGCAAAACACATTCCAGCAGTAAGCATTGTAAATGTTTGGATGTAATATCTGTCACCATCTGAAAGATGGACATGGCATCCCAGACATACAAACAGTACGCAGGTGGAAGTACCCCAAACAGACAGTGTATACTATGTTACTGTCAAATGGACACACCTTTGGAATTATACATACAGGTTAGTAGCACATTAGTTGGAGTTGTAGTATGGAATACCGATGTTGTCTGGCCATACACTGGCAGACCACAAATGTCACAGTTATGAAGTACTGAGAAACTGCTGATGTCCCTGCACAAGCCAGCATAAGTGGAATGCCCCATGCATATCTGTGAATCAGATGCAACTAGTGTTCATAGCACACAGGCACCCAGCTCACCCCAACATCACCCACAGGTACCTCACAGGTATTATCCCTGCTGTTGGGAATGAGTATAATATGACATCCACATCTGTATGGCAATAGCCAAAGAATGTAGCATGCAGAAGAGATGTCCTATGCAGGTGTGTCCTTAGCTGTAAGCAGCACCCTGCCAGCATCCACACCACTGGATCAATAATGGCAGAAAGTATTGGCATTAACACCTTGCACACCTACCCTGTCACCCCAGGGGAATATAGTGTCTTGCAATCTGGGACTGTAGGAGTGACACAATGCAACGGCCTGCTACAGCTGGCCTGCATCACTACCAAATGCCCTACAGTCCTCTGCCAAAGGCCTGTGTCTTACCCATACTGCCAATGTATGTTATGTCATGAAGTCCCAAATAACAACATAACACAGTCCACAGAATGCAAATGCAAGGCCATGTCGACAAATCCCAGTAACATGTCCACCGTGTCCTACTGCATGAACTGTGGACCAACACCGAATTACTGCTTGGATGAGGTGATAACTATAGGTAACTTATCAGATAATGTTTGCATAATGTTTGGAAGAGGATTGAATAACAGAGGGGGAGGTAGGAGCATGGACAGCATGATGTGTGTGTAGTCTGAAACTCAGCCGGGTGCACATACTATCCCTGCCTGCAAACATAGGAATGGGTGGGCTACAAACCTGCTTGTAAACCACAATGTGAAGGGGTAATGTCCAGAAATATGACCCCTGCCTCTGGGTAACCTGTATGAATCTGCACAGCTGTGAGTATGGCCACAGCAGGATATGGCCATTTTGTCATGTCAATGGATGTACAAGCATGGGATCCTCAGCCACAACTGTACCAAGGTGCTGAACCATTTCTACAAACCCATCAGCAAGTGTCTGCAGCTTCCCCTCTAGAATGGCATGATTGTGCAAGAATATGTAGGCTGCAGACCAGAATACTGGACACAGCTGCATTCACCCTGTGTTCCCCAGGACATTACTGTAAGCAAATATGTATACCTGACAGTACTTGATGACATAAAACATCACAGTGTAAAACAGTACATATGTCTGAATATCTCTAACACCAAGACCATGTAGCAGAAGCAGCACAGTCACAATTACCTACAGTAACCCAATATCCATTTCCCATCTTGATTGGGTCTATATCAGATAATTGAAGTTCTGTAACTCTAAACACCTAATGGTCAAGCCATTATGTTTGAAGTTACAGAACTTTGACTACGTAAAACAAATAAAAAAAAAATGGACAAAATAATGAAGTGTTGAAAGCAGGGGGGCAAGCCCCCCTGCATCCCCCACGTGGGGGGTTGCACCCCACACACACCGTCACTTCAATGTGGTGTGATCTCGGAGTTGGCATATTTAAGTAAAGGTGTGTGTGTGGGGCTGCGCCCCACACACACCATTACTTAAATATGCCAACTCTGAGATCACACCACATTGAAGTGAATGGAAACCTCCACTTATGGAGATTTCCATTCAAACGCTCGAACTTTTACAAATTCAAGCGCATGGTCTCGACCATATGTGGTTCGAACTTGTAACAGTTCAACTACGTGATAGGAACCCTTTTGACCACATATTGTCCACCGATCTACAGATATCCTGCAGAAGCAGGTTGCTAGCTGTAGGTTTAGAACACAAAAGCCTGCACTGGAGTACAACCTACTAGGAATGGATTTAGACATTCAGTACAGAAGGTCATATTGGGCATGCTTCCACACTTAGAGAAACAAAGTTCATGTCTGACAACAGAATACAAAAGGTCATACTGGGCATGCTCCCACACTTAAAGAAATGAAGCCCATGTCTGGCAACAACAGTGAACTATACATATCTGACAGTCACAGATGTTTGCGCACACACTCCTCATTACACACCAGTCATGCTTTGCACACACATTGGATAGGAATACACCCATATATCCAAGGACAACACATTATAATAAGCCAAAATTACACGTACATAGATGTGTGGAAGAGAGTGACAGACAGTGACAAAGAACCTTCCATCATGAGGTGTGTCCTACCCAGCACACATCCAATTGGCTAAAACCACATGATACGCAAATGTCAATCACTGCAGACATTTGCCTCTGGTATCCATCAGCACTATAGTGTCTGTGGTGCTTGAGATAACTGTGTAACATGACTGTACAAGTCAGTAGTCATCTATCTGTTGTATAACCGTACCAGTGAAATATAAACCTGTGTATGCTTGAGTGTTGTATGTCTGCTTCCAGATGAATGGGTTGTGGCCCATGCACACACACTGCACTCCCCATTGCCCTACTATGGCAAGCCTGCTGATGTCTTCACCTTGAAATACACCTTTGGGGAAGAAGTAGCCCTATAAGTTCCGTGGTGTGTGTTATAACTGTGTAATGCTATAGCGTGATGTACTAGTTAGGTAGGTGTTCTAATCCCAGACATGACAACTGTGTGTGTGTATCTGTGTAGGGATCAATGCTTTTGAGGCCATTCACACTCCCTACAATTTCAAATGCCCTACTTTGGCAGGGCTGCTGATGTCATTCACTTTGAAGTACACTTTTGGGGAAGGAGTATCACAGTATGCTCTGTGGTGTATCCTATAACTGTGTAATGCTGTAGTGTGGTGTACTAGTTAGGTAGGAGTTCTATTACCAGACATGGCAACTGTAGAACTTTGTGTGTGTGTTTATCTATGAAGAGATCAATGCTTTTGAGGCCATTCACACTCACTACAATTTCAAATGCCCTACTTTGGCAGGGCTGATGATGTCATTCACTTTGATATACACCTTTGGGGAAGGAATAACCCACTAAGCTCTGTGGCGCATGCTATAACTGTGTAATGCTATAGTGTGATGTACTAATTAGGTAGGAGTTCTATTACCAGATATGGCTACTGTAGAACTTTGCGGGTGTGTTTGTGTAGGGTTCAATGCTTCTAAGGCCATTCACACTCACTACAATTTCAAATGTCCTGCTTTGGTAGGGCTGCTGACGTCATTCACTTTGAAGTTTGGGGAAGAAGTAGCCTAGTAAGCTCCATGGCATGTCCTATATCTGCATAATGCTGTAGTGTGATGTACTATTTAGATAGGAGTTCTAATCCTAGACATGGCAACTGTGAAACTCTGTGTGTGTGTGTGTGTGTGTGTGTGTGTGTGTGTGTGTGTGTGTGTGTGTGTGTGTGTGTGTGTGTGTGTATGTGTGCATGTGTGTTTTGTTATGTGTGTGTGTAGGGATCAATACTTGTGTGGCCATTCATAGTCACTAGGCACTGCTAAAAATATGGAGAACATCAATATCTGTGCAGTAACAGAGATCTGATCCAAGGCACCAGAGAGCACACCTGCAGTACCAGGTACAGCTCTCACCACACCTGTTGGCCACCAAACCAGAACCAAAGCCCTAATGGTGGAGGAGTGTCCATATTCACCAAGGATATTCACACCACCAGGCTACTTGCCCTAAAGAATGTGTCTGAAATACCCCAAGTGCAACTAACACTAGATAAGACTGCAATCCAAATTGTGTAGCTTGCTACAGATCCCCCAAGATTCTCACTACACCTTTTGAAACATACTGGGAAAATATTATGATACAACCAAACACCCTAATACTAGGTGACTTACATTACTGTGCCATTAACTGGGAAACCTACTTGTGTACACGTGTGCCCAACGGTTCTTGGAAGTTGTAATTCCCAATACCCTGAATCAATTAACCCATAGTCCCACCAGGGGTGCAAATATCCTAGACCTGGTCATTACCAACATGGGAAATCAATGTTCCACACCTATGGTCACCCCATCAGTGGTCAGGTATGCCCATAAGCTAGTCACCCTTAACATCTACATCCCTCCTCCACACCCCAGTATGGAAACCTCCATAACACACATCTCCAAAGTGAATGTCATCTACACATGTCAGACGTGACTAACATGACATCCATGCAGACAGGAGCTAAAAGGATGACTTCTGAATCACACACAAAGGCACTGTATGATCACATCCACTCATGCATGAATCGTGCCATCTAATATAGAATCAAGATGCTCCCCACCAAGAAAAGGAAGCCAATGTGGTGGCCCTCTGCCAAAAGCATACTGTACAACAAAAGGAAGAAACTGTTGCAGAAATGAGGGAATTTCCAGGATGCAAAATATTCCCTTATCAGCCACAGTAAGAAGCTGAGATCCCTCATAACATCCTCCAAAGCTAGTTATGAACATAATATAGCCAATGATGCCAAAGATAACTGCAAGCCTTTCCATAGCTATATCAGGAATCTAACTGGCAATACTCAGATCTGCTCTGAGCTACAACAGGATGGTATTAAATATACTGCTCTCAAGGATATTGCCAATATTCTGGCAGATCGTTTCAGTGCCAACTGCACTTCCCTCCCACCCCCGAAAGGGCCCACACAACACTGACAGATTGCCAGATTCTGGTAATAATGACCACACAGGTAAAAACTACAGTCTCCAGAGCTAAGACAACAGCATCCATGGGACCAGTCAACATCTCGGGCTCTGTAGTACGTGAACTTCAAAATGAACTGGCACCTCACCTACATGCCATATCTAATCATAGCCACACCTCAGGCTTCATGCCAACTGTGTGGTGCACAGCTACAATTGTCCCAGGCCACAAGGGGGGATCCACCTTGGATCCTGGGAACTACAGCCCCAGCAATATGACATGCCTGATCTGCAAGGCCATGGAATGTATCATCATGGAAATTAAAACAAAAACATTGGCAACCTGCAAACACTGGACCCCAACCAGGTTGGGTTTGTGAAGGGCCGATCATGTCACCTGAACCTGATTATCAACTTTGAATCAGTCTCCAGAGGTGTGGGTGAGGGTAAGGTGGTTCACACAGCCTATCCAGGTCTCACCAAGGCCTTCGACACCATCCTCCAGTCTGGAATCATAGATAAATGTACCAAGCTGGCCATCATTCCCTATGTCACCTGATGAGCTGCCAACTGCTGTACTGACAGAACCAACCCTGGAAAAGTAGGTGACACCATCTCCAGCCCCAGACACATGACAGCTGGAGTACCTCAGGGTTCAGTCCTGGAACCGTCCTTGTTTGGCATCTACAGCTCTAAAGTACAGGCCAACACTAAAGTACTCTGGCTAACAAAGGTCACAGATGACTACACACCGAGAGCCAATACTGAATCCCCGCATGATGTGGATATTCTACAGAAGGGCCTTACAGAAAGAAATGCTTAGTGCCTGAGCCATGGCCTCAAGATCAATGCCAAGAAATGTATAGTTATCCCCTTTGGGAAGGGACATGTACCTGTGAAGTACCACATAGGTGGCAGTACACTAAACACCTAAAGTGTGATAAGAGACTTAGGGACACAGGTGGACAGTGGTCTCTCCTTTGATAACCACATCACCACAACAGTCAGGAAATCCACCAATGTGGCACACCTCATCACTAAGGGCTTTACATCCAGGAAAAAGCAGGCCATTGTCACACTGTAGTCATCTCTCAGTAGACCCAGTACAGACTACAATGCCCCATTAGGTATGTACCTCACAAGACACACAAGACATCTGCAACAATGAGAAAGGCTGCAGACATACCTCACTAAATGAATCACAGGCCAAAACCAGATGCCCTATGGTGACCATCTGAAAATCATCCAGCTATACTCTGTCACATATTGTGTACTCAGAGGTGATTTCTGCTTAACATACAATGCCCTGTCAAACCCAAATCTGTTGGACATGCTACACTTAAAGAAATCCAAATCCCTCACAACCACATGCTCCAGGGATCCAAATGTTGTCATCACAATGAACAATACATGATGAAGCGATGTGTTCCTGAACCAGAGACACCCCAGCCTCTGGAATAGATTGCACATACATGTCAAGCAGAGTGCCTCTTTGGCCTTCTTCAAAAGGAACCTGGATGATTGGATGGGAGATAGGAAATTGACCCCAGGGATCATGTCAGTTGCCCTACTACACAGGGGTCCAGGAAAGTAAATATTGTGGGAAGACATAGCCAAGGAATTATCATGGCTAGGCATGTATAGGCCCGAGGGCCGATAGCAAGGCTACCAACTATGTATCTATGAACCTATGACCTACAGTTTCCATTGCCTAACCTTGGCAGGCCTGCTGATGTCATTTACTTTGAAATACACCTTTGGGGAAAGAGTAGCCCAGTAATCTCTCTGGCGCGTGGTGTAACTGTGTAATGCTCTAGTGTAATGCACTAGTTAGGTAGGAGTTCTAATCCCTGACATGGCAACTGTAACATTTTGTTTGTTTGTCTGTATAGGGATCAATGCTTTTGAGACCATTCACAGTCACTACAACTTCCATTGCCTGCTTTGGCAAGCCTGCTAATGTCATTCACTTAGATATACACCTTTGGGGGAAACTAACCCAGTAAGCTCCGTGGCACATGCTATAACGGTGTAATGTTGTAGTGTGATGTACTAGTTAGGTAGGAGTTCAAATCCCAGACATGGAAACTGTAAAACTATGTGTGTTTGTTTATCTGTGTAGGGATCAATGCTTTTGAGGCTATTCACCATTACAACTCATTGCCCTACTCTGGCAAGCCTGCTGATGTTATTCACTTTAATATACACCTTTGGAAAAGGAGTAACCCAGTAAGCTCTGTGGCACGTGCTATAACTGTGTAATGCAGTAGTGTGATGTACTAGTTAGGTAGGAGTTCTAATCCCAGACATGGCAACTGTAAATCTTTGTGTGTGTGTTGTTTGTTTGTCTATGTAGGGATCAATGCTTTTGAGACAATTTACAGTCACTGCAACTTTCATTGTCCTACTTTGAAAAGCCTGCTGATGTCACTCATTTTGAAATACACCTTTGGGAAAAGAGTAACCCAGTTATCTCCATGGCGCATGCTATAATGCTGTAGTGTGATGTATTAATGAAGTAGGAGTTCTAATCCCAGACATGGCAACCATGAGACTTGGTGTGGGTGTGTGTGTTTGTCATACATATCCTGTGTGGACGTAGCTGTGAGTGTGTAATAACAGGATCATTGTGGAGTGGGTTTTGCAAATTTCGTATATGGTGGGACTATTATATATCACAATGTCCACCTTACAAGGATAACAGATGTCAAGCAGCAGAGAGACTGGGGTAGACAATCCATATCCCTACATATCATCATGGCTTGGGGAACAATATAGGCAACCCTTGTATTACCCAGAGAACACTGTCCACCCATGCCTCATACACAAACACATGTGGCTAGGCAACAACCACTATGTTGGTAGTTCCCTGAATATTGCCCACAGATAGTAACCATGGTGTGATTGCAGTGGACTACAGAGGACATGGCACCCTGTCCCATCCCTACAATAGGAAAATAATTGCATACATTGCTCCTTCATTATGTTCCCCATTGAACGACTGCAAGAACTGTAGATTCAGCAAATGTAACCCACAAAGGAAATACCATGCCTTATAGACATGCCCTGAATTGACAGATGCTACTAACACCAGTGAATACTTGTATTATGTTGTCAATGTAGGTGCAGGATCAACCTCAGTTCCATAGACAGTTCTCACCACATGAGGACATGAATGTCACATCAGATGATAATAATCTGTCCACACAGGATGTCCCACACCTCAGGTACACTTCCACATGTCACAGAACATGGATGTGGGACATGTGCACAACCCAGTTACCGCCCATGTTATAAAATATAGAACACATACATGGCAAGCATTGCACAGCACTGGCCAGCCACAATAGTAACCCAGATGAGTGGATGGCGAATACAGTACTCACCTGTGTGGACCAATCCAGACACTACACCCTTGAGCCACACTGAAGACCATTGTCATGTGGCCTGATGCCAAGGCAAACCCTTTACCTAGCCTTGTACAGCCTTCTGGCACAGTCAACCACTACACACCTGTGAAGTAATACAACCACGCATGTCAGTGCTGGCAAACCTGTGTGTGTGTGTGTGTGTGTGTGTGTGTGTGTGTGTGTGTGTGTGTGTGTGTGTGGAGTATAATTATTTGGACACCCTTTCACACTCACTATACCTCCCATTGGCCTACTGAAGCATGCCTTCTGATGCCAGACACCTGCACATACCCTTTGCCCATATATCATTCCGATAACCCCTGTGGTGCATGTGATACCCTGTGTATTATTGTATTGTGGCAAACTAGCTATTTTTGGAAGTCTAATCCTGACCCTGCCAACTGTGATAATATGTGTGAGTCCCTGAGAGAGTGTGGCTGTGTCAACCTTGATACCTGTTCTTGTGGACAGGCATGTGTACTACACCTACCTTATCCCTCCTTTATCACTGTTGCTGATGTCACTCACCATCAAATATACCTTTGGACAGTTCCCCACATGTAAGCTCTGTGGCACATGCAATTACTGCATGGACATGTAATAGCAATACATAGTCAGGCAGGGGTTTGAAACCCTGTACTGTTAAGTGTGTGACACAAGCATGCTTAGGTTTTACTCTCCCACTCCCTCCCTGTCTTACTTTGTCTTTGTCTGTCTCTCTCACTCCCTCTCTGGTGGATGTGGAGAAGTACACCTGCTTTGCTTAGGCAGCAGCTTGTGTTTTGTAGGTGATGCTCATAATCAGCTGATGGCATCTGCACAAATTGCAGTACCCCAATAGCTGATTGCATGTGGAACAGCTTTGGTAACATTCCAATAGCCAATTGCATGGAAACACACTCCTATAACTAGGAACATCATGTGGGTGTTGGCCATTTTCATTCGCTGTGAGCAGGACTCCATGTTGATGTTTGGAAAACAGCATCACAGATAGTAGTGGGATACACCTATAACTAACATACAATGTTGAGACAGACCAACAAACCAGATGGGGATGTTCCAGACATGATTATAGAATATAAGTGTTGCTCTTCTGCATTTGGAGTAATGTTGGTTTAACAGGGTTTGTGTGGATATGGCTGGTCTACATGATTTAATATCTGTCATGACAGTTATGTGTTTGAGGAAACACCCACCTGTAGGGTTATCTGTGGACTGGCCAGTGTTTGGAGTCTTATGCGTCTTGTTTTACTCACAGATTACCTATCTTAAAACTGCAGAAGCATAGTCTGAGGATTGCAGTCAGTAGATGGTGACAGCCATGAGAGTTATTGACTTCATACCTCTCATATGACATATGTGACAACAAACCCTGTTACAACAGTAAAAGTATGAGGTTATCACAGCAACATGTCAATATTGGCCTTGTGTTTGTGCCTCCAACCACAAGTCTGTCAACCTTTGTACATATGTCATGCAGTTAGAGGTGTATATGTTCTGTACACTATTATTTATTGACATCATACCTGATAAGCCAGTGAGATATCAGATTGCTAGACATGTTATGTATAGTAGGAGTTATATTTTAGGACATAACCTAGGCATTCTGTGGTTGTGTGCACAGTAGTGAGGTCTGTGTACTTATGGTGATTGTTGACAGTGTGTGTGTTGCGAATATGTACCTTGGCCTGTGTACAGACTGTGGTAGATTTCATTGTCCTTGGTCCTGTTCTATCTGATGTTACATGCTGCTTCAGTGTATGGTACCCTATCGGCTTACATGTTTGTAGGGCCAAATACACACATGTCCCATACCACAGACAGGCATCAAACCACACTGTGTAGTGGCCCAGTATATGTAGGGTTAGTGTGTGAGTGGCACATATGAGGATGGTGTTGATCAGACAGCCCATATACTGTAATAATAAGCTCGTTTACCATATGTGGCTGTGTTCGCATTGGTTGTGGGTATGCACTTTCACACAGGTGTCTGTTACTCTGTGCTGTGACATGCCTGAAGAGCCCGTTATATTTGCAGGTGCATGTGTATTCCCCCATAAGAAATCTAGGCCAGTGTTGTGTCAGTCTGTCTGTAGATAGCACAGTGCTTTGTTACATGCCTAGCAGCTTAGTGTAATTACCCAGTGTGATGTTATGTCCAGATATTTGCCAGATGTATTGCTGCCGGGCCACCATAACTGTCATGTATTTCTGACAAAGCAGTGGGATGCAGTACAGATGTATGTCACTAACTAGTGGGTAGTATGTGGCCATGTGACCTCTGCAACACTGGTTATTATGTGTCAGTTCAGATAGGAGTGTGTGAATGCATAAACTGTGTGGGCATATGTAGTCCAGTATTTATGTGATATACCCATTTACATGGCTGTTAGCATCCACATTGTCAGGCTTGGTCCATATGTCTTGTACTAAGGGGATCTGTGTATACCTTTGGACTGACCAGAGTGTGTCAGACTGTCCACATTTATTGGTCATATCTCTGCTGTAGTCCACGGGGCCATTACAGTGCTATCAGTGATACTGTACTATGATGACCTTAGGATGTCTGTCAGTAACTGATGGCGTACATGTCAATAGCAGATGTGACCTTCCACACATCACATTTCTGTTAAGACAACCCCTGTTACAGTAGCAACAGTCTACATATATACATGCATTACATACATGACATCCCCTTGCACTAAGAGGTTGAGACTATTGGTGCTGAGGTATGAATCCACCCCATGTTCTGGACATATGGTAAGTATATATATATATATATATATATATATATATATATATATATATATATATATATATACACACACACACACACACACACACACACACACACACACACACACACACACACACACACACACATATACATATCTACATACATATATGGATATATATACACATATACACATCTATATATGTCTACACACACACACATGCACACACACACAGACACACACACACACACACACACACACACACACACACACACACACACACACATATATATATATATATATATATATATATGCACATATAGATATAGATATCTACATATATATATATATTGACATATATATATATATATATATATATATATATATATATATATATATATATATGATGTACACACACACACACACACACACACACACACACACACACACACACACACATATATATATATATATATCTACAGAGAGATCTATATATGGCCATATATATGATACACTATACAGATGTATATAAATACATATATATGAATATATATGTGTATGTTCATGTACACATATATCTACACACACACATATATATATATATTGTGTATTCCTTCACAGATGTATCACACTGTATGTATCTGATATGTGAATATTTAGATATAACAACATATGTGATGCAACAGTAGTATCATTAACAAGTGCTACACAATTGTAGAAGTCACATCAATTGTTCAATACTATTTAATATGTGTACTGGTAGATATATTGGAAAAACAACAACTGTCTTCACAGCTGCCATGGCATAGTGGTTAACTGTTGTGACTATAGTGTACAGGGTCTTGGGTTCAAGGGCTGTTTATTTTCTTGCTGGCCAGAACAAGGGCTGCTGGATATAGAGTGGTTAAGGCAGTTTTGAGCAGCTTTAAGCACATTTGCATGGGTTTGTGCAAAGCTAAGCGGTGCTAAGGTACGGTAGAATGTACGGGTGCTTACACTGTGTAGGTTTTGGTTACCAGTGCGCAAATGTGCTTAGCTGTTATATTGCAGCAATGCTGACACCTGCTAAGCATGGCTCAGCCTTTTAACCAGTGCTCACATTCCAGTTTAATAACATAGCAGGGTAATGACATCTGTAATAAGTGTATGCAATGCCATGTAAATAACATGCGTCTATGTGCTGTCATTACAGTAGCAAGGGGTGTGAGTCTCCTGTCTGGGACACTTGAGTATATATGGCTTGTACAACACTCTTATCCATGTGAATGTGTTACATACATGGGTAGTATCCAAGGTTATATGCAATCACACTGGGATATAGTGTGTCATTACGTTACTACTGTTGACAGTGCTTTCCCAAGTAAGAGTAGCACTGGAAATGAAAATCCCTGCATGCAAAGATGGACTCTGAGTCATGTTCCTGGTGTGTGAGCTGTGTCTCATTAAATATTTCCTACTGGATAATGATCTGACATGTGGAAAATAACTGTAGACTACTGTGTGTAAAGCACATGTCAGTGAGGACTGCCGTTATGTAGTAATGGCATACCTATTGGTGTCAGACGTCTATCTGTCAACACATTCATACTAAAGCATAGCTAGTTGGTGAGCTGTCTGTCAGTCCTCTGTACAGATGTGCAGATTTCAGGTATCCATCTTGGATACTTACAGCCAATCTATGCTTGACTGACACTGACATGTCTGCCCTGCTGTGTTATAAATGCCACAGATCAGAATCAACACCCTGTACAGACCACATGCCATAGGTACCTCAACTACACTACCACAGTCAACAGAACATGTCTGGGTACAGGTCTCCAAGACAGACACTAACCATGTTATATAATACATGTTGCATACATGTCAACTGGAGCACCTTACCGGCCCTCTGCGGGAGGCACCCAAATGATTGGCTGATGCAAGTCACTCCCACCCTAAGAGTCACAGAGTGGTGCCTGTTGATAGATGGCTTGCTGGCACATGGCAGGTGGCATGATAGCACTGTACACACATCCCTTACACTTCCCATCTCTCCATGGTAAATAGCCTTGTACACACCTATGATGCACCAATGCACCCCAGTACTGACAAATGTGTACATGTGCATCAATGAGAATATTAATGTCTGTGTGTTTGTAGACCTGTAGTTGGCGATACCCTGAGGCCCTTCACACCCACCGCATCACCCATTGCCATAGCTAGATGTGGCTGCTGCTCTACCAGAGATTACATGTACCTTGTTATGCTCCTCTCCCTAAGGGCTACCTGGGCCTTGCAGTACCAGCACAACACTGTTGTACAAATGGGTTGATACACATGGGATACCCACTGAGTTCTGGCAAGTGTGTCCATGTGTATATGTGTGTATATGTAGTGTACAGCATTCTGAGGCCACATACTCCTATTACAATAAGCATTGCCACACAGTACTAGGGATAGTGATGCTACTGCCCATAGGAGAGATATGACAATGCATCACCCTACTATGCCTGTGGCATGTGCATTAGATGTATATCCCTGTAGTAGCACTCTAGGGATGGACAAAGGTTTGTATTGCAGTCCTGGTCAATGTGTGATTGTGGGTATGTCAGAATGTCATAATGGGTTCCAGTGCATACAATATCCAAAGTGGGGTGTGGGTGCTGGGTATACTGTCATTACACCATGGTACTCCCAGTACATGTCCCATGTACCACTGTATGGTGACCAGTGTCACCATCAACCATACAGGTAACTGATAACACTATCCAGCCCAGTTATGCATGTGCTGTGTTCAAGCTACCTGTAACACAATGGACACACTGACAAGGTAGTTAGCACTAATAGGTCCAGGTCTCTCAGATGTGTGTCTGAGTGTTATGTGTTTGTCGATGTGTATATGATGGTATGTCACAGTATGAATTGTCCATATACAGCCATATACATGCCTGGGGATGTTCTGCATGTAACATGTAACCTGGAACACACCCCATCCTAAAAGCTGTGTGGTTTGTGCAATTAAAGCCACACATATCAGTAGCACTGCATACCTAGGTAGGGGTCTAGTCCCAGTGTTGCCAAGTAAGAGTGTGCATGTATGCGGAGGGATCTACTTCAGGTTGCAGAATATACATGTCCCAGGGGGTCATCTGTCCAAGAACTGCGTGGCATATGTTAACATGTCACAGGTATCATTCTGTGGACATACATTCCATCACAACTAGTGTTGAATGTGTAAATGGCCTCTTCCCCACTGTATAGGTATGCAGTGATACTGGGGTTGGTATATATATATAGCTGGGTGTGAATGTTGTGGACCCAGCCAACATAATTGCAGTTACTGCTGAGTGTATACCCCAGTGTATCCGGCTGTAATACTGTACTGTTCATGTTACAAGGTTATGTAGTTACCTATCACACTATTTGTGGTTCTACAGCACCTTTCACTCTCCAAAGGGTTGGGGTGTGCCACCCACAACAGCACACATATGTTTTCCGTGTTGAGGATTGCACTACATTGGGGAAGGGGACATATACCCTGTGGGTACCATCGTCATTGACAAAGTAGTGGACTGCTTATTCCACAATGTGTTGTTCTGCGTAGTCTGGCTTGGTGGAATTACATAGGCTACAATGGGTTCCTTGCACAGGTACATACATCCATGTGTACAGTATTCTCTGTGTAGTGCATCAACATCAAAGCCTCTGTGTGGGTTATAGACAAACATGTGGTATGTAGCACCCAGTACAACTAACTTTGTCCATTGTAGAAGGGCTGCTAACAGCAGCCACCATGCACTTACCTGTATACACCACCCCCAGACCTATCAGCCATGTGGCACAGGCAGTAACTGTTATACAGACTTGTGACATGTGTTCACCTGTATCCAGGATATGGCACAGCCAAGGTGTGACCACAGTGCCATACCCCTTGTGAGATATGACAACAGACCATCCTCCTGCTGACACATGGACACCGACAACACAAACAGATAACATTATGGAGACCACAATTACTCAGTGTTAATAACAGCTATAATGCATCATGGCTGGACAGCTACACTTTCTGACATGTAAGCATTAAACATTACTGCTGATAACATGTTACACAGCAGTACATTGGTACACTGTAGAACAGTCACCATGTGCATCAGGACAATATTAACCCGTCCTTGCATCGATGTTATGGATGACAGAGATGTGGCACAGGTATCATCATATGCACAGGGTGTGTTGCTGGTTTGCCAGAGACCTAGGCTGGGCCATACATTTTACACCATGTGTGTGAGGGAGGGGTTTTAATTACTGATATGGCCATGGTGATGTGATATGTGTAGGTATGGAGATGCCCTAGGCGTATTTGTATTGTGTGTGAGTATGCATGCACACAGTCCTGTCATGTGGCTGTCTTATACATGTGTTTGTTGGACAACTACAAACCATACCTGGCAGGGTGTGCAGTTCACTGCCTCCAGCCATGGACATGAGAACTGTGCCTGCCAGGGGTTCCATGGGCACAACCAGGTACAAGCCTCAATATGGTACTCTCCCCTGATAATGACATATGTCCGCTGGAACCAGATCCCTACTGGGACTGGCCAGGGCCATGTGCACATGGCCTGCTATGGTGTGGTGTGGACAGCAGCCCCCTCTGCAGTGTTGGGCTGGTACTGCCACTACAGGAGAGGCTTGATGTCCTTGCACATCCACATCAACCTCCAGCTGTTGGTGTTGCTGGCCTACATTCATGTGGCCATCGCACCACTCACACCACATGCTCTATCACAGACAATCAATGGTCAATGAGTCCCACAATCTCACCCCACCATCTATCCATGACCTCCGTAAAATAACGGAGGGCACCTGCAAGATCACGGATGTTGTCAGTTACAGCTAAAAGAGTAGCCCTCTGCAGCCTCAAACCCTGTCTGGTGTACCATTCCATACATGCCTGCACCTTCTTGACAGCCTGAAACATGCATCTGGTGGTAGCAGATGTGGCACTTCTGCCAGGGGCACAATGACCAGCAGCCCTCCCAAAAGCAACCCTGTACATCTGCCTATGTGATACTCTGCCGGCCATCCAGCTATGGCTGCTGTGTCCAGATGCAGAAGCCAGAGATATCACACTGTCCTGTGCACTGCCACCAACCACCAACTGTCCCTCTGCTATGGCCACTTTTGATGTGGTATCTATAGGCACTGTGACTGTATGCAGGGTTGGGGTGGATAACAGGGGGATGTCAAACAATGGCACAGTTTCAGCATTTGACAACCCCACCTGTGCATCAACACACCTGTCATCATTTTCATTGTCTGTATGGGCACCAACGTCAGATTGCCTGCAGGAGGGATGCTGATCCACCTCACCACCTGTTAGGGGAAAACAAGAAATGCACTTTAAGACCTGTAAGTCATTGCTTAACAGTATATACACACACACACACACACACACACACACACACACACACACACACACACACACACACACACACACACACACACACACACACACACACACAAACACACACACACACACACACACATATACACACACATACACACATGCACACACATGCACACACACACACACACACACACACACACACACACACACACGCACACACACACACACACACACACACACACACACACACATACACACACACACACACACACACACACACACACACACACACACACACACACACACACACACACACACACACACACACACACACACACACACACACACACACACACACACCCTGACATTCCACCATAATACTTAGCTGCCCCTGCGTTTACAGACAGTCTAAAGTTTATTCTCTTAAGTTCCCCATCCTGCAACACACTTGGAAACTTACACTCATAATACCAATCATTAATGTATCATTCTTCTAATTGCCTAGACAAGTGATCAAAAAACATGACCTGTTACTCCATTAACTCTTTCACTTGATTGGAGTCAGTTTTACAAAGACTCACTGCTGTCATCCAGTGTTCACCCTGGGTTTGTCCAGACATCATGAGCATGGCTCCCATATGTTAGGGGCTACTACAATCACTCAATAATGTCATGCACTGGAGTGTCATACATAACTATTGCTCAGTAGATGCAAGATTTGTTGCTCTATTAACTTATTATGTGGACAACAGTTATATTTGGGTGCACTAACTGATATTGTCTAGTAACTCCCCAATGCATCTGTAGAGCTGCATATGTGGGTATTCTTTCACCTTTCTGCCTATTGCAATTATAATAGTATACCTGGTGTCTAGTTTCCCTCCCAATGCATGTTCCATGCTGCAGACTTTATTATTCTATCAGCTGTCCTGAGATTGCATGTCAGACAAGTATTCCTGGTGTCTCATGTGTCTATCCATGTCCATGTACTGCAGATTTCAAGGGGAAGTTGAGACGTATGAACATCCCCACAATCACACATTCGCATACATGGACACAAACACAAACACACACACACACACATACACACACGTATCCTACATACATCATCCCCCCTTCACTCCACCATATTGCTCTTACAGACAAAATAACCCCCCACACACACACACTTACAGGTGAGGTTGCACAAAGATATTACACACAGACCTCCGATTACCCATCTGTCAACATGCATGACCTATGGTACTCAACAGCATGCAGTGCAGCTATAGTCAATCCATGCTTGCAACAGTATACATATGGTAATGCATGGGTTGGGTTAATAGGTGATGCCCCTTCCCCTGGAAAACACTGCAGCCATGTACACAGTATTGCTGTGCACCTGCTCAACACCCTGCCATGTACTGTGCACCAAACCTCACAGGTGTACACACTATTGCTGTGGCTCACAGCCCCTATGTGTTTGTCCAACACATACCTGGGATGATATGTGGACAGATGTCATTTATGAATGCCTGATGTCTGATTTACAGACGGCATCATCAGTGTTGCATGTATGGCCAATACGATACAATTACACTGACAACCATCAAACCTTACTGTGGCTATGGGGAGTGTACATACCCATATTGATATGACACCCTCTTCCTTGATATACCATGGGACCACATTACTGCATATGTTAAGATTATATGAGCCTAATATGTGACATATGACCTGTACAATCAAATGCAGTGTCAAACAAATGTGTTAGTTGTGCTGATGCTGATTGAGATGCATACAATTTGTGTGCATGCCCTTATCATGATGGTTTGTTGCACCTACTGTTATGTGTATAACAGCAGTCAATTTTTCTGGCAGGGGTATACTAGCATGGGCCATCTGCATTTGCCAGTATTTGGTCAGTTTGCCATACACATGTCCCTCAACTCTGCATGATTGCAAGGTCAACTCATATGCACATCCCTTGGAGTTCACACACTGCTGTCACTGTTGCTGTGGAGTCGGGGTTTTGTCTGCCAAAGTTCCTGACCCAGACTGTGTGCAGATCCAGCCATTCATAGCATCCTTTGGATCACTGCTGCAGTGCACTGTTGTGTCATGATGACACCCCGTCTCCATATTGAACCTTTTTGCAGATGCTTGACAACTATGGCCTACACATGTGTGTCAGTTTGCAGTGTCCAAAACACTGAACACCATGTGTAACAGCCTAGTTGCAGCTAATGAATGGCAAACTTGTGAGTGTACACTGGCACCGGCATGGTACAGATGGGGATGTTGGGCCTGAGGTGGGGTGAGGTGTTGGTTGTGCAGCAAATGTATCTTACTTGATACTGTCTGTAGGTTTCCAATGTGATCTTGGTACACCAGTACACATTGCAATGCATGCCTTTTGGGGACCTTTTCTTTTATGCATACGTTACCTGTAGAGAGGCCTGGCTGATGTTTCCTGTGGTACAACTGTCCCATCTGATTACCCTAACCCATGGGGAACACTTATGCAGAGTCCAGGCAATTGCTGACATGGGTACTGCACAGCTAGTACATTCTAGACATTCCTGCAACTCCCTCAGTGTTGTGGCATGTTACTAGGCAGTCTGCATGACCAGTTTGCTACATGTGACATCATCTGTCTTGGATGGCCATCTATTTCCTATATTATTCTTGTCCCATACATCCTCGCCACATACATAACTATCTTCACTGTTTGCCATGGTATATGCAATGATGAGGTATGGCTACATGTCCAAATCCTGGGTACTACCTGTTGGGTATGGGGTCCATGCCATGGCATGTAAGATGTGTGCAAGTCACAGCTGCCTCTTTTGCAGGTAAGTGGGTATATTTGATGGTCAAACGTCTTGGACAGCAGACCATTTCTTGGTGTGACATTGGGGACGTGTACTTGCTGGAAGGTGCATTTTCATGAAGAATGCATGTGGTCAGTACCTCAACAGCTGCTTCCACTATATTTTATCTGGAGTGTGTGCACGCATATGCTTCCAGTGTTTGTGAAGGTATGTATTCCCCATATTTGCTGTCCCAACATACAATTCCATATTACACACTCATTGCTCATGTTAGGACCACATTGCAGGTTGTAAAGGTTGTGAACTGCAGTATTGTGATATGCCGAAGTATAGATCTGTAACAGTTGCAATTGTAATACTGGCATATACACTGTTGTAGCACTGTATAAGGGTGATGTTTCCCACATGTCCCTACTGTAGGCCATTTGTCCCACCATTATGTTCATCTCTGTGCACGCATTTTGCAATGACAAGATGTTAGTTATATTGCAGGAGTCTGACATACCCTTCAGATACACCATCATGGGGACCACTGTGATGCAGTGCAATTAACAGAAACAATACGTGAACATGTACAGCATGCATTATTGGCCGGTGTGTTAAATGTGTGCATGGAATATACCATGGCCATAACATGACTGCTGTATTGGCAAACCTGAACAAACACCATACTCACCAGCTACAGGCTGCTGCCCTGTAGGTATACCAGAGAGACCTACATAAGTGTATGAGAGATGTGATGTCAGTAGCCACAGCTGTGGCACTGGTACAGGGTGGTTGCAGCATTACAGTACATCAACAGTACAAGCCCACAATACTACAGATTATGCACATCTGTTTATTGCTACTATGCAGCAACAGACTATATATATATATATATATATATATATATATATATATATATATATATATATATATACATATATGTTATCTCACATATGCATGATCTAACTGTACAGATGCGGATTGATATGCAACAGTGATCTACTGATGTGCCGTGTGGCCTTACCTGCATGCTCCTTTGCCATTGTGTGGATAGCACCCACCTCCACTATGCTCTCCGCCAGGTGTTGTCTGTGTGGGTGGGCAGGTGCCCCAAGGCTGGCAAGGAGCTCCTCAACATGTGTCAGCAGGCTGGATGGCATGACCCTCCCCCTGTTGCACGCTGATCCACTCTGACTACAACAGCATGCCGATGGGCATTGTGAAGTAGGTCTGTGTAATGATGCCGGACTTGCTCATAACTGCGGTTATGCAGGCCAACATCATTTACCCTGTGGACAAGGTCATTCCACAGGGCAATCCGCTCCTGCTACTCATGGGCTGTTTGGCCAAACAACAACTAGTAGTGCTGCACCAGGTGTAGATGATGACATCATTCTTCTCCGCTGTATAAATGGGAAGCCTTTCCCTGGATATCTTCCCTGAAAGACATAAAGATGGAAACAGGTCTGAGGACCTCATATAGCAAGGTTATCATAGTTTTTAATACACATCTCTATCTCCCCCACTATATCTGCAACAACAATTTGATCACACAACTCAACAGGTATGTCTACATAATACCTACCACTGGGACATATATCATATTGTACAACATTTTGTGCTATGTGTTTGTAGTCATGTTCCATGTGGGGAAACTATTATTGGTGGCCTGTTATGTCATCTGCATGCCATTGTAAGGGCCACTATGGTTCCATATATGCATGTGGTCTGTTTGCTATGTGATTACTGCAAATCTGTTGTTTTGTGTTACTGGGGATATCTATGCATGCTGTTGGACATGATCTGGGAATGTGTGGACTATTACTACCCACACATATTCTATAACAGTGACACAATAGCATGTTTAGGTAACAGTTGACAGCAGAACCTCCTCCCCTACCTCATCTGGCCATGTTACCAGGCCACATCACATGTGGGATCCACCCTGGGGCCTCCTCATCTACTGGTCCTACACTACCTTCAGGTGGAACCACCTCAGGGGATGGTGTTCATCCCCCCTGGGAACACACACATACATGATCCATCACCCAAGGTCAGGTCCATGGGCTGGTGCATAGGGAGCACCACAGAGACTTGGGGGATGTGCTACAGCACCTTGAGGCCCTCAGTACACACTGACAGGGCCTGCATGCTCTTCCTGCTCAGCCTCCAGTCCTGGTACCTTCAGGGCCATGAAGCTGATGTTGTGACTGGCCATGGGTGGGGGCCTTGGTCCCATTGTTTCTATATGTGTGCTCATGGGGCTTCCACATCACAGACTACACTCCCAATCCAGGGTGTTTACCCACCACATGTGTCATATACTGCCCCTGTGGGCTGTCTTCTCTATCTTCTAACACAAACCACCTCCACAAATATACCTGCTATCCTTCCCAAGTTCCCAATCCCATCTTCACAAACAAGGGCAATGTGCTCCCAACATGGGGTTCACACCTGACATTACCATCCATTTTGAGCACACTTACTGCTGTATATATATATATGTATGTATTGATACGTGAGATGTTTCCTCACACATATCATGCAGCACTGTCATGCAAAAGTAGGGGACGTGTATTTATATACATATGTGTGTGTGTATGTATATATGTAGACATATACATATATATCTACATATTTATATATATATATATATATATATATATATATATATATATATATATATATATATATGTGTAGGTGTCTGTAT